>NC_072383.2:45561666-45863333 GCF_028885625.2 Pongo pygmaeus
AACCCCCAGGAGGGAAAAAGCAACCTGATGCCAGTGACACATGGAGGCTCCTTATTCATTCCCAGGGACGTTCACACTGGAATCCCTCCTGGGCTGCGAGGCCTGTCCCTGAACTGGCTGGCCTCCCACTGGCCTCTAGTAATCCTCCAGAGAACTCCATTAACATGGCTTGGAAGAGCCAGGCACCCCAAATGAAGCAGAAACCCAGAGGGGAGTGGGGGCTCCCTGCCTGTGCCCTCTTCCCTGCCCAGTTCCCTCCAGTGCCCGTCAGGGCCCCGAGCTTTCTCAGCTGTTGAGTCTCCCCTAGGTTTTCTTCCCTGTGCTGCCACTCCTGGCCTTCTGCCCCTGCCAGGCCTCTGGTGTATCCCCGTCTTCTTCTCTGTCCACCTTTCTCCACTCCAAAGTTGTAACTGGATCTCCCACATTTTATCTTGTCTTACTTTCCCTCCAGGTGAGGCTGTGAGTGTCTGGCTTTTTGCCCTGCCTGGGTGGAGGGGCCAGTGGGTGGGGTGGTGGGAGCTACTTCTCAGAAGGGAGCAGGTGGTTGTTGAGGGAGCAATGAGCAAGGGTTACGGGGAAAGGACAGCTTCTCGGCACCCAGAAATTCCTGACTGGACAACAGGGCACGTACCTTGGCTCCAGGAGCACCAGGGAAGCCAGGACCACCAGCAGGACCGACGGGACCCTGGAGAGAGTAGGCGGATGAGAAGAGAGGTGAATGCCAGTTCTGGCCTCCAAAGTGAGACACCCCCACACCTCACACTCCTTCCCTCCTCTGTACTGATTTCACTCCATATCCATTGTGGCTAAAAGGCCTTGGATGAAAATTGTCCCCGTTGCCAGCGTCCCCAGGAAACTTTGCCTGGCTTCAGAAGGCAAAGCAAGTTTCTGACTACATCTGTGGTGAGAAGCAGAAACTCCTTTGACCTCCCTCCTCTAAAAAGACTGCTGAAAGGATGGCTGAGGAAAATGAGCCCATGCTTCAAAGCTTGTTATCGACATACTCAATTGATATTTACAAACTTCTTCTCTTTCCTCCCCCTTTCCAGTAGACATCGGAGTGCTGCTGTGGTTGCACCCAATACACCCTGCAGACTACCTTGGGCTGCTTAACGGGACTTAAAGCACAGCAACAATGACCTGCTGAGGATGAAATGAACTTACCGGAGGCCCTGCGGGGCCTGGCTGACCATCGTTGCCTCGGGCACCCTGTAAGCAAGAAGGAAGTGACCATGAGAGGTGCCCACAGGCCCTGTCTGTCCCTGCTCCCGGCCCACCCTTACAGAAAACAAAGGAGACACTGTGTCTGGGGTGTCCCAGGGCAGAGCACAAGGATGGCGAGGTGTGGGCTGCAGCTGTGGTGTCTGTGTGAGTGGGTGGCCAGAGGGCAGTAGTGGGCTTCTTCTAATCTTTTTTTTGTTGTTTTTGAGACGGAGTCTGGCTCTGTCGCCAGGCTGGAGTGCAGTGGTGTGGTCTTGGCTCACTACAACCTCCACTTCTCAAGTTCAAGCGATTCTTCTGCCTCAGCCTCCTGAGTAACTGGGATTACAGGCATGTGTCACCACACCTGGCTAATTTTTTAATTGTTATTTTTAGTAGAGACTGGGTTTTGCTGTGTTGGCCAGGCTGGTCTGGAACTCCTGATCTCAGGTGATCCACCCTCCTCAGGCTCCCAAGGTGCTGGGATTACAGGCATGAGCCACCGCACCTGGCCCCTAATCTTAAACAAAGCTTAAATCATTTCCTCTTTTCTTCAACTTCAGTTCAGACCCCAAATATCCGTAACTTCAAGGCCAAGTGATCATTTAAAGACTGAGAGAATTGAGTGTAAGGAAATGAAACAGCGAGGCAACCACATGGACTCAGTGCTTCCTGCCTGCTCAGGGGGAAGCTCTTTCAAAGCTTGGTTAACCTCTCTGGTTAAGGCTTGGTTAAGGCCTCCTCTTGGTTGATTCCAGGTTGCCTCTTCCTCTGGCCCATCCCCAGACAGTCTGCTCTTATGGAAAACAAAGATGCCCACAGGATGTCTACCACTGGCTCCCTGATGGGGCAGGGCACCAGCCACAGCTCAAACACTACATCTGAGCTCAAGCCCTAAGAGGCTTTGGCTTACAAAGCAAGGCAAGGTTGCCAGCTCCTTCTCTAGGACTGGACTTGGAGGGGGAGGGTTTTTTCTGCCAAGTTTGTGGTGGCACCCCGCAAATGCTCTCTCAGGGTTCCTTAGGGCCCAGGGAACTCTTTACCCAAGCTCTGAGGGCCACAGGCTGGGTGGAGTTGGGCCTAGGGCCTGACTGAGCAGGTCAGGGGGGTACCTTTTCCTGCTGAGTCCTGCCTGCCAGTCTCTGCCTCTCCTTAGAAGCTAGAGAAGGATGCTTTAGGGGGAGCTCATGTTTTAAATACAACTCAACTCTTCTTCCTGGCTGGGGTCCATTTCTCCTAATGGAGACTCTCCAGATTGGCATTTAAGAGGAAAGCAAGAGAAGACTTAGAAAAAATGTCAGCAGGAACATAAAGCTTCAGGATTGGCCACAGCCCCTCTGGGCTGCTTCGGGAAGCTGTTCCTTGGGAAGCTCTGGAGCACCCTCTCCCCAGGGGTCAGCCACCAGGGAGGCCCAGGCTGGGCCTGAGTGAAAGGGAGCTGCCATGCTGCTCTGAGAGGCCAGAACTAGGCTGGCATCTGCCACCTCTCCCTGCAGCAAGTCTGGAGAGAGGACACAGTCAGGCCCAAGGGAGGGCACATGACCACAGCAGGCAGATGCCAACCCAGCCCAGTCTCCAGGCCAGCCTTGACACTAGATCAGCACTTGGATCTACATGAGCCTACCCCGTGTCTGGGGCCTGCACACCCCGGACACTGCACAGCCCCCTTCTGGAAGTCAAGGCTGAGAGGGCTGCTGGGAGACCACAGAGCAGAGGCCTCGCAGAGCAGACTCCAGAGAGGAGTCTGATGGGAGGGGAGAGGGAGGAGGAGCAAAGAAGGGCTCAAAGGCAACGTTGTCAATCTTCTAAGCCAAATCCTACACACGCTGCCAGCCTAACTACCGTGGGGACAGGAACCAACAAAGAGAACCAAGAAGCAGGGCGGCTGTGCCCAGGAAGGAGGGAACAAGGACAGGAGATGGAGCTTGTCTTTAGCCCATACAGACTAGGGCCACCGCAGCTCTTAGCCTCGCTAAAAGGCCACAAGCCAGCGTCCTGCTAATCTGTAGAAACCGCAGTGTTTCTTGGCAGCCCCAGTGCTCTCTAATCCCCTCACACAAAGTGACCCTGGGGCAAGGCACTTCAGCAGCTCTGGCTGACAAAGGGGGGTCGAGGCTTCTGCTTATTTCACTGATCTGCCATTGAGGGAAACTTCTGCCAAACAGACACATTAGCTGGAAAGCAGCAAGGAGTGAAGCTGCTTTATTTTGGCCAGCCCTGCAAGGACCTGTGAGGAGGGGCCTCAGAGCTTGGGTGGTGGGGGTATGAAATCAGCAGAAAGCATAATCTTTCTTAAACACGGCTTTCATCGCATCACTCGCCTGACCAAGCGCCTACAAGGACTCTCTATTGCTAAGGGATCAGAGCTAAACGCCTCTGTCTGGCACCCTGCACCCTCCATCAGCTGCCAATCCCCTCACTCTTAATTTCCCACATTAACTAGAGGCCACCAGAGTCTGAGGCTGCAAGGCACCATTTATCTTAAGCTATTTCACCTTTCTGTGTCTCGGTTTCTTCATCCGTAAAATGGGGAGAAGAACAGAACCACCTCTCAGGATATGAAGGAAGATGAGATGAAGTAAAGCATATAGGGTATTAAACACAGGAAGTGCCTATGGAATGGTGGCCCCTGGTACTATACCATAACATCCCTCACAGCAGCAGCCAGCATAGAGCCCTGTGAGTCGATGTTCACCTGTTCCACTTTTCTAGGGCATTTGAGCAACCAGGAAGAACAGAGAGTAGCACGGTGGTACTATAGCCAACTAAGTCTGTCTGTAAACTCCAACTGGATTGCCCAGGCAGCGGGTGGTGGCTGTTGAAGGGATTACCTGATAATCTGGACTGGTTAAGAGAATCATGCTTTCACCCATCGACCCTCCCATTCCCATCCTTCCTCCTTCAACTGTGCAGACTCAGCCTGGGAATTTTTGATGGGCACACTGGGGGTGAATTCTTAAGGGATAACAATACTCCCTATGCCTCACAGGGTTGTTTCCAGGGTCAAGAGAAACAAACCTGTAAACTCTAAAGTGCTCGGCAAATGGTGGTGTTTGGCTTTGTCAATTACTCACCGCAGCGCCAGCAGGGCCAGTCCGTCCTCTTTCACCAGGCAGGCCACGAGGACCCTGGAACACACACCAGGACAGCCTAAGCATGAGTTGGCTTTACGGTGCTCAGAGTGACCATTTCTACCTGTGGGCCCTTTGCAGATACCAGAGGAGAGGGAGGATGCCCACACCCAGGAAAACAAGGACCTCCTGATGGTGCTGGCTCCTTGACTAGCCAGGATGCCTCAGATCACACCCAACAGTTTTCTCCACAGGCAGAACACATGAATGTTCCTGTTGCTACCTATTGGGAACCTCTGTTACAAGCACACCTTGCTCCTTGCAGTAGATGAGCTTGACAAGATGTTGAGACTCAACAGAATTTTTTAAAATGGGAGCATCTTTAGTGTGATAACATGGCTATCTTAAGGAAATGTTGGTGAAATCTTGAACAAATCATCTGTCTAATACATTTTGCTTTTTGCTCACAATCAGATGAAATCTACAACAGTGAATATGAACTTTGCACAAAGGGAGCTCTTTGCAGCCATCTGATAGTCTGAAGAGTCTCTGATAAACCTTCCTGGCGGGTGTCCATACTTACCATTGGGCCCGGAGATCCGTTCTCACCCGGGGAACCACTCTCACCCTGGAAAAATGATGCACAAGGTCAGTGTCTGGGACCCCATTCTTGGCCCCCAGAAAACTCCTAGGGAAGATGCCAAAAGCCCTGGTCATCTCAGCTCGCACTAACACAAACTTCAGTCCTGTGAGGGACAATGCCCTGAGCTCTCCAGGCCTGCTGTTGGCCCATCAGGATGTAGGGCTGGTGTTCCCAGCCAAGGCTGTTCTGAGGAGCTAGTTCCACTGAGCTCCACAGTGTCTCCCTGGCTAGGAAGAGGGGCTCCTCATTGTTTCCCTCCTCCCCATCCCATTGCACTTTCTGGCCTCTCACCTTCACACCAGGAGCACCCGCCTCTCCCTTAGCACCATCCAGGCCTGGATAACCCTAAGGAACAAGAGAAAATGTTCAATCAGACTTCTGGGAAACCCAAGTTGGAAGAAATGCACGCACCCCAAAGTGCTTTTCTCTCCCACCAGGCATCTCTTCCTTCCAACCTTCTCACCCATGATACTTACTCTGTGACCTTTGACACCAGGAAGGCCTGGGGTTCCTGGGAAACCACGAGCACCCTGCAATCCAAAGTGGAGGTGTTCAGAGCACAGAGTAAAATAACAGGGGAAAGCTGCCCTGGGCTGCAGGAGGGCCTCCAGCTCCCTTGGGCCACCAGGGCATTGTCTCGAATCCCCACACTTGGACAGCTCTTTCTGTAAAACCCAGACCACCCCTCCCCGTACCCCCCATTTTTTGCAAAGTGGTATAAATAACAACTGCCCAGCCTCCCTCATGAGAGCCTGAGTGGAAATTACAAACATGGTCGTGATAAATATAGGGGCTACTGGTGTTACTTCTCAGAAGTGACCTCATTGAACTGGATGCACTGTGTTTAAGGCCACAGGGAGGGAGACGCTGGGAAAGATGCCTGAGGCTGGGAAAGGTGGCGTTTACCTGAGGACCAGGCGGACCCCTTTCACCAGCTTTTCCAGGTTTTCCAGCTTCACCCTGAAGGGAGAGACAGAGATATCCCAGCTTCCTCAGAGACGCAGTAGCATAGTGGGGGCACCCCAGAGGGCTTCCCTTCTTCCAGCCCTCCATGCCTTTGCCTACCGGCTCACTCATCTCCCTCACCTCCTTCAGACTCCACGTGCCTGGATGCCTTTCATGGGTCACGATTTATTCTTTTGGACACATGCATAGCCCATGGTCAAGCTCCTCTGTCCTCACCAGCCTCCAACTTCCCCTGAGAGGCTTTTTCTCTCCTCTCCTAGGTTCTGCTGACTGGACATGCTCTCCCCAACCTCAAGAGACTTTTACTGTCTAATGCTATTCATAAAAATAGCCCAAGAGTGCCAACTCTTTTCTCTTCATTTCGTTTGCATCCTTTGTAGACATCCTGACTCAGGCTGTGCTTTTTCTAACTCATTTACAATTAAGATAATGCTGGGTTGTTGAATGCTTCTTTCTTTGTTTTTCCTTCTCTACATCTTTCTGCCTTGTATTTTTTTCTCTCCCTTCTCTCATTTCTCAATTTCCCTTCCTGGGGCTAATGATGTTTTAATTATTTCTCTTCCCCTTGGATCCAAAGCAGTCCCCAGGGAACTTGCCAGCACAGTCACAGTGGCCATATAGATAGGAGATGGCATCAGGGTTTGGGACTGCCCGGTCTTGCTCCTCAAGACACCTCCACCCTGGGTGCCTGCCTGTCACTCCCCCAGCACACACCCTCTCCAGGCCCTTTCAAAGGAGGCAGCTCCTCGTTTGTCTACTCGTGTATACTCACATCATCACCAGGCTTTCCAGGGGGACCAGGAGGACCACGGGGACCCATGGGACCCTACAAACAAAGGAAGATAGTTTAAGAGATGGTTAGAGTGGGAAGACACCTAAGCAATGGACAAAACTTTGACATTGTAGTTTTGGAAGCCAGTTCTTCTATGAAGAAGAAAGATGGGAAGGTCAGAGCAAAGGTGCAGAGAACATAGTGGGAGGCAGCAGACAGCACAGGCTGGGGTGACCCGGAAAGGGGGCTGTTAGGACAGAGTCCCTGGTGGTCCTTGCCACGTTGGGCTGTCTGTCAGAGTTACTCCACAGCTAGGAAGTGACATCTGAATTTCCTTGGGGCCACCGACTGTGGGAAAGAGCTGGGCAGAGCCTGGGAGGGACAGCAGCTGCGGTCCCAGTGGTCTATCATTAGAGGCTCCCCCAGAGAAGGGACAGGGCCATGCCGGTACTCACAGAGACACCAGGTTCACCAGGTTCACCAGGATTGCCTTGAAATCCTTGAGGCCCCTAAAAAGTAAAATGAGGATACCAGGTCAATCCCTATAAACTGCTAAAACATCATAGTGCTTGGGAATCATCTGCGACACCATGGAGGTGAAAAGACTTGCAGATACTTACAGGAGCACCTGCAGGGCCTGGAGGTCCTCGAGGTCCCATGGGGCCCTGCATCGGAACAGAAAATGAGGGGTTTACTGCACATGCTTCCTCAGTGGCCTCCAGTGTGCCATCTTCTCCCAGCCAACAGCCCGGGCAAAGGACAAGAAGTTACTCTGTGGGCAAGGGGCCTAGAGCGGCTGCTCCCTCTCATTTCCCACTCCCCACGCAACACTCTATTTTTATTTATAGGCACCATTTGGACAGAAAAGCTGGCCTTGCTTTCTCCTGGACAGCAGCCATGTTTACTAAAGGCTGAGTTTCATTTAGCATGTGCCAAGTCAGAGCTGCGGGCTGAGATTTCCTGCTGGAAGTCTGTGGATGCTGGAGAACAGTAGCTGCTGTCTGCATTCTTCAGTTCTCATTCCAAGAGCAATAGCAACTGGCCTTCTAACAGATCAGCCTATATGCATCTCCCCATCTTCATTCTTCTTAGTCACTCCAGCGCATCATTAAAAGTGGCATCCATTGCCATTAAAAACCAAATGCTTTGGGCTAGCTGAATGGGAGATTACATAACTACGGAGGAGAGCCGCTCTAAGCAATTATCTGTAAAGCAGAGGTTGTCAGACTCTCTGGCTCTGCTAAGGGCCACCTCCTGCCATTTTGGCTGCAAAGAACTAGTGTATTTTCTTACCATTGGTCCTTGCATTACTCCCATCTGGGCGCCACCAGCCTTTTCATCAAACCCTCCAGCCATCTGGGCAGCAAAGTTCTGCAGAGAAACCCAACAACATTAGGAGGTTGAAAGGCACTAGGTCTTCCCTACTTGGCTAGGTAAGCTCTATCTGGATACAAAGAACTCTACTGAGATAAACTCTGATTGTTGGAGACTAACCTATCATTGATCAGAATTACCACTGATGCCTGGAAAGTAATTTTGGGAATGGATCATTAGATGACAGTGGCAAAATTATTTCACTGGAAGGGAAAGTGTTATTTGGAGAAGTATCAGTTCCTTGCATTTCATTTTATAAAATTATTTTTATGCTCTAAAATATGACAGATATTATTTAACATATATGGAGAAACATAACCAAACCTTCTAAGGGTGTTCTTTATTCTTTAAGACTTTAATGCCCAGCAAAAGACTAAAATCAACAGTCTTGGAATATTTCAGCAAGAGATGTAGTAGGCATCTGTGAGCCCATTTGAGTTTAAGAATTTAAAATACAGCAAACGTCAAAATAGCAAACCTGCAAAAACTAGGCAATCATATAATTTGTTGATTGGTTTGATTCCAAAATTGACTTTAGCCACACACCTTCACTCAGTGGAGCTCTTTCATGAGAGTGAATAGTTGCTTGGAATGTACTTGGCAAGAACCAAGGATAAATGTCTTCCAAGGACAGTGGTCACTCTTCTTCCAGGGAAATACAAGTGCCCAGTCATCCTTCCTCCTAACCCTTACATCCACCCCCCAGCATCAACCACAAGGTACAGATGCCAGGAAGCCAGGTAACTGAAGACTTTCTTTATAGAATCCCAGTTAGTGAAAAAAGCCAGCCCTTAGCACCACAGTCTCAAGCCTAATATGTGACTCTACTAAATTACAGGCCTGAAGGCAAAGCCCATGGACAGGTTATGTACACACTGCTGGCAGCCCTGGGAGCCAGCCAAGTAAGTGCAAGTAGCAATTTAAAAGCCACATTTCTGGAGGGACAGCCTGAAGGAATGGGAAGTAAGGATACTTACTCCACCAAGACCAGGGGGACCAGGGGGGCCGGGAGGACCAGGGGGGCCAGGATTTCCAGGGGTCCCAGGTTCTCCATCTCTGCCACGAGGTCCAGGGGCACCCTTGGCATAAAGAGAAAAAGGTATCAATGGGAAGCAGTGTTTCTCCAAGAGCCATCTGTCCCTGGGCTGCTGTTTAAGAGGTGACCAGTCTCTTAAACACATGGTGGGGCCTTGGGGGACCTGGGAAGTCCACCAGGGTCAAGCAGCATTGCTTTTTACTCACTTTTTCACCTTTGTCACCGCGATCCCCTCTGGGTCCTTGTTCCCCTGCAGGTCCCTGAAGGTGAAGAACATGGTAAGATGACAGCAAGGCGAAGAGCCTGCAGATCAGTAACTTGCATGCAGCGAGGAAGGGACGGAGAAAGGGATTTCTCCCTCTTTTACCTGAGGCCCAGGAGGTCCTTTGGGTCCTACAATCTGTGAGAGAGAGCCCCACAGGATGGTAAGTTAGAGGAGAGCACAAGGAAATGACCCATTTAGAGCAGCAGCTGCAATACCGGGTGAGAATAATTTGCACTTACATCCTTGATGTCTCCAGGTTCTCCTTTCTGTCCCTGAAACATGAAACATTCACAGGATTAAGGTGAGTAAGCCCACTAAGCCCCTAGTCTAAAACCCTGCCAGCAGCCCCTGTGTTGAGCTGCCCTCTGAAACAGATATCTTCTGATGTCTAAAAAATCACAGACTGGATTAACATAGCATTGCTTTTGAAGCAGGAAATATAAAGGCAAAAAAATATGAAAAAAGAAAAAGAAGAAAGCCCTTACCTTTGGTCCTGGTTGCCCTGCAAGGGAAAAAAAATAGAGAAGAAGAAGGTAAGAATCTTGAGATGGAAAAATACCAGTTCTTGTCACTCAAACACTCATTAGATCAAACAAGTAAAAGGGCACAACCAAGGAACGCAGCAGCTTCCTGTGACTCCACTGAACCCCTCTGTTGGGGTGTTAGGGCCACTGTGGCCCTGGGGTTGCTGAGGTCCCATGAAGAATGGAGGTGGCCCAGACTTTGTTATTCAAAAAGCAGGCAGCATGCAAAAGAAAGGAGCAAGGGCAGCACAAAAAGGCAATGAAGAGCTCAAGATCTAATCAGCCACAAGAAGGAAAGCACAGACTCAGTCTCTCTTCCCCCCACAGGGTAGGAAGCCCTTCCCGAACCCCAAGCCCTCCCAGAGGAAGAGTTAGGTACTTAGAAAGGTCTTACATTAGAGCTGGGTTTCCTTGAAGCAAGCACAAATAAAAACACAAAAACAGCAAGGCATATGAGTTATGAAGAGCATCGGAGCATCATAGCCTGTGCCATCCCCAGTCAATAACCCCTCCCTCATGGTAGCAGCAAAATAGTAAAGGCAATCAACACTTCGCTCACATGGTCCCCTCAGAAAGGATCTGGGAATCTGCACATTAAGGAGCCAGTGTTGGTGAAGTGTTAAGGAAAGGCAACTTCTCACTTCCCTTGCCACGGCCTTCTCTACTTCAGCAGGAAGGGGACAGCAAGAACTACCCAAAAAACCTAGACAAGTGTCCCCACTCACTCTGCAGGGAGATAGGACATCTGTATGAATGCTAGGAAGGGGTCACCTGCACATATATCATCCACCAGCACTGGATCTAACTGGGAGTTTATAATCACCCACCACAGTGCGGACATATGGGGCTCTGTCTCCACCCGTCCCCACTAGAACTCCAAAAACCTAGCCCTTCCCTCTCCTATTATTTTGCTTCTGAATTAATGGTCAACTCCAAGGGAGGTAATGGCAGAGAGGAAACTACCACCAATGTTCCATAACTCAAAGAGGGAGCCTCTGCCCCTGCAGTCTCCCCACTAGCTGGCAGAGCTTTCTCCACATTGAAGATCACATACATAGAAGTCTTCTAAGGAGAAGAAAAGGTGTCGGTGGCAGAGGAGGAATTAATTCGTGGATTGGCCAGACAGAGCATTTGATCTCCATAGTGGCTCTAGTAATTTGCAGAGATGATTTCAGAGGATTTTTTTTTTTTTTTTTTTTTTTTTTTTTTTTTTTTTTTTAGAATCACATCTGTCCTTCATGTGTCTTGGAAGCAAATGTTTTTGGAGATGCTGGGCAAAGAAGGACCCCTCTAGTGTCTCAGGCTCTTTCACTCAGTTTCAACCTACAAGTGAGAAGTGGCCTTTCCTTTCTACCCCAGCTACCGGGTCCCATGGATAACTAGTCCCTCTGCTTTGCAGAGACGACCAGCATCTATGGGAGCATGTTTGCGGTGCTTGCAAGTAATTTATTTATGTTGAACAGGAAATAAATAAATTACAACCACTGGCAGTGGCGAGGTCAGTTGGGCAGATGGGGCAGCACTCTCCGAAGGGGATCTCAGGGCTGAGGCAGTCTTTCACGTCTTCACAGATTATGTCGTCGCAGAGGACAGTCCCAGTGTCACAGACACAGATCCGGCAGGGCTCCGGCTTCCACACATCCTTATCATTATACCTCTGCCCATCCTGCATACAGCTGCCAGCCTCCTCTGCACCAAGGGTGGGGAGGGAGAAGCAGAGAGCCAAGGGAAGGAGGGGGTGGGGAGCCAGAGAGAAAAAGAGAGAGGTTGCAGTCAACTTGACAGAATTCAAATGCTGAAGAATGTAGGCTGGGGCCACCTGGACATATAGAACTTAAAAATTATTTTCCTAAAACATCATTGATTTTTCCATGTATTCAACAAATATTTATTATGCACCTTGCACCATGTTGTCTATTCACCAGTGAAAATCTTGACCCAGCAATGAAGGTGGGGGGTTACTATACTATATTCTCTTTACCCACCTAATGGGGGCAGACCAGGTGATGGAGTGGGTGGGGGGAATTGGAGGGTGAGCGGAAGGGAGGAGACGAGATATTCTGAATAGGAATTCTGGGACTATAAAAAGAAAGGAGACAGAAAAATGGCGAGACCTCCCCTCCACCAGCCCAGGAGCAGAGAAGTCTTCTTTCTTCTGCCTTCCTCTGGGAATTATGGGACTGGCTAAATACAACTGACAACTAACATTCAGAGGGAATGTAGAAAATTCTACCTACAAAAATTGGAATCTATAAGCAGCGAGTCTCCAAAAATAGATATATAAGAGAAGGGGGTGAAAAGATGAGCTATTAGAATTAGGATCTTGTCTCATTCTTTGAACCATATTAGAATTAGGACCAATTTGGGGAGGGGGATAGACCCATTCAAGCAATACACTTGGGGCTTGGGCAGGCTAATAAACTGCTTAGGAGGCAAGTGGGGCCAAAGCGTCCCCAGTGCTGACCTCCACCTGTAGCCCTGCCTGGAGAGGCCCTGCCTCCATCTGAAAACAGCACCCCAATTTGGGGAGCAGGGGTCCTTGAAGACCTGGCTAAGGCTAAGATTGGCCAGTCCAGGCCTGGCCTCCTCCAAGAATGCAGAGGAAGAATAGCAGGGACTAGTCTCCTCCACCAGCGCCCTGCCGTCTGGAATTCATGCTCCAAGTGAAACCTGTGCTGACAAGAGCGCTCCTTAGCAGCCAAGGGCTGTAGAGCCCGCACCACGTGCTAGGGAGCGCCCAGCGCTGTTTTTCTCATCAAAATCCCCAAGGCAATAGCAGCAGCAGGGGATGAATAATAGGAAAGAGCCACAAACCCAGAGGGCGGAGAAAGAAACAAGCCTGCCCACTGCTCTTTAAAGAGAGTGAAAATCCAAAGATAAACGTTCCTTTTTACCTTCCCACTAGAAGAAACCCGCCTAGCCTTTGGGCAAGATAATCACAGGAGGGTGAGATTCCAGGGAAAATACAGAAGTTGCTGGGACACACCCGCCGTTAAAATAGCTGGAGCAATAGAAAGCAGGCGGTGAGGAAGGTGTGGGAGAGCGGGCATCGGTTAATGCGCTCCAGCCCAGACTAAAGAAGAGCCCACCCTCACCCATGAGGACTCAGGGAGGAGAGGGGGAAATGCTAGGAGAGGGGCCACTCCCCGTGCGGATCAGATTTCCCCGGGAAGGGCCGCCCGGGAAGCGCGGGCGCAGGGGCGGGGCCAGGCTGCGCTGGGTGTAAGAGCCGCTGAGTGACTCTGTGGCTGCGGCTCTGGACACGGCTCGCTCACAGACACTGGGAGAGTGAAAAGTGGGATTAAATGACTGCCCCAGAAAGGAGCCAGCGCCGTAACCGGATCCCCTAGGTGTGGACGGAGGAGCCCAGCACCACCATAATTGCTGCTCCAAAACGGCTGCCGATAGCATCCCGGCGCGCCTGATCCGGTTCCCCTCATTACCGCAGGGCCGTATAAGTGATTCTTTGTGGCAAGCCAATTAAAAAGCTACCTCTTTCGGGGAACTGTTTTGCTTCACCGCCGCTCTGCGCAGGGCTGGAGCCGAGAGGTGGCGGCGGGCGGGCACAGGGGGGCATTGTGGGAGAGGGGGTCGGGGAGTACGAGAGAACCCACCGGACCTCGTCTCTCATGAATGGGGCTTTTCTCGAGCGCACAC
This sequence comes from Pongo pygmaeus, assembly GCF_028885625.2. Classification (NCBI taxonomy): domain Eukaryota; kingdom Metazoa; phylum Chordata; class Mammalia; order Primates; family Hominidae; genus Pongo; species Pongo pygmaeus. The sequence goes on from NC_072383.2 coordinate 45,575,175, forward strand.
AGAGCCCGATTCACAGGTCTCCGCGAGGAACCAGTTTAAATAAATACGGGCAGCGTTTCAGCCCCATCTGGAAGCCATCGCTGCCAATCTCCCAATGCAAACAAGCCTCACAAAGGAGGATTGAGATCTCTCCCCTGAGCCAGGGGCACTTTCGGAGGCGAGGGCTCTGAAATGCAGATGAGGGTCAAAGACGCCGCCGCCAATAAGTTTCTCAAACTCGTGGAAAGATGGAGAGGAGGGGTGTGGCCGAGCTCTAGGTTTCTGACATTCCTGACGTCCACGCAGACTGCGCATTTCCCCACGTCACACCTTTGGGTCCGCTGACCCCAGGCGGGGGAAGTTATAAAAGGTGGGATGCTCCAGGGCGCAAAAATCAGCCTCTCGGATGCAGAATCACACTCCCTCTGGGAGGAGGAGCGACTGGAAGGTTTGGGCCCGAGAAGCTGTGGAATCACTCCCTCCCAGGAAAGATGCGGCGGTGAGAGAGCTCTACCGCTTAAGCAAGCGACCCTAATACCGGATGGAGAATTTGAGAATTATTTTAAAGTCACCCAGCTAATTCCATTGCGCACTAAGGCAGGCGTCAGTCAAGAAGACAGCTTTGTGGGCGTGTGCTTGCAAATTGCAAATTTAATACAAAAATATAGTCAGTCTGAGTCCAGGCCACGTATAGTCACGCTGTATTCCTCAAATGTCCAGGAGCACGCCTCCAGCTTAGCGCACTACCGGGTGACCCGGCCAGAGTCTGCTGCTCCCGGCTCCTCGCAGCTGCGCCGCAGGCTCCAGCCCTGCCCCCGCTGCGCTAATGACCGGAAAGCCCGCCTGAGCCCGCCGCCTTCCACGCTATCCCTGGAGACAGCCTGGTGGCAGGAGAGGGCCCACAGAGCCTCGAAGGCAGAGAACTTTTATTCCCCCCGCCAAAGAGTTTCCTTCTGCGATTGATTTACAATCTGTAACATACAAAGACAGGGCTGGAATCCCAGCCGTCGGAAACGTGCCCAAACACGTGGAAAAAAAAATCCTCTCTACCTAATACACTTTCCAGGCTTCGTTTGTCCTGACTATAATCCCAGACAGTGGACCTTACCAAAGGAGGGGTAGAAAGGTGCAGTCCGAACAGCATTTCGACCCGACTACAACAGCTATCTCTAACTATACCGGTTGAAATAGTTGTAGCAATCGTAGCAATCGACCAGCCTGCTCCCCTTCCCTGACACACACATATACACACGCGCGCGCGCACACACACACACACACACCACGCAGCCTGGCTCGGTGAGTTCCAGAATTTAGAAAAGTAGCTCATTGTAGTACCTCGGGGCGGCGGGGAATGGGGTAAGACAGCGGGGAGGGGGGCGCTATTTTCGGGGGCATTTGAAAAGCACGGTCTGGTTGGAATGTTATCGTCTTTCAGATGGCCTCTCCTACTGGAATTTTATGTACCCTTTATCAGAAGAGAGGCGCAGGCGGACGGAGGGAAGTCGAGATGAGCGCGAGGGCTGCACCTTGCTCCAGGGCCAGCTGGGAGGGGGAGGGAACCCTAAAGAGGCGCTGAGGTCTCAGAGGGCCTCTCGGAAGCCGTTCTTTGTGGCCTGGGATTTCAGCCCACCAGTGTCAGAGTGTTAGTCCCCTTTGTCTAACTCTGCTTTGAGCCCACCAGCCACCAAGCCTTGGACAGGCTGTGAAGTCAACCCTTTGGTGTTTGCTTGCTCCCTCGCTCGCGCTCTCTCTTTCCTACTTCTCCTAAGTTCGATGAGTTGAGATCTGTTTTTGCTGAACTCGAAGTGCTTCGAAGAGGCGAGCTGTGTGCATGTGCGCCTAATTAGCAAAGCTGGTGGAAAAGAGCCCATTTATATCTGTGCGCAAACTTCTCCGAGCCAACACTTTGCAAGTTCAGTATTCTAGCGCAACGTTGGGACCTGCAAATACTTGCAACCTCGATGGGCACCGAGGACCCTGGGACAGAGTCCTTGATTCGCAGAACTCTGCTTGGTGAACTTCTGCGTGTCCTGTGCCTAAGTCGGCGCGCTAAGACCCCGGGAGCCGTTTTAGCCCGGAGCCGCGGGCTCCAGAGCTGGAGCTGGCCGGGGAGAAGGATGCTGAGGGACGCATGGAAAGCAGGCAGGCAGGCAGGGGTGGGGGACGACTTACGGACATCCTGGCCCTGACACCGAAGGACAGCGGCGACGAGCAGCGTCAGCAGCACCAGCGTCTGGGGAGCCCCGAGGCGAATCATGGCTCACCACAGGGCCTGGCTGAGCCGGGCCCGGGCGGAGCGCAGCGAGGCGGCAGGAGCACGGCGCGGGTCCGGGTCTCTACCGCGCCCTCATGCAGGAGGCCCTTGGAGCAGGAGGAGGAAGCGGGAGACCCGGCAGCCCAGCAGCGCTCTGCGTCTTCTCCCCGCCGCGGCGCCCGTTATATGCGCCCGGCCCCTTTCGAGGCTGGCGAACTCGCCCAAACCGCGGGCCGCCCCCTGCCCCCCGCTGGGCTGTAACCTGAACCCCCCGCCCCGGAGCCCGCCTGGGCCCTGCCAGTGCCCGCACCTGCCCAAGCCGGACCCCCCTCTCTGGGAGTCACGCTTCCCGCCCCCCACCCCTAGTGCGCCGAGTGGCCTGATCGGGCGGGGCGCAGAGATGGCCCCTGCCCCCCAAACCCGGGGCTGCGGCGCTGCCCCCGTCTGACCACAGGCGGGAAGGGGGGCCTCCGGCCCCTCCCCTCGGAGTTCTGCCGGAGTTGGAGGGGAGGGGGGTGTTTGCAGAGTCGCAGGCCGAGAGCCCTAGACCAAGGACGGAAAAGACATGGGAGGGAGGAGGGAAAGCGGTAGAAAGGAGCAGCGGAGGGAGAGGGGGCACCGCGTCGGGCGTTTGGGAGTGGGGACAGGGAGGAGCCCACAGAGTTATTCAGAGTCCTAAATATTGGAGACAGGCTAGGTGAGCCAGATCTGAAGGGTTGCCCCGACCTATCTTTTAGCCCTTTCCTGCGGTACCTGGTCCCCAGACTCCCACCTGGACGTTCAAAGCGACTGCCCTCCACCCCTCCCCCATTCAGCTCTGCGTTGAAAGCCTCCTCTGGAGCACAGGCCGAAGTTGGCCTGAGCCGACAGCCAGGAAAAGAGCTGGTGTCTTACCGCACAGAAGGAGACCTGTGTGAAGGTGTGGGGGGCAGGGGCAGGCCCTGGGAAGCGGACTGAAAGAGCCACAGAGGACGGAGGGCACCGAGACTAAACGGTGCAAGCTGCCTGCTGTGGGGGGACTGTCTAGCTCCAGGCTCAGACGTGGTGTCTGCTCTTCCTGGCCGGGGTCCGGGAGTCCCCCGGGGAGTGGGCACTGCCGGCCGGCGTAGAGCAGCTTTGGCCAGGGAAGGTTGGTCACTGCTGCGGCCCTGGCCAGGGATCGGGGAGGACGATCCAGCTGGCGAGTTCTGTGAGCCGGGGAGAAGCGCCAGAATTTCCCAGTCGGCCCCCTAGCCCTCCGCTTGCCGCCTCACCTCACCTTCCCCGGTGAGCGCCCTCTCTCACCTTAGCCAAACTGCCTTCTCCCCAGGGCTTAGCTGGTCTCTTCTCTTGGTCTCCGGTGCCTCCTTTCATACCAGGGAGGAAACGTCCCCAAACAGACCTTCCTCTTGAGCGATATGGTCCCCCAAAGAACTATAGGCAAAATGAAACTCAGAATTTGGGGTTTGACTTAACCAGAACTTCTGCCCTCCTGGGCAGTTTCGTTTCTCTGGAGCTTTCCCCCTAGAAGCTAAGAGCACTTGAAAGAAGCTACCTCTGGGCCTTAGGCTTCCATCAGGGGTCCTGGGACCCCATCCCTAGCCTATCATGCTTTGACACTTGTCCTGGTAGAGGCTGGAGTTGCAAGTGCTCTTGTTGGAAAGGGAAAGAACTCATTGTTGAAGGAAATGCTTCCAGGCTTTGTCCAGTCTGGATGGAGATGGGGAAGAATTCAACCAGTTTCCAGCATCTCCCCTACCTTCCACGGGCCTTACTTGTCTGAGTCTCCATGCTCCCATTCCGGGGCTTGCATTAAGCTCTGGGCTCTTCCTCAGGCCCAATCTCTGCTAGAAGAAAGCTTGTCTCTTGCCTGCAGTGCCCCATGTCCTCTTTGGGGCTCAGAGGGTCCTATATTCTCTACCTGGAAGACAGAATGACCAAATTCCACACATTTATCAGGACCTCCTAGGTTAAAGCCCCTCTGAGAAGCCTTCTCTGATACCTCTAGAACACAACGTCTCCCTGCCTTTCTGAATCCCCCTGGCATTTATAGCCTAAGCTACATATGTTTTTGTGTAGTTTTAATTTTTTCCCCTTATATCCATTGGTCTTTATCTCATCAATGAGCTTGGAAGATGCTTGGGGACAAGAACTGTGCCTAGCACAATTCTAACACATAGGAGTTAGGAAAGCCTCTGTAGACTAATAATTTAGATACAACTATAAAGGCATTTATACAACTGACTTCAAATACAAGTTGTCATAAAAATTCAACAGAAAAAAAAAAAGAATTTGGGAGAACACACTAAAGTATATGGAAAAAATCGAAGCCTAGTTCAAAATGATCTAGTTTAGTGAGCAGCAAAGTGGTACAGACTTTCGTTGCAAATTTGTTCTTAATTTCATCCTCTAGCTCTGTGATTCATCTTTGCCAATAGACTGTGTCTACATATAAGAGCTTTGGATTCCTTCCAGCAATCATGGTCCATCTACGAATACAAGTTAAGTTCTCCACCCCCTGTGGGAAAATTTCTTTTCACCAGTGATGGGAATTGACATAAGAAAAATAAAATTTAAAATTTAAATTGGCAAAGCCAAAATAAACTATGGAAATTATTAAAATTCTAAAGCCAACTGAACACCAGCATTAATATTTTACCCATCTGTGACTCCAAACAACTAATTAAAAACCTTTAATTTGTGACTCAAACTGGAATTAGACCTATATGTGGCACACATATGCAAATCACTGATTTGGAAATTGCTTGTCCAACAATCTCACTATCCAGACCATACCCAAGAAACTGAAAAGAAGGGGAACTAAACCACTAAATAGCCAGAAGTGATGTTATATAAAGCTATGCATTTTGTGCACTGTAGAGTCCTTCTTACTCCATGTCTGTTAATTCATAGTTTAGATATTGTATTAACACGTAATGGCATCTGACCTCACCAATTAGATGCAGAAAACTAGAGGTAAGATAGGAGAGCAGCAGTTGTTGATGAAGCACAATGAGAACAGCAAAAAGGGAGAGTAAGAGAGGATACAGAAAAGCAATATGAAGTTGACACAACAAATACAAAACATGGTAGCCGAAGGTCAACGGGGTAGGGTCAATGCCCTTACAGTCATCAATGCTTCCAGGGAATATCACGATCTACAGCATCTGCTGTAGTCCCTGCAATTCATAATGATAAACTGAAATGTCCAATAAAATGCTAATTTTTATTTTAAGTTTAATGTGGTCTTAAACATAATTAAACATATTTTAAGTTTAATGTGGTCTCTTTGAGGAGACAGGAAATATGTATTCCATATTTGAGAAAGGTTGTAAATAAATGTTCATTCACTTAATGTGAAAAATATTCTATCATAGCAGTGTCAGACTAATAAGGAAATGCTGCAATTTCTAGAGCTACTGAACTGGAAACAAAGCGCTTCTGTTTTCCCCAGTTGATAGAAAAAGAGCATCGATGTCTGAGTGTCCCACATGGCCAGCCTCACTTACACCTTTAAGTACAGCATGGGTAACCGTAGGTAGGACACTTAGAAATTAAACAGGTACAATAGGGTGCTGTGCCTCACACCTGTAATCCCAGCACTTTGGGAGGCCAAGGCCAGAGGATCACTTGAGGTCAGGAGTTTGAGACCAGCATGGCCAATATGGTGAAACCCCATCTCTACAAAAATATGAAAATTAGCTGGTTTTGGCGGTGTGCACCTGTAGTCCCTTAGGAGGCTGAGGCAGGAGAATCTCTTGGACCCGGGAGGCAGAGGTTGCAGTGAGTTGAGATTGTGCCATTGCACTCCAGCCTGGGCAACAGAGTGAGACTTCATCTCAAACAAAAGAGAGAGAGAGAGAGAAAAGAAAGAAAGAGAGAGAGAGAGAGAGAGAGAAAGAAATTAAACAGTCACAATCAGTGTATCTACCCCAAGTCAGCCCAATTCAGAGAAACAGATGGATTAAATCAGCAATATTGTGTCGTGTAGACAAAATAACCATTTCACTATTTTTCTCTCTTTTATGGAGGCATTAAATTTAGACTCAGGTTGACACAGCCTTATTGGGAAAGATATTTGTAGACAGGCTGTAAAGAAAAGATATCTTTCTCTTCCTCTACACAAATCCCATTTAAAAATAGTGATAAAGTGAAGAAGGATTCACATTCCAAAGAGGTAAGCCCACCCCAAATATGGCAGGTGGTGAATGCACAGACTTCACACAGCAGCCGTGCCTGGGGGTGGTGAGCCCAGCTTACTCAGTGACACTCAGCTTCTGTTGGTTGGGCTCCGTTCAGACAGTCTTTCAAGATGTGTTTATGTTTTCCTTTGGCATTTTTGGGGCAGAGTAACAGGATCAAGACTGTCCAGGATAGGGTTTTCCAGATTTATGGTGTACATTCCATTCCATAGGAGCATAAATGTGTTACTATGTATTCTCAAATGCAAATAGCACTAAGAATCCCACCCAGTCTCCTCCATCCTGTCCTAGTGCCGTACAAATTCAGCTTAGGACTCGTACTGAGCACCTACTTCTGTATGAGATGGGAATACAGAGAGGATTTAGATACCACCTCTGCATCTGTAGGGGAAATAGGAAAAAAATGATTGTACAAAAAGCAGCAAAAAAGGTATCCCACTCTCCCCAACCCCCTAAAAAAAAAAAAAGAAGAAAGAAACAGAAAAAAAGGAAAGAAAGAATGGCATTCTGGAACCCATGGAGTAAGCTGGGGAGAGGTTTCCTAGAAGTGTGTCTCCAAGCATGGGTGGGGGTTTGAAACGCAGAGGTACAGTGAGAGGGCAGGATGGCTCCCAAATGGAAGCAAAGAAGGGCAGATGCACCAGAAAGCATGGCAGTGGCCCCAGGACAGTGTGGAGCCATCTGCAGGGCCCTGGGAATAAGACATGGCAGTAAGGGGTGAAGGCAAGGCCAGACATGGAGGACTCCTTGAATGCCACCGAGTCCGGCTCAAATCTATCTTTCTTCTCATTTTCCCCTCTTCTTCTTACCTCCTACTAGCTAGACCTTTGCAGAAAAAGATAAAGGTGACTGGGCTTTTTAAAGGCTTACATTTTGAAGAAATGTCTGTATTTTTATACAGAAATAATCTTCCCATTTCACTTTAAAAACAAAGACAACAAAACTCGTGCAAAATCTTGCATTTTCTTAAGGTGGGTAGCTTTCTGCCTTTAAGGAGCATTTGTCTCTCTCATCGGCTCTTGATGGTTCTGAGATATAGGAATAACACAAATGCTTAAATGCAGAGATGTTTGAGCACTCCCAGCAGAAGTTCCATGTGAAGAAAGTGGTTCTACAGTAAACCACAACCATTCCCAAGAGCCACAGAGCATCTGTTCCAGGCACTTCTCAAGCAATAACACAACATGGGGGTTCCAAGGGATACCCTTTGAGAGGTCAACAACCCATGAGACAGGTGGAACTCTCTCTCCCCATCTCTCTCCCTTCCTTGAACTCCATTTGCATTTGGGTACGGCCAGTTCTATGGAGTTATGCCTTTAGATCGTCATCCATCCATCTATCCATCCATCCATCCCTTCCTCCCTAAAACATGTGAAGAAATCCCATGTGAGTCTATTCACATGCCTCCTTGAAAGCAGGGGCCATAACTTAATACACTTAACTTTTCCCTTGCAAAGCCTGCTTGGCACAGTGCGGTCACATAGTAAATGTGGTCCATGGACCAGCGGCATCAACCTACCCTGGGATCTTGTTGGAAAAGCCGAACCTACCAAATCAGAGTTGGCTTTTACTAAACTCTCCAGATAACTCATATGCCCATGAAGGCTGGAGATGTGCTGGTCTGAATATTGGTCCACGGAAAGTTCCATATGACCCTGGCTAACAAGAGGGGTGTGGTCTGCATGGTCTGCAGTCACACATGACTGGGCTCAGGCGTGCACTGGAGGCAGATAAGGCAAGGAGGGGCCTGAATTAAAGGTGGCAGAAAGGAGAAGTGAGTTTTAAGGAGAGGAATGGATGGAGGGCCCTAAAGGGGGTGATGGATGCATGACTTTGTAAAGCCTGCTGCGGTCTTTTTTTTAAAGCAGGTGGTGGGTCACTTTTCCTATGTCCCTTTTTTCCAGTAGGAATTGGGCTCAGTGCAAGGAAGAGACTGACCCATGATTAGAACTGGAGCCCTGGATTCCATGGAGACAGTGTCAGGGTAGAGCCAGCAGGGGAGCGGAGTCAGCCACCTGAGCCACCTTCCCATGGTGGCCCCTTAGCCCTGCCCCCCAGGGACTCCTGACTGATGAACTCCTAGGTGGGACGTACCAAGGAAAGCAATGAGCTAACTATGATGTCCCTAGGACTAGTAGGGTAGGTGCCACCTCAGAGAAAGCCAGGCCCTGCAAACCAAGTTTATCCTGCCCCAGTGCGGGGGGCAGGGGGCAGTGGGCCTGCCCTCTAGGAAGTCCCTGAAAAGCCCCAGGGAACATACATGTGGTAAGTTTCTAGTGAGCTCCTTTGCCAAAAACAACCTTGAGAAGGAGCAGGACAGTGCATGCTGCCCTTCCCCATGAGGGCCCCTCAGCTGTCCCCACACCCAGCACCTATCCGGGGGCAGCCAGGGCCCCATTGTGCTCCACACCGCCCCAATCTCCACTCCAGCCTCCAGGCCAGCTCCTTGGCTGATCACCCACCCACTGCCCTTGACACTCTCCCTCCCAGAATCCTGGGTGCAAAATCTTGGGGTCCTGCTCGACTGTCTCCCCTTACTCTATCCTCCCTCCTGTCCCATTCTCCCTCTCATTCCTCGGCCAGCATTTCTTCATCCCCTGTGTTGAGCACAAGCTATGCACCAGGCACTTGCTAGGTGGTATGGAGGGACAAAAGAAAGCTCTATTAGACATGAATCCTGTATGCAAGGAGATGACTACCTCTCGGGGGATACACAAAAAAGCCAGACAGTAAGGTAAACAAGTTATAATATATTGTGATGTTATGTGGCATTCTATGATGTGCTGTAGCACAGTACAATGTCATGGACAGAAGCGCTCTGTTCTTCCCTTTCACTGAAAATAGCTCTTCCTGACACAGCCTTGGGTAGTGAAGGCAGTTTGGTCACATCTGTCCCATGGTGTAACTAATCTTTAGGATCTGCAGAGACCTGCCCTCCTCTGCAGTTGTAACTGTACCTCCAATCGTGAGTTTCTTCTGGCAGCTTAACTGGGCTACCAGCGAGGTCCTCATAGTGGCTTTTGCTCCTTGCCTCATGAAGACCCGACTCTGGAATCCTTAGCAAGTGGTATATGAGCTTCCTTCTCATGGGGGATAGGAGGAAAGAATCCCACATGTGCCCCAGGTTCCTCCCATGCAAGCCTGTCAAGAGGCCCATCTTTATCTTAAAAGTGCCTAGAGGCCGGGCGCGGTGGCTCACGCCTGTAATCCCAGCACTTTGGGAGGCCGAGGCGGGCGGATCCCCTGAGGTCAGGAGTTCGAGACCAGCCTGACCAACATGGAGAAACTACTAAAAATACAAAAAATTAGCTGGGCGTGGTGGCGGGCACTTGTAATCCCAGCTACTTGGGAGGCTGAGGCAGGAGAATCGCTTGAACCTGGGAGGTGGAGGTTGCAGTGAGCCGAAATCTGTCATTGCACTCCAGCCTGGGAAACAAGAGCGAAACTCCGTCTCAAAGAAAAAAAAAAAAAAAAAGTGCCTAGAAACTTACCACATTCTTAATGCTTTCCTGGGTAAAAATACAAACAAGTGAGGGTTGGCTGCCTTTTAATTTCCCAGATTAGATGCTGCAACTGCACTTCCTGGCTCTGTCCTCTTGAGCAAGTGCATTCGCTTCTCTGAGCATCAGAGAAGTAATCGGTAAAACAGGGATAATAGTAATTTACTCATGGGCTTGTTGTGAGCAGTAAATGAAGTAACAAACATAAAGCCTCGGCAGAGTGCTTTACGTGGGAGGCTTAGAGTAAATGTTTATTATTGCTAGTACTACTCTCCTTGGTCTGCATCCGATTTATTTACCCTTCCTGCACACACCTGCCATACCATAAAGAGACAATATCATTTATCTGTTTTTAATTTGGGTCTCATAAAAATTTTTGTCTTAAGTTATGTTTGCATGAGTTTGGATTATAGCTGATACGATCTAGGTTGATTGACGAATATCCTGTAATTTAAGGTACAGCGTTGAAAACATCTTAATTGTTTTAAAATCTGTTAGGAATAAAAACTAGATTAAGAAGCTTTCAATATTACCCGGAAAAAAAAAAAAAAAACTTGGCACTGGGGATAAGTGGCCCCAATTCTTAAGCACAAGTTTTCCCTAAGAAGAACAGGAACTTCTAAATTGATCATAAAGGCTCAGAAGGCTTGGGTAGGTATTGGCCTTCTCATTAGTTACCAGCTTAAACAAAAAGACAAGTATGATATAACTGTGGGAAGATTACTATTTGGGGAAAAACTGTCTGCAAGGCCTTTTAAATTTGGTTTGATAAGAAGCTCTAAAGGGTCTAACTCAAAAAAATAAGAGGGGAAAGCTGGTCCTTCTCATGTCTGGATAGTGCCAATACTATATTTTGTAGTCAGAAACAGTTTAAAGTGAGTAAAAAAGATACCTGATTGTATATAGGTGTTTCTGTTTCTTTAAATCTTGCTTGGAGTTTTGTAACTTTAATTCTAAATTACCTATCCTGATTCTCCATGATCTTTGTACTTAGTTGTATTAATAAAGGTTTCTAGTCTGTAGGGAAGATGTATTTAAATAGAAAAGTGAGGCTGGGTGTGGTGGTTCATGCCTATAATCCCAGCACTTTGGGAGGCTGAGGTGGGAGGATCACTTGAGCCCAGGAGTTCGAGACCAGACTGGGTAATATAACAAGACCCTATCTCTACGAAAACATTTAAAAATTTAGCTGCGTGTGGCGTTCATGTCTGTTGCCCTAGATACTGGAGAGGCTGAGGCAGGAGGATCACTTTAGCACCGGAGGTTGAGGCTGCAGTGAGCCGTGATTGTACCACTGTACTCCAGCCTAGGTGACAGAGCAAGACCCTGTCTTAGACAAAAAGAAAGAAATCTTAATTGAAAAAAAAAAGAAAAAAAGAAAAGTACATGTGCCAGGTTATTCAGACTCAGTCCTCAGATAAAACAGAGTTCACCTATGACAGAGGGTCACAATTGCAGGCAAAGTGCCCAGGAGTGCTGACTTGGCAAATGCAACCTAACTGCAAACATCATACCATTCTCCTTTTCCACAAGTATTGTAAATATCTTACATGTACTTGTGAACATACTGAATATATTTTGCTCTTGATGAGGTAATAACTACTGATATTTACTAAATGCGAGCATTTAGGAAATGTTAGATTTCCCTAATATTAATGCCTTTCATCTGTCCACCTCTGTGTGTTGGTCTTTGGCATTAAAGAGCAGCCAGTACCTTCGTGTAGCACAGATTATGAATGGAGATAACACTCAGTGGTAACACTGGCATGGTTCTCTAGACTGAGAACTAGTAAGTAATGTGATCAATACTGGGGTAGAGAAGCAGTAAGGAGATTTTGAGAAATGTTGGCTGAGGTAAGTTCATGCATTTGTTAAGAGCCAACTGATGACCACGTTGGTGTCTTGGGCTGCATAGCTTGTAAATTTCCAGTGTGATGTGTCTGTAGACCTGCAAAAGAAGCTACCGTTCTCTTCTTTACCAGCTTGGAAATATTTCCTATGATTATAGTGCTTACAGCCTCCTCTTTCTTTCTTTCTTTCTTTCTTTTCTTTCTTTTTTTTTTTTAAGAGATGTGGTCTCACTATGTTGCCTAGACTGGCCTCAAACTGCTGGGCTCCAGCAATCCACCTACCTTGGCCTCCCAAAGTGCTGGAATTACAGGCCTGAGCCACCATGCCCAGCCGCTTCATCTTTCTTTACTCATGGTGAGTTACTCATTAAAGATGTTGTTTTATTGTTCAGATATGTGCAGGGGGTGGAGGGAAGGTTTAGCTTTCCCCAAAGGAGTATGCAATGTGTATCCTGCAGTAGGATGTGGTGAGTGTAAGTGAGAAAGTAGGAAAAAAGCAATTTTATTATCATCCTTTCCAGAAAAGAACTAAAGAACACCTACCTTGTATATTGTACTAGAGATACATATTTATGTAATATTCTATTTCTATTCAAGTGGCTTATACACTCTTGCAAACCTCATGGACATGAAGCAGTGGAAAGAACACTGGCCTGGCAGTCGGGAAAACTAAATTTTACACCTAACCATGTGTCTAACATGTTGTGTGATTTCAGTCAAATTGCTTTACTCTGTGGGCTTCAGATGTTTCAGCGGTGAAATGAGGTGGCCACATGTGGCTCTGTGATGGGTCCAGTTCCAGTTTTTTTTCCACCACCACTTTATCCTAGCAGAACAATGACTTATCAATTAACTCTGAAAATCAATCACTGTGAAGCTAAAACAAAAGCGTACCTAGCTGAAGGTTTAACTTACCCACCCAGTGTGGCTAAGGCAGATGGAGCCTCCCTCTGCTTCTGGGACCCAGCACCCCAATCCCAGCTCTGCCTCCTGTGTCTGTTACAGCTGCCCAAGTAAAGACAGAGCAGCTATGCAGGAATAGGAAGCAGGCCATCTCAGGAACTTCCCTTTCCCTAAGGCTCAGGAAAAATGCCCAGAGAGAGAACATATCCAGATTTGTCTCCTCTGAATTGGGCTTGAAAGATGAAGGGTCCCGTTAGGTAAACCTGGGCATCTCGGCCCATCTCCCAGGCTAAATGACTAATGATGGGCAGATACTCTGACAGAGGAGGCCACCTGGAGCCCTGCTTTTTTTTTTTTTTTTTTTCCTTTGGTCGTGAACCATGGGCCAGCCAGAGATAGAGGAAGCATTCCTATTGCAACCTGATCATTGACCTCTTCCAAGCTGGCATGCCCACTGAGCCACTGGATACAACTCCATAAGACTGCTCATTGACGCCCAAGTAGACATTAGTTAATCAGTCAGTGTTTATTTGGTGGTAGTCTTTGGACAAAGGCACAAGTACCCTAACTGAAGCAAGCATTAACTGAGCACCTATTACATTTCTAGTTCACAGACACAGTGTGGGGAGTATAAGGGACTGTTTCATAGTTCCTGCCACCAATGTGGCTTCAATCCACATTTCAAGAGATGGCAACTTGAATAGGAGTTGAGAGACAAGGAGATGCTCTAAGACAGCACTGCCCCAAAGAACTTTCTGTGATGAAGGAGAGTCTCTCTGTGCCATCCAATATGGTAGCTACTAGCCACCTGCGGTGACTGAGCACACAAAATGTGGCAACTGAGCACATAAAATGTGGCTAACACAGTGAAGGAACTGAATTTCTAAAGTTTAAGTTGTTTTAAATTTTAATTAAGCAGCAGCATGTGTGGCTGTTAGCTACCATGTTGGACAATGCAGTGTGCTCTTGCTACTTGAAGTGTGGTCTGCAGACCAGGAGCATCTCATCACCTGGGAGCTTGTTAGAAGTACAGAAGTTCAGCCGGGCGCAGTGGCTCATGCCTGTAATCCCAGCACTTTGGGAGGCTGAGGTGGGCAGATGACAAAGTCGGGAGTTCGAGACCAGCCTGACCAACATGGTGAAACCCTGTCTCTACTAAAAACACAAAAATTAACTGGGTGTGGTGGCATGCACCTGTAATCCCAACTACTCAGGAGGCTAAGGCAGGAGAATCACTTGAACCCGGGGGGTGGAGGTTGCAGCAGTGAGCTGAGATTGCGCCACTGCACTCCAGCCTGGGTGACAGTGCGAGACTCCGTCTAAAAAAAAAAAAAAGAGAAGTACAGAAGTTCAGGTCCCACCCCAGACCTGCTGAATCAGAATCTTCATTTTAACAAGATCCTGAGGTCATTTGTTTACATGTTAAGGTTTCAGCACTGGTCTGGGTGGGGTGGTAGTTCCCAGTCCTGACTGCATATTGGGATCACTTGGGGAGCTTTTAAAGATCCCAATCTTGTGACTGCACCCCAGAACAATTAAATCAGAATTTTTTTTGGTGGGGGGCCCCTGGTCAGTGTTTTTTAAGCCCCCCATGTGATTCCAATGTGTGCCTAAGGTTGAGAACCGCTGCTCTCAAGCTATGCAGCCAGCCAAGGGCACACTCAGATGGTAAGTCCATGTGAGGGCCAACAACTCACTTCTCAGCCTCTAAATTCACTTGTTGGACCCAGCTAGCTGGGAAGCCAAAGGGACTTATTCATCCTCAGCAAGTGTAAGAATTGGCTGGGGCTTATGTTTGTTTCCAACATCTAAGTGAGATGTTCATTAGTTTTTGACAAAACATGTCTAAATACCACACCACTGAAGGGTACAGAAGCAGCCTGCATGACTGAAGGCTGGGAAGAGTTGATTCACTTCCTCACTCTGGGACCTGGATAACCCTGGCATTTCAGAGCAGTCCCGATGAAGGGAGCCATTCTTCCTGTCCAGGGTGGAGGCCACTGTTTTTTCCAATGTCACTTGTCTTCAGCTGCCCTTCTGCAGCTCGGCAAGAATGCGAGGGGCACTGGGGCCAAAGAGAAGAGGTGGGTTTTCCTGAAGAACAGGATTCTCTCATCCTGTTGATCTGAACAGGACCTCAGAGGCCCCAGCCACTTTCTAGTGATGAATGACATTTGCAGAGATGAAGCTTCATCTCTGAGCTGGTGAGAATTTGGGAAAAGCATTCTGAAACCAGCCTCTGAGGAAATGGGTCCCATGAGCAGCAAGGCCGTCCCAAGGGGTGGAGCTGCAGCCCCCATGTGGAACATGGGTTTGAAGTCTCACTCAGAAATGTTATCCTTGACTTGGGTGATGCGGAGGGGCAAGTCATTCACTCTGGAAATGGGATTCCTTAACTAGATGATTATTAACTAATTTGTCTCAGCATGTCCACAGAATGTCCTAAGCTTTGTATTCACAGCTGTTCTCATGCATTCATTCCATGCCGGCCTTAGAGGACTCGGTCAAGACAATGGCGCCCTCAGGAAGGTTACAAGAGAGCAAGCTGTGCTGCTTTGCCCATCTTGGGATGAGGTGAGAGGGCAGCACTGTTTGGGTCCCAGGATACCGGGCAGGGCACCTCTGCTGCTGTCCCTTCCTCCTATGGGGTACCAAGCTTCTCTCAGATATCCTTAGAAAGCTTTGTTAGCCAGCAGGTCGCTGGGCCACAAGCCACATGTGAATGAGGCTCTCCCCGTCCCCTGACTAGGTCTGAGCACAGTTCCAGGGGAGAAAGAGGGAGGAGGTGCGGGAGCATTGTCCCCCTCCTGTCGCTGGTAGGTGAGCTTGTGTCCAGTGGAAACAAAGAGAAAGCTGGCCAAATGTTGTTATCTCCCCCAGCTGCCTGGACTCTACTGCCGTCCCTTGTCCCCATGAAGACTCCCTGTCACCCCACCCGCACTATTGTCTGGGCTGTACAATTAGCACTTTGTTAAATGTTCTCTCATTCTTCAGTGGCACCTCATTACTGAGCCATAAAACAACGGGGCCCAGCAGGTTCCTGGGCGGTCAAATGGTCCAACCCTCTTCACTTAGAGATGCGGAAAATGAGGCCTTGGGGACAATGCTGTGTCCAGCCATAATGGAGCCCACAGCAAAAGGAAGAATCAGTAATATTGATCCTATATTTATTTAAATGTCTGGTATCTTGTTCATTATAGATTTTTGCATTAATTTTTATTTTTAAAATGTTGCATTAAAATAGTCTGTATCTTGATGACTGAGTATTTTTGGTGCCTCTTAAAGTGTGCATCCTGGGCCTGGCCCTGACAGGGAGAATAGAGAGTTGCCCAAGGTGACACTAGCTTTGATCAAGAGGTAAAAAGAGAGCTTGGGTCTTCCAACTTGTCCACTTCCTTCTTCTCTGTCAGCTTCAAGTGCAAAGTCCTGTTTTTCCAAATAAGTAGAGAGCTCCAGCAGGCAGGGTGGTGAACTTGTGGAATAATAACACTTTCACATGGTTATTGCCCAGCCAAAGAAGCAACTATATGAAAATTCAAGAAATTGCAGATTTATTCCTTAAATAAGGCACTGTTGTTGAGATAGTATCAAAATATTGATACTGCAATGAGATAAGAGATCTAGGAACACATGCCAGAATGTGGACCGTTGGCCCAGCCAAATCCTCTCTCACATGCACTGCTTCGGAAACCCCTTCCTTTCCTTCCAAACCCAGGTGACATCTTTCCAAAGAGTTTTGTGTCTCTGATCAGGCTTCGCTGCACTTGTGTTTCTCCCACTCATCTGGTGCTCGGGCATAGAACACAGCCCCAGCTACACAGAGGGTGAACAATCTTCAATAACTGGGCACCAGGGATCCTGCTCCTTTTTCTTTGTAATGGCTGCATGACATGGTCTTCTCCTGTATGGATGTACAAGTTGCCTATTGACAGACTTTCAGTTGCTTCTTTTTGTTCTCTCTCTCTCTTTCTTGTTCTCTCTTTTCTTTTTGGCCCCCTTTTTCTCCAGCGTTCTCCACTGCAGAGTCGTGTAATTCCCGCACAGTTTTCTCAGAGCGAGGACATATTCCCTGCCCAGCATCAGCGCTGCTTGCCATTCATGTCCTGTATCTATAGGGATGACCATGTCCCCTTGGAGGAAAGGCTTGGGACTTACCAACTTATGGAAACTTACGGAAATCATCATTTGGTATTGAGATTTTGCAGGGAACACACTCCTTAAAAATCTCCGTGAGTGTGGCTGTTAAGAATCCCATAAAGAGGGAGAAAGGTGGGAAGTGAGTGAAGCGAGGCTCAGCCGCCACCACGAACAAAGCAGGGTCCACTTTGCATCTGCTGCAAAGGAAGGAACGGACATTTGACCTGTCTCCTCTTCCTTTATTGTGTCAGGTTCTTTCCTTTACTGTTCTCTTTTTTAAAACAAGAAAATCATAATTTTAATATTATTTTCAAAATAGACAATACATTCACACAATTCAAAATTCCAGTAGTCGGCCAGACACAGTGGCTCATGCCTGTAATCCCAGCACTTTGGGAGGCTGAGGCAGGAGGGTCACTTGAAGCCAGGAGTTCAAGACAAGCCTGGGTAGCATAGTGCAGATCCCATCTCTACAGAAAATTTTTTTAAACTAGCTGAGCATGGTGACGCACATCTGTAGTCCCAGCTACTTGGGAGGCTGAGGTCGGAGGATCAATTAAGCCCAGGAGATTGAGGCTGCAGCAAGCTGTGATCACACCCCTGCACTCCAGCCTGGGCAACAAAGTGAGACCCTGTCAAAAACAAAAAAAAATTCCAAAGGTACAAAAGGTGAAGTCTCCTCCGCTTCCACTCATTCCCCTCCCCATAGAGGACCAATATTATTAGTACTCAGGTCTCCTTCCAGAGAGATTCCAAACATATGCAAGCAACTGTGTTTAAAAATCATCCCTCACTCCCATCTCAAATGGTAAAAATCAACCCTCTCCTCTCTTGGCACAAATGGTAATATACTCCACACACTGGTCTACACAGGACTTTTTTACTTTCTGTGTCCTGGAAAGATTCCACACCCACACGTTTTTGAAATCCTCATTATTTTAAGATTGCTTAATATTCCATTGTACAGATATACCGTAATTTATTTAACCAGTCCCCTTCTGATGGACATTCGGGTTATCTCTAGCCTTTTGCTGAGATAATGCTGCAGTAAATATTTGTGTATATGCCATTTTGCACATGCACATTTATCTGTTGGATAATTTCCTAGAAGCAGAATTGCTGGGTCAAAATTGAAGTGCACTAAAAAAATTTGACAGATATTGTTAAATTCCCTTTAACACTGCATGCACCACTCCCATCAACAATGTATGCCAATGCCTATTTCACCAAACCTTTGCCAGCTACCGCTGTCATGGTTTGCAGAGGAAAAATCTCACCACCATAGCCACTCCTTGTATAGTAATCAGTTCTTTTGGTCTTTGCCAATCTGAAAAGTGAAAAATGCTATCTCAGTGTGGTTTTAGTTTGTATTTTCTTTCTTTCCTTTTTTTTTTTTTTTTTGTATTGGTTTTGCTTCATTTTCTGGGAACTGTTGGTTCATATGCTTTGCTTTTCTATTCAACTGTTGTTCTCTTTCTTATTTGATTTACGTGAGATCTTTATATAGAACATTACCTCTTGCCTATAATAAGAGTTGCAGGTAATTCTTCATGATTTTTCATTTTGAATTTTTTTTTTTTTTGAGACAGAGTCTTGCTCTTGTTGCCCAGGCTGGAGCGCAGTGGCACAATCTCGGCTCACTGCAACCACTGCCTCCCGGGATCAAGCAAAATCTCCTGCCTCTGTCTCCTGAGTAGCTGGGACTACAGGCATGCACCACCATGCCTGGCTAATTTTTGTATTTTTAGTAGAGATAGGGTTTTACCTTGTTGGCCAGGATGGTCTTGAACTCCTGACCTCAAGTGATCCGCCTGCCTCGGCCTCCCAAAGTGCTGGGATTACAGGCATGAGACACTGTGCCCGGCCTCATTTTGGCTTTTGACTTTGTTTATGATGATTCTTTTTGTTTGCCATGCAAACACTTTTTATTTTTATATGGTCAAATTTATTGTTATTTTATTTTATGGTTTCTGGTTTCATTCATAGATTTTAAATTTTTTTCTCCTGGCTCCTTTAAGTTCTTTTAGGGTTAAATTTTTACATTTAAATTTTTGATCCACATACAATTGATCTCATTTTAAGGTATGAGATATACATCTGAACTTACTGTTTTTTCTCCCAAATGTCTGCCCAGTTGTGCTGGGACATTTATTGAAAATTCTATCTTGGCTGGGTGCAGTGGCTCACACGTGTAATCCCAGCACTTTGGAAGCCCAAGGCAGGCAGATCTCTTGAGGTCAGGAGTTCAAGACCAGCCTGGCCAACATGGCAAAACCCTGTCTCTACTAAAAATACAAAAACTAGCCAGGCATGGAGGCACACGCCTGTAATCCCAGTTACTTGGGAGGCTGAGGCACAAGAATTGCTTGAACCCAGGAGGCAGAGGTCGTGGTGAGCCGAGATCATTCCACTGCATTCCAGCCTGGGTGACAGCAAGAAACGTCTATCTTTCCTAACTCGTTGAAATGCCATCTTCGCTCTACTATAAATTCCAGAGTTTGTTTGTGCCCATCTCAGTATTTCTGTGTCCCCTGCCATGTGTATCCAAGCACCAGCACCACAGTGCCTTTTTTTAGGCTCCATGCAGCTTAACTACAGGTCCCTGGGTCTGCAGACATGGAGATTTGCTGACCCTGAGGTGGGATGAGGAGGTAGGGGAAATAGCAAAAGAGTTGGATATTAAGATTAGAAAGCTTCTGGGCTCTCTCCAAAGGACCCCTAGCATCTAAAATGGCTTTGCTCCTATACCTCCTCTTAAAATAAAATAAAAAAAAAGAGAACAAAGAAGTCCGTTTCCTTATTAAACAGCTATTTGTCCAGCCTGAAAGAGCTCCTCTAGTCTAACCCTGTGCATGCTGCTGATCCTCTCCCGGAGTGCCTTCCAAGATTATTTCAGGAGCCTAGGAAGGCCCTAAGCGTGGCTTTGATCGCCATATTGGAAATGCTTCCCTCACGGGCTCCCTGGGCTCCAAGCCCAGTACTTGACAGTTGCCTGTAAACTGAGCAGGTCTTTATCTTAAAGACATTACAATGGACCCTAAACAAACACATTAACAACCACTCAGAGACCTAACGCTGGCCAATAAACAAACCCCCAGGAAAGCTTACTCAGAAAAGGTTCCTCCTTCCTGCAGCCCCTGAGGGCAGATCCCGGAGTCCCTGCTTCCTCAGCCTGCAGGCTGCTTTCCAAGGGCTCTCCAGCCCTCCCAGCAGGAATGTAATCATCTGCCCTGTGTGCCCTGCCTTCTCTCACCTTTACCCACAATAACCCAGCACAGTCGCAATGCACTCAGTGCATACCTATTGCAAATAAAACAAGAAAGTAAATCTCCTTCAAAGGAACAGCGAATAGCTCCAGGCTACCAAGAAGAATGTGTTCCATGGAAGCTAGTGATTACCCTATATACCAAGGTTTTAAATTTAAGGTCTTTAGATGAGCTTTGGTGTTTCCCTGAACCCCTACAATGATTTGCAAAATTTATACGTAGGCTTATGAAGGGCATTTTTTTTCCCTAAGATACGGGGAAGGAGATTCCCTGTATCATCAGAGTTCAATATCAAAAAAATTTTTTTTAATCTAGATATCTATGGATAAAAGGATATGATGTCTAAAATTTGTTTCAAAACATTTCAGTTGGAGGACAAAGAGTGGGTGAAGTACGTGCAGTTATGGATTAAACAAGATTGGCCATTAGTTGATACTTATTAAAGCTAGTGATGAGTGCTTGGAAATTTATTATATTATTCTGTTACAAAAGAAGTGGAAGGAAGGAAGAAGAAAAGGAGGGAGTGAGGAAATCTTTGCTACAGACTATGCTGAAAGAACCAGACAGACCATAGTATACATCTGCTATTCTCATAGTCCTAGCTTTATAGGAACAACTGTCCAGTGGATTGCCTGATCAGTGTTTGAAAGCCTGGCAAATTTGTGGGTGCAGAGGCATGCCCTTCTCACTCTCACCCCTGCTCTCTACCCTCAGCATCACCCTGAGAGAGGGACGAGAATCCCTGAGGCCATCTTGGTTCATCTGCACTGTCTCTCCTACACCTCTTCACCCCTCCCCTCTCCACTTCACTCCAGGCTGTGCTGGGGCAGGGAGGTGGTCATCCAAGGCCCTGGCTCTCCATTGAGACCCCAGCCAGGTAGAGCTCCTATTGCCTGAGCAAGGTTGCGCAGGAGGGGGCTGGAGCTGCACTATTTGGATGTTCTTGGAGTAGAAAATTCACAAATTCCAAGCTCTGCTCCCAAAGCAAATCTCCCCAGCCCAGGTGGCTGCATCCTTCTCCTCCCCTCCACCCAGTTCCCTGGGTCGCCAAGCCGGAGGCTTTGAAAACCAGCTTGTGTTTGGTTTGTGAAAGCACCAATGTTTGCAATGTTTGCAATGTTTTCCCAGCAGAGAAGGAGCATATTTTCTCCCTTCCAAATGCAAACTCAAAAGATGCTCCACAAGTTTTTCTTCAGACTTTCCACAGGAAACATAAATAAGAAAGAAAAATGACTTTAGGTGCTGAGACCTGAAATGGAATTTCAACCCTGAAGGAACTGCCTGTAACAAGCACTCTCTGTCCTTCAGTGAAGGCTTCGAGAGCCTGGGTGCATGTTCCTTTCCTCTGAGCAGCCTTTACAGATGAGGCAAGGGGAGGAGCTGAACCAGTTCTTAGACCTGACTCCCAGCTAGGTCTTCAGCCCCACACAATGAATGGCCGGTGACTGGCACAGCAGCTGAGATTCCCTGGCTACAGTGTTCTTTTTTATCTTTCTTGATTGTGTTAGGGTAGAACAAATGAGGGTGCTCCAACCCGAGAGGCCCAGCCACACTGCAAGCCAGATGCACAATCAGAGTGTGAAGTGTGGACACGCCCCCCTGGAACCTGAGGCCACAGTTTGCCACCTGCTCTGCCCTTGTCTCCATCTCGGAAGAAGGACATCCCTGATCTGTGGCCTCTGTCCTCACAGATCTTATAATTATCAGACAAACACAACCACAGAGAGGCTGGAAGGCAGTGCTTCAGCATCACACATATATGCATCGGTGACCCAGAGTTCTGAATAATCTTAATGCACAGATAATTGGAGCACTTCTTGCTCACAGCTTAGAGCCACCAAATGACTGCTTCCAGGTTAGGAGTTTGCAGAATATGTACACACCCATGGAGCCCTACAAAAGGCTCCGGACCCAAGAAATACAGCGTTGAAGTCAATGTGGACAGTTCTAATGCAGCTAATACATTCTGACTGATTTGTTGTGAGCTAAGGATCGAGTGTTTACACTTCAAGGTCACCGTTTCTGTCTCCTGACATCTGAGAACCTTTCTTCTTCTTCTACTTTTTTTTTTTTTTGAGACAGAGTCTTGCCGTGTCATCCAGGCTAGAGTGCAGTGGCATGATCTCGGCTCATTGTAACCTCTGCTTCCCAGGTTCAAGCGATTCTCTTGCCTCAGCCTCCTGAGTAGCTGGGATTACAGGCACCCCCCACCAGACCTGGCAAATTTTGTATTTTTAGTTTCGCCATGTTGGCCAGGCTGGTCTCGAACTCCTGGTCTCAAGTGATCCACCCACCTCAGCCTCCCAAAGTGCTGGGATTACAGGCATGAGCCACCGCGCCTCGCCCAAGAACCTTTCTTCTTAAGGTGTTTTCCTTTCCCATAGCATTCTATCTTTGGATAGGCCCAACAAGGCCATTGAGCATCTACCCTTTTTACAAAACATATTATCAATCTTATAGCCATATGTTTAGTGATAAGTCAACTAAACAAAGCAAGGGACCCCACTGGAAGGTGCTTGTGAGAAGTGTATCCTTACATCTAGGACTTCACTTTGATGTACCAAATTCTGAGAAAGACCCCAGAAGCCATTTCCTTCTTGCTGAGGTTTATTTATCTGGTTTATCTGAAGCCCGGGCCAATAACCCAAATGGCTTTCAAATGGCTACAAAAGTTTCTCAGCATTCGATTAATCAGTCCCGTCACAGACAAGTCAACTAACCTGCAGACCCACGTGCTGTATTCATAGGTGGTGCTGGTTCTGGCAGGGGTGATCTGGGAGGAGGTATTTCCTGGAGGTGTTTCCGAAGGGAGAGGCACTAGCTGAAGTTGGCTCTGAGATTCGACGCGGAGGAGGAAAGGGAAGGTGGAGTGCTGATGCTGACAAGGCGAGGAAGAGGAGGAGTAGAGGTTACCAGTGCTCAGAGCATGGGTTTTGGAGGCACACAGATCTGTGCCCAAAGGGCTATCGACGCTCTTCCACTTCATTGCTGAACAACTTGATGTGTTCATACATTCCCTGATATGTAAAAGTGGCACAATACTCGCATCTACCTTATAAAGTGCCTGCAAGCACAAAGACAAAATGTAGAGAGAGCTTAACGCAGTGCCGGACTCAGTCAACAAATAGCAAATGGAAGTTGTTCTCATTAAACAGCAAAAAGGAAGTAAAAAAGAAGACAGAGGAAGACAAAGGGGAGATGGGAAGGGGATGCCATGGGAGGCTGTGGGTGGGGTGCAGAGGCCAACACTGCAGACAGCAGCCCCTCACCCAGCTCCATCTC
Source organism: Pongo pygmaeus (assembly GCF_028885625.2). NCBI lineage: Eukaryota > Metazoa > Chordata > Mammalia > Primates > Hominidae > Pongo > Pongo pygmaeus. Next base: position 45,598,527 of record NC_072383.2, read on the forward strand.
TGGGCGCCTGGGACAACACAGCTCTCGGTCCAGACAGGCTGCTCAGATGTTTATTAAGAAACCACCCATAAAAATTATTGGAAACTTTACATTTGCAGCACGGTCTCTGCACACTGCCGAGCTGCCACGGCTCTCAACAAGGCCTCATTCATGGCCCCAGGCAGCTCACTTGCCTGCCCCCAGCCCCTGGGTCTCAAGCCCACCAGGGTGCCTCCCAGCCCCCGCCCCCAGCCCAAGCCCAGCCTCCTTCCCTCCCTTGGGTCTGAGTGATTTTCTGATTTGCCTTTTCCAAATGTGAAATCTTTGAATGAGGTCACTTCAACTGGAGAGCAAGGGATAGGTCACAAGGCAATGTTTCCTAAGTGCAAATGTCCCTGGGTGATTTTAGGTAGAACTTGGATTAAAGTTTTGCATTCTAATAGTGTTATATATAGTATCTATATTTTAATGTACATGTGTATGTATTTTGGCAGGGACCAAACCTGTAAAATGTATTTATTTTAATAAGTATTGGAGGAAAAGGTAGAATATCAATCCCATGTTACAGAGTTTTCATTTCAAGTAAACTTGAGTAAAGTAAAAGAGAATGAGAAAGTTGACTTAAGGAAACCATAAAAACAGTCATAGTCTAGGTGACCCTCAGATCTGGCAAACTGATCTGGGAACACCGCATGTGTTCTCAGCCCTCACCTAGAGCTGTCTGGACACAGCAGTCTGGACACAATTTTGATCTACACAGGGAGGTCCTGCCCCGGGCTGGTCAGAGAGGGGGCCTGCTCCTTATCCAGAGAGCTCTAGTGACTTGTCCCGGCTCCCTGGGTCATGGTTCTGCCTGACCCCTGCCAGTCTGCACTTGGCCAGACTTGTTCTACTGAGACACTGTCTACAGGCACAGGGCAGCTCCTCAGAGCAGCACCCAAGGCCCTTTTCATCCAGCTTTCCTGTCTCTGTCCCGGTTGGCTTCTCCACCAGGCCCAGTGTGCTCAGGGCCAGGACGGCGTGGCTCTTCTCTTTGGTTTCCCCTCTGCTTAGACTGCTCTGCTGACACGAATTGCCCACTGGCCTCTGACTTGTTCCTACTCTCCCACCTTCTCCCAGGCTCCCAAACCTCCCCCTCCCTGCAAGTGGGACAGATAGTACAGCATCATGCTTGAGTTCAGGCTCGAGTTCTAATCTTACAACTACTGCTTGCCAGCTGTGTGTGCTTGAGCCAATTGCTTAACCTCTCTGTTACTCAGTTGCCTTATCTGTTATGGGGGGCAATGGCAGCAACATCTTCCACCTCCCAGGTTTGTTGGGAGAACTGAATGAACAGACAGTACCAGATTCACAGTAAACAGCAAGTACACTGCATGGCTGTGCCTTCTTTGGAGTTTAGTTCTTGCCAAGAGCAGCCTTTCAGCACTCATTTTCCAGGGAGTAGATGCTTGATCTGTTGGCTGATTATGGATGTACCATGAGGTGTTTTCTACATACGATCTCTTGATCCCTGAGCCTGAGAGCTGAGTTTCTTTCCTGGATCTAACAGCCCTCTGGAGACTTGGAGAGCACTTATTCCTGGGCTATCGCACAGCCGTCTCTTCTCTGGAAGGTCTGGTCTCCAGGGCTCTTCGTGGAGCTTGTCTTCCTCCGTCAAGTTTGGCCTAGGAGACGGAATCCTCCAGGAGCAGGCCTGGCTGGGGATGCACATAGACCTTCCCCGGCACAGAAAGGACAGTGCCTGGGGACACTCAAGGCCATCTTCTCTGAAGCCCACCCACGTGGACAGACTAGAGAGAAGCCATTAGCACACACCCAGCGTCTCCTTGTGCCAGACACTAAGTTAGGTGCACCTTACTAGGTCCAGGCCCTGGTCCTTCAGCCCTTGCTCAGGTGGCTACAAAGACAGCTCCAGAGCCTGGGGATTGGGGCGAGTTCTTCAGAGCCTGGGGGTTGGGGTGAGTTCTCCAGCTGTCAGCCTGTGGCCACCCTGGAGCATGCTCAGAGGGAGCAGGCTCCAGCCTCCTGCCTTCCCTCATCCCAGGCCTCAGCCTTTTCTGAAAGAAATGTTGTGTTCCCTTGGCCCTCCCCCCTTGCCACATCCCCTTCCTCCCACAGAGCCCGGGTCCCCCAGGCTACAGTCCAGCAGTCCCTCTGTGAGCAGACTACCAGTGACACATGGCTTTGTTAGAAACCTCATTAGCAGAGACAGAAAGGCGAGAGGCAGCTCAGAGAGGCATTCCAGGTGTCAGTTAAGAGGGGCCGCAGGAGGAAAAGGCCATTAAACCACAACTAAGGTCAGCCCCCAGTAGAATGAAAAAATAATAAACTGAGACCTTGGAGAGTGGTGGGAAGGTAACTGGGGAATTGAGGGGGGTACCCCTGACTCAGACTGGGGAGGGAACGCCTTGGGTCCTGGAAGGGCCACCAGCTTGTCTTGCCTGATGCTGGGAGTCCCCGAGGCTGTTCTATGTAAACTCCTGGAGGACAGGGACTGGGCCCCAGGAGACTCTGAACCCCGCTCCCAGCGCATGCTCAGCACACCACAGGCACTGGGCACGTGCCTAATGAATGAGTGGAGATTGAGCCTGGTGCACAGGAGGAGGCTGGAGTGCTTGCCATGCATTAGGCGCTGGGCTCGGCACTGCCTGTCTGCAAACTCTTTGTACCCCAAGACGTGAGTATTATTAGCTCCCTTTTAAAGATAAGCAAATGTAGACACTAGAGTGTGTTATTTTGGGGCTCCCCAGACTCTGGGAATTCACTAGAACTCTACCTATTGATACTTGGAACTTCTGAAACAGACACATTCCTTCATTCCACAATTAGTCATAAAAAGGCTGAATGAGGCCATGCGCGGTGGCTCATGCCTGTAATCCCAGCACTTTGGGAAGCTGAGGCAAGCAGATCACGAGGTCAAGAGATGGAGACCATTCTGGGCAACATGGTGAAATCCCGTCTCTACTAAAAATACAAAAATTAGCTGGGCGTGGTGGCGTGCGCCTGTAGTCCCAGCTACTCAGGAGGCTGAGGCAGGAGAACTGCTTGAACCCGGGAGGCAGAGGTTGCGGTAAGCCGAGATCGTGCCACTGCACTCCAGCCTGGTGACAGAGCGAGACTCCGCCTCAAAAGAAAAAAAAAAAAAGGCCGAATGCCTGTGGAGGCTGAGGCAGCACACTGAAACGCACTCCTGAAGGGTCATTAGAATGATTGTCTGGTATCTGGAATTCCCTGGCCTGTCAAGGATGATGGGGGCTGCCCTGAGCTGGGGAACATGCTCGGCTGAGGGAGGTGGAGGACAGTGGCAGGCCTGTGTGCACTCCCAGCGTTGCTTCAGTGAGCTGTTTGCCTTCACTGGGCAGGGACCCACAGGGGTCATGTATTTTTGTCATGCCCGATGGGGAATGCACATGATTTATGAAGTTTTTTTTAACCTGAGGCTTCCTCATAAAGGAGCTTTGAGAAGACCGCAGCAAACCTGGTTATGAAAGGCCTTCCTTTCTGGGATCTGTTAGACAAGATATTGTTGACTGCCTGCCCTCAAGAATGAGGGACCACGTGTGCTCCACCCTAGGTCTGGAATGGCCCCAGACCCCAGGAAAACTGCACGTGGGTTTGTACCTTGTTCCCCTATCCCATCTCAGGCTTCTTGCCCTCTACACCCTCTTAGCTGACATTTCTACCCCCAAGAAACCTGCCCCAAGAGATCTCTGAGTCCCTGATCCCTTATGCCCTTGACATCAAAGGTCCAAGCTTCCCTGGACAAGTCACTTGACCTCACTGAGTCTCTTTTCTCATCTGCAAAATGAGCATAAAAATATCCACCTTGAAATCTTCATAGTAAGGGATTTAATCAATGCCTCACCAGTTGGAAAGCTCTCTGAGCTCTCTCTCTCTCCACGTGTCATTTAATCTTGTCTCCCTAGCACCTAACAGAGTGCCAGGCACATAGAGCCCAATACTAAATGGCAACTTGTAGAAATGACTTCTACTGAATTCAGTGAATTCTGTGATGAGGAATAAGTAAAATGTGTTTGTAAACTGCAAGGACAGTGCCTGGCACTTGGTAGGCATTTAGAAAATTTGGGTTACTCCTGCATTTGAATCTGACTCTCCCCTACAGATGCCGGACCCAAGACTCTGGCCCCAGTGGTGAGGCAGGGACCCCAAGGTTCCAGCCATCTCCTCCTGGCCTGATTGGAGCTGCAGGGGACCTCTGTCAGTCTCCCTCCTTGGCACCCCCTCCCCCATCCCAGACCCCTGGCCTCTTGATATCCCGACAGCAGCCCCCACAGCCCCTCTGGGGTGGTGGGCGTCCCTGTGTCGGCACAGCTAGGCTGGGCCCCTCTCCAGGGAAGGGGCTGAAGGGTGTGAAGGACTGGTGTGTATGACTTTGTTTATTTTCTCTGAAGAATCCTGCCTGAGCCCTGCTATAAAAATAACCTGCCTGGAAACCTCATCTCCAAGGGGTAGAAAGAAGCTTTTGTATCCAGGGAAGCTGCTCTAACTGCCTCCCTGTACCTTCACCTCAGCCCATGCATCAAGGAGGAGCCAGCTAAGGTGATGAGGGGCCAGGGCAAGAGAGAGGGATGCGTGGGGAGGGAGGAGGGGACGGAAGGGCAGCTCAGCAGCCTCTTGCCCTGAGCACGGCAGAAGCCTCTCACTTGTCTGCTCGACCCAGGAAGATCCAAAGGAGGAACTGAGGGAGAGAGAGGAAAAGAGGAAGTCAACAAGAGAAAAAAACACTGGATGTTGAGAGAGACAAGGAGGCCAGGAGACAGAAGATTAAGTCCAGGACAGAGGAGGGGCATGGGGAGAGTGGGGAGGAGAGTGAAGTCGAAGGAGAAAGAAAACCAAGAGACGTGTATGCAGAGACACAGAGCTCAAGGGATCAGAAAGAGGCTGTGGCCATGTTTACAGACGTAGCTTAGCATGTGGTCCCCACCACCAAGGGAGAAGGCAGGCACAGACAGGCTGTCCCTGCCACCTGCTGGGTTCCTGCTCTGCTGCACAGCCCAGCTTCCACTCTGGCTCAGGCTGTGGCAGAAAAGACAAAGGTCCCCCGAGCACCCACTATGGCCGGGCCCTGGGTGAGGCATGAGACCAAGCCCCACTAAGGCTTCTCAAAGTGTTCCTTCCCAGGAGCCAGGCCTGATGGCAAGGAGCAAGTCTGCACTGTCACCGAATTCAGGAGGCCTGGATTCAAGTCCCAGTTCTCCTGCTTTTTAGCTGGGTGATCTTGTACAAACCACTTAGAATTTCCCAGCCTGGTTCTCTTATCTGTAAACCACAAATAATAAACCTCCCTGTCTACCTCCCGGGGCTGTTGAGCAAATCTATGGAAGCATATCTGAACAGGCTCTCCAAGTTGTATGGTGCCAGCAAGACAAGAGGGAATGACCCATTCCTTTAGCCATATTTCTCTAGGTAGCCATCTTAGGATCATGGGTGAGCCATACGGAGAATGAACCAACATAGGAAACTCCTATTATCTCTGTTTTCACAGTAGAGGAAACTGAGGCTTAAACAGGTTAGTAACATGCTCACCATCGTGTATTAATAGCTCTTAGGCAACAGAACATGAATCCAAGTCTCTATATTCAGAGTCTGTGTAGACCCAGAGTGCTGGGCCTTCTCTCCAATCTTATGGCAGAGGCTGCCCAAGAATGACCTGGGACAGTCTGCTCCACTTCCTTTAAGGATGAATTAATTTACAATTGTTCTATGCAGGCCAGACCTATCTCTCCTTGGAGACTGCACAAGCAGGTGAGCATTAAAGGAAGGTGGGAGGCCAATTTTTGCCCAATATTAGGAAGAACATTGCTATTGTTCCAGCAACGAAGTGAGCTGCCTGAGAGAGTCCGAGCTCTCTGTGGCTGCGAGGCCAGCAGGCCAGGACTTGCAGAGACCACTGGTGCCTATAGAAGGCACATGCTGGGCTTGACAAAAGAAAGCCCAACATTTTATACTCCTTAAGTCATCCCCAGCCCATGCCTTGGTTTCCCCATCCGTACAGTGGTTGGAGCAAGACTAGATGAAGGCTGAGGTCTTGTCTAGCTCTAACTTTCTAGAATTCTGGAATTCCCGAAGGCAGGACTCCAGGCCTCAGGGTCTTGGCCGAGAGAACAGAGACGTGGCTGTTTGTCCAGCTTGGTAGAACAGTGGAGCTTATTGAGCTTGTGGTTCCCTGAAACAGAACCAGTCAAAAGGCACACGCAGAGAAGGTAAATTCATCTGTGGGTCTGGTGAGAGTCACTGAAAAAAATGTAGTGCTTGAGGACTGTCCAAGGAGAGCCAATTTTCAACTCATAGCCTGTGATGCTGCGCCCAAACAATGAGAACAGCACACTGGGCTTCATCCAACCAGGGCCAGAGGGAAAAGAGTGATCTTGCAGATGATGTCCTCATCAACAGCACAGTGACCAAGCGGCCCTACATGGTGGGGGCTCCTTAAAATGGTTCGCCTTCCCTTGCAGGCCTGGTCAGGTGGTGTTTGTAAAGCAAAGGGAACCCTTTTAGAAATTTGCCTTGAATTAAACGATTGTTGTTCGTGTGACCAAGAGGTGTTTATTTCAGCAACAGAAAGACCTTCCTAAGTTTTGAGCCCAGAATTAGAGTGAGGCGGGCTGGGGTCGACTCCCTGGATACGTTTGAGTTAGACTAGAGGCTGGGAAGTGGACAAGATGCTGTTGTAAAGCTTCTAGTGATCGCTATGGGACGTTCCTTCCACTCTTTGCTCTAATGACGATTAATGTTGATGCAGTGACTATTTTAATGTGCTTAGACACCTGCAGTCCCATTTGGCCTTCACTACAATATGCGAAGTAACTGGCTAATATTATGTAGGTAGTAGATAGATAAGATTATGCCCATCTTAGGAGAAAATGGAGGATCAGAGAGGGTAATTCTAAGGGCCCTCAGTTAGCAAATGATGGCTTTGAGGCTTGAACCTAAGCCTCTTGGCCCCAAATGCTGTGCTCTTCATAGCACTCTGCCATCCCTCCACCCCCATTTTGGGGCCATGCAGGGCTGATTTTTCCAGGCTGCTTTTTCTCTTATTTAGGGACAGTGCAAAACTATTGGAGCTGGATTAAAACCTTTAGAAATACCAAGTTTTGAAACGATTGGTATTCAAAATAAAAGCAATTCTAACGATTAAGTATAAAGAAGTCTGACAAAGTTCTAACTTTTGCCATGAGGATTACTTTGATGCTTTAAAAATATGAAATATCAGAAATTAAATCTTAATTTTTTATATAGTACCCCTGCCTTCCTGTGTCTTAAGTAGTTTCTAGTCTGTCCTTGGCCCACCTAGTCCCGAGGACTTCCTAACACCACAAGCCCCAGAGCAGAAAGACAGGCTGTACCGGAGCGGAGCAGGAGGTGACTGTTGAGCGGGAGCAGGGAGCAGGAGAGGTTTTGGGAGTGGGGCCCAGGCAAGCAGGAGGAGCCAGAGAAAGTTAGGCTCCCACAGAGCTGTGAATCATATTCTTCCTGAGCTTAGGAAATGCAACGATGACCGCCATCCCTACCCTCAGGAGGAGACAGACCTCAGATCCAGAAGGGCCATAGCAAAAAGTGGAAGAAAACCAGTCTTAGGAGTGTCCAGTAAGAGAAGTAGAAAAGGCACTAGAGATGCCCTGATTCCCTGCTCCCAGTGGAGCTGACTCTACCCTCCAGAACCTTCAGGCTGGGACTCCTTCCTGCATACTCTGGTTCCTTCTAGATGCCAGTCTGGGGATGAAGAAGGCTGGAGTTCAGTTCAAGGGGACCTGTCAAGTATCCCACTGGCATATTTTCCAGTCTTCCTCACTCTTTCTGATAGCATAGAGGCTAGAAGGGGGCAATGGGAGGGATTACAGGAAGAAGACAGAGAAACAGTGTTAGCAAGTAGATTCTGAGTCCTTTAATAATCAATAATAATTAATTAATATTAATAACTGCAACTTAATAAGCATTTGCAAAACTCTTTTAAGTAATATAAACAGCTAATAAGTCTTTCATTCCTGGCCTCCAAAAGAAGTAAAATGTTTGTTTGGGGAGCAGCCAGCTTACAGGCCTTCCACTGATTCTTCCTAACACAGTCCCTCCTGCCCACCCTATCTCCCTAGCAGTCCTGTCCCTTGTCCCTGAGCCACCCATCCTTTTAAAAATCCTGTAGAGTGATGAGGGCTGGCTGTTTTCTGGCTGACGGTAGGAGGGACTGGAGACCCCTGTATGCTGGTGGGGCAGCCCAAGGTCACTGAGGACCCAGGGGTGGAGAGCTTCTTGTGGAAGCTGGAACAGTGAACAAAGAGGCTTTTGAGCAAGTCCTCAGCGAAAGCTCTGGAGAGCCAGTGCCTTCAGCCAGCCTCCCGGCTGCCCTCATACCCCCAAGGACTGGCTGAGGTAGACTGCTGGCCCTGGCCTCTTCTCCCCAGAGAGATCCCTCATGCAGCTTTGTGCCCCAAATGCTGCACTGCATTGCCCAATGCATCTGAAATGTCACCAGAGATGGGGTCATCCCCCCAATGTTCTCTCATTCCTTCTCTTTTCTAAGAGTAGAGACTTTGGAGTCAGACAGATCTTCTCTCAGTGCTAGTGTCTTCTATTTGCTGGCTGAGTGATCCCGAGCAACTGACGATCTCCATGAGCCTCAGTTTCCTCATATGTGAAATGGAAATAATGGTATTATGTACTTTATTGGTTTGTTACACAATGCCTGGCACATAGTAAGCACTTGGTAGACACCAGTATCATGGTTATTATTCCTGATATTCACCCATCCTCCATTCCATCTTGCCCCATGGCTCCTGCTAGACTGGACCCCATTCAACAAAGGGGTCCATCCGATGAGAAAGCATCAGTCTGACCCGGAGCTGAGCTCTTCCTGGATGTGATAGGGGCCTGTGGTTCCACAACCTAGGGGTATAGGATTGGGGTCATGTAGGGGAACTAACTTCAGGCACTAGGGGCAAGGTGATGTTGACACTGACCTTAGATGACTGAGTGGACTCTAATGGCCATATCCACATCACTTACAAAGAAACTGACTCATACAGGGTCTTGGAATGTTCAAGTTCACTGGTTCTCAGGTTTTGAGGGGGTTCAAGGGTCCCAGAATAAGCTGGCTAAACTCATGAAACCTCTTTCCAGCAAAATGTAGAATTCTACATGTTTTGTGTATCATTTCAGAGGGTTATCTGTGGCCCTCAGGTTTACCCCTCCTCAAGCTCTTCTCTCACCTCACAGTTCAGAGACTGAAGTCCAGAGGCGTCAAATAACTTGCCTGAGGTCCCACAGCTTGCTAGTGGCATGGCTGTGGCTTGCATCCAGATTTTAACAGTCCTCTCTTTCCCTCCACTGGAAGGTGGCATCTCCATGCTGTTCTTTGGCTGAGATTGTGTTCACTCCCCTACCCGGGGACTGGAAGGTTAGCAAGTGCCACCAAGGTGGACTGCCTGGGGTTCTGAGGAGGTTGTTTAAGGGTTAACTCAGGTGGGTCCCAGATTGGGTAAAATAAACTAAAAAAGGCAAAGCCAGAGCCCAAGCCAAGAACCAAGAGCCACCCTGCACATGGTGGTAAAGGGTTAAAAGAGCTGAGCGTGACCGTGTGTGTGTGCTGAAGAGCAAGGCTGCATGTGCAAGGGCGCACGTCCCTCATTCGCACATGCTGGTGGTACAGGACCAGCACTGCAGGCCAGCCCGGGAGAGAGGTGCCGCGCACTCCTGGTATGAATGGGCCTCTGTCTGCAAAGCTGTGTAAGCCTCTGTGTGTGCAGGTCCCATTAACTCACCCTCAGCCACATGTGGAAAGGGGAGGAGAGGCCTGGGGAAGCCCAAACCACTCAGAGTTGTTCTGGTTTTAGACTGAAGTAGAAGACACAGGAGAAAGAAATTACAGACCCAAACTCAAAATAGCACACGCACATCTGCATACATGCTCCCCACCCCACTGGTGTCTGGTCAAAACCTTCTCTTCTCAACCCTATTCTCAACCTATTACCCAGCTGGGCAGTTTTGGGGGAAGAATCTTCAGCTAATTCCTAAATCTGACTCTAGAAAGCTGACTTTATTTGCTTTGTGGCTGTCTCAGATTTGTCCTGTGCCTGAGTCTGGGAGTGGCAACTCATTCCCTGACTCACCTGCAGCTCCTGCTACGTGGGCTCATCCCTCCATCCAGCCATGGGGCCTCATTCACACCACTGTGCCTGTGATGGACGGGCTTGGCTCACATTCTATCCTGGGCCCCATGTTCCCACTCCGCCTTCTAGTGCTCTGTGGGCCTGGGCCCCTATTGCCTTTGGCTGTGGTTTGTTTAATGGAGCAACTCCCATCTGGGAGCAACCCAGAGCTCAGGACACAGGGAGATGGTTGTCCAGGCTTGCTATTTTTTCACCAGAGGAGCCAAACCACAGTGATGGGCTCAGTGGCCTGGCGGCACCTTCCTCATTCCTCCTATCACTAGCCCGGCCTCTATTCCCCTGGCTGGCCCTGACTACCAGTAGCCTCTGATGTAGGAATTCCAGTTACCCATTGAGAGACTTCCTGGGTTGGAGTCTGGTCCCCTACACAAGGAGAGAAGGAAGATCTGAAGTAGCCAAAGCTGAGAGAGAGAACTTGGGGACCAAAGGATAGGCCCATAGACCAGCGACCATGCTACATTCCTCCCTCTATCCCCATGCCTGGCACAGAGTAGCTCCTAGAATACTGAGTAAGCAGTTGAATGAATAGAAGGATGAATGAAGAGATGGGTAAATAAATAAATGAAGACTCTTAGATTCATGTAAGCATTCTGTTAAAAATAGAATTTGATTCCCTGGCCCCGATATAGGAAAGAAGGAAAAACAGACCAAGCTTCAGAAGGTCCAACCATGCTATCTTTGAGTCTAAGGGAAATCTCTCAGTTCAGGCCCTTTATGGTGTGTCTTCGAGACTCCTTAGAGGTCTAGGATTTGGTAAAACTGGCTTTTCCTCCATTCTTATGTCTACTTCTCAGGGCTCTTCTTGCAGAGCCTGTTTTGCCCACTAGAAGAGGCTTTACAGCTGCACAAAGCAGCAATGAGTTGGGGTGGAGGTGTGTGGGAGGCGATGTGGCTCAGGCTGCCAGGTGCCATGGAACTGAGCCCTGGGAAAGGATATTTTAGGCTGGGGCTAGAGCAAAGTGTTACGTGTCTGGGCCAAGAGATGCAGAAAGTGTCCAGCACCATAGTAGGCATTCACTAAGTATTTGTTGAATGAATGAATGAATAAATAAAATATTTCTATGTCCTCTTCTCTCAGTGATACCACACAATCCTTTTCTGGGGGTAGATAGGATTTTCAAGAGCCCTAGACCACTAGGGACCTTCTTTTGAGGGTAGAATGAATCAGGATCAGTAGCCCTGCTGAAAGAGAAAGGGACAGTGTGTATACCTCCTCACCACCCCACTACCCATGATCTTCACCCTCCTTCCTCACCCCTACCACCAGTTACTGTGGTGTCGATAAGGAAGCAGGGGCTACCAGGAGGGAGCAACATAAAGCCAGCCTGTGTGTGCATGACCAAGTGAGTGAGGGGATGTGAGATGGTCTCAAGCTCTGGGGAAAGGCCTCCTCACCTTATTGGCTGGGGTGTAGGATGGTACATGGAACTGAGGGGCGTGGGAGGTGGAGGATGGTCCTCTGGTGAGAAGGGGAATGGCTGATGAGAGATAGGCATCTCCACACCACCAGGGCCAGAGCTGTGGGGCTTGGAGACTCCATTCAAGAGTCCTGTAGTTCCCCTTCCTAGCCAGACCCAAAGGACCTTCTCTGGTGCTGAGATCTTCAGGGAAATGCTCAGAGCTCCTCAGGAGACCTTGCTGCTGGAGTTTGGTCACTATTCTCTGTTGCAATTTGCCTTGAGAGAGCCCAAGTGGGTGCCTCCCCTCTGACTTAGATCTAGAAAGCCAGGGTTTTGAAGCCCAAAGAGGCTAGCCTCTCTTTCCATGCGAGTTGAGCCCATTTTCTGAGCAGACACAGGAGAGCTGTTGGCTCAGGGCAGGCAAGGAAAGGCTTCGTGAGCCAAGGGAAAACAATTAGGAGTAATTACCATCAAGAGAGGCCTCCAGTGAGGGGTGAGGGTGGGAAAGGCCATCTGTTGAAGAGGAAGATGAAAGTGGCAGACTGATTTTGGGGATGAAATAGGAGAGAGGGCGGGAGGAAGGGTTGAGCCAGAATGTGTGCTGTCTTCCTTCTCCAGTAACAGGGCGGCACACCTCCCCCTCAGTCTGTAGCTGAACTAACTTCCGCCTCTACAGGGCAGAGGGACTCAGTGTATGGGGGTGGGAGGTGGAGGAGAGGGAGGGCACAAGGCTCTGCATTCCTGACATTCTCAAACCAGTAGGAATGGCTGAGGAAACTCCATGATGAAGAGACAGAGCGGGAGACACAGACCGAGGCAAAAAGATAAAATGGAACACTAGAAATGTTTCCAAATTTCTACAAGTATAGGTCCTCAGGTCATCCCCAGAGAGGGCCACCGCCTGGCACACTGGATTCCTGAGGCTGTCGGTGGGGACAGGCTGAATCCACTTGATGTCTCCCTACCTCACCACCTTCAATCCCTAGGCTTCCCCTTTCTGGATTCAGACTAGAGACCTTGAGGGAAAAGAGGTTTGCTAATGTGCACAGCCAAAAGCAGAGGATGAAAGAAGGAGCCAAAAAGAAAAAGGACAGACAGGAAAGGGTTGTCATGGGAGAGGTGAGGAGAATTCCTTGTTATCCCTGTCTGGAGAAGCCAAGAGAAAATGAACCCAATGGCAGAGGGACCTTCTCATTCCCCTTGACCTCCAAACTATGATGAAAAGACAAATAAGGATCTCAATCTTGCTCACGAGAGAAAAGCAGATGACTTTGAGAACTTTGTCAAAGGTTCTTTCATTTGGTTTCACTTTGGTCGAGTCCCCTTGGAGTCTAGGTCAGGCGTTTTTCCTGTTGAGATGAAGTCGTGTGGCCATGTGGAAGCAGCAGATTCTAGTACTTTTAGGGGTTTTGGAGTCACATGCTTCCTGTTTCTGTCACTGAAAATCTGTGACTCTGGGCAAATTATTCAATCCCTATCCTCCTCATTTTCTCATCTGAGAAAGGGGGATAATAACGTACCTACATCATAGATTTGTGAAGATTAAATGAAGTAATACATATAAAGTATCTGGCATGTTAAGTCTCAGGCCAAGGTCTCGATAAATGTTTATATTATCATTAACACTATTTGAAGACAACAACTCTAATTGCCAAATGGACAATGAACTTGAAGCCAGAGACTCTGAGGTAGGAAGTATAAACTAGACACAAAGATGTGAGAACCTGGAATAGGGTGAAGGCTTCATGATGGAAGCACAGGTCAAAGATGCTAAATAACAGGAATTCATTCGTCCCTTCAACTATTCTCTCCTTCAACTATTCTAGGCACCTGGAATACATAATGACCAGAACAGATATTTTAGTGAGAGATGGATAAAACAAATCATTTAATACAGGTTGGGCATCCCAAATCTGAAATGCTCCAAAATTGAATTTTTTTGTGTGCTGACATGACCCTCAAAGGAAACGCTCATTGGAGCATTTTGGGTTTCAGATTTGGAATGCTCAACTGGTAAGTATAATGCAAATATTCCAAAATCTGAGACACTTCTGGTCCCAAGAGTTTCAGATAAGGGAGAGTCAACTTGTAATATAGTTAGATGCTGTTAAGTACTGTGGGGAAAAACTGAGGGTAAGAAAGCTATGGGGTGTGAGAATTGGGGTATAGGGTGACATTCCACCAGAGCCCAGAGGAAGCATTGAGTAGAATGGCCCTGAGGTAAAAGCAAGCTTGGCTTCTTAGACAAACACCAAAGAGGCCATTGTGGCTGAGGCAGAGTGGGCAGGGGAGAGTGGTGGGGGATGCTACTGGAAAAGTGGTGGGTTGACTCTTACAGGCAGAGATGATTGGCTGGTGATAAGACAATGGAAAAATGAGGCACAGGAAGGTAAGGAAGTAAAATATTTTTCCTGGGGTTCAAGGAACAGGCACCCACCCCCGTCCCTTTGTAACTTTCTGCAGAGCCCAAGACTAGACCAGATACCCAGGGAGTGGTTTGGGATAAAGGCTGACTCTGACCCTGGTTAGGTCCAGGTCCCCATTCTCAAGGACAGACTATTGCCTGACTGGTGATACCTGGTGCAGACCCAGGCATTCGTCAGCTATTTTTAACCACATTCAGGAATCAGAAGAGCAAACGTGGCTTGAAGATTTCCCTACTTACTCCATATTCAATTGTCTTCAAAGTCTTAACCATGACTAAAAGAAAACCTTAGAATTTGAGAACAACCTGGGGACCAGAAGAGGATCTTCCAACCCAACATAGAGAAAACTGTTCCCCCAAAATAATAGATTTTTGAGAAGTTGGTGCTTTCTTATGTTTTACTGTCATGAGTGTGAGTTTTACAGGTAGAAAAGTGGCAAGCACTTCACTTGGAAGTTATATTGTGAGAAGAAAGGGGTGCGGGAGAGGAGCAAGAACATAAAGCCACAGTTAGCAGGGTGGGTTGGAAGTCCTGACTGGTGTGTTTGGCTTCAGGAAAGTTCTCTGGCAGGCTCCACAGACAGGTTTGGTTTTTTAAAGTGCCAAAGAGCCACAAATTTGCATGTTATTTGCGTTCCAGGCTTCACTTCCAGGTATATGGGATGAAATAAATGAATGAACAGTATTCAGACTCCTGGGTAAGGGGTGGACTCAGAAATCCAGACCACACCAAGGATCCAATCACTGGTCCAGCTTGGATCGGGAGACACAGGCACAGACAGAGACAGAGCAAACAGCCACAGAGACAGGGGGACAGAGAGACAAACACCATCAAGTCCTTTTTACCAGGGAGTTTCCAGTCAAAGCAAGAAAGCAAGATCCACAGTTTATTTTAAATAAGTCAACTTTTTAAAAATTAGGAAGAATCATATAGATAGGCAGATAAAGGCAACATTATCCCTGACTTACCTCCACCTTTGCCCCTTCATCCTCTACTTCTAGCTCTGTATGGAACTACATGCCTATGAGTCTGCCTTCTTGATAAAGTGTATTGCTTGGTGTTTGCTTAGCTTCCTAAATTAGTTAACTATAAGGTCTATAGACTCTAATACAGACTCTAAGATCCTGAGGACAAGGTCAGCAGGCTATAAAACCCTGAGAACACGGTGGCTTTTATTTCCATAGTCAAACCATCTTTTCACTCTACCCTTCAGGGCGCCTAAGCCCAGTGCTTAAACACGTGCTTGTAAAACACCTAGCCTGAGGGGCTTCCTAGAAGTAAGAGACTCAGAGTCTCAATCTATGAGGGATGCACAATATCACCAGAAATAAAAAGGATAGAGGAAACTATTTAACAGAAAGCTGTGTAGAGAAAATACTTCCACAAGGCCCCTGGGATAGAGACTGAGAACCCCCACCCACCCCAAAGAGCATGCTAAATGCTGAGGAAGGTGTTTTTGTTAAGGGCAGAGTGGAGCGTTAGGTTTGAGGCCAGAGATGAACGATTTGGGACCACAAAGGAGGTTGCAGGCTGCCATGAGCAGTCCTCCCTCCTCCACAATATTTTTTTTCTTTTTAAATTTTTTTTTGTGTTGCCCAGGCTGATCTCGAACTCTTGGACTCAAGGGATCCTCCCACCTCAGCCTCACAATGTGCTGGGATTACAGGTGTGAGCCACTGTGCCTGGCCCACAATGTTGTCTTTCTAAATAAATGTTGAATAATTACCTCTACCTCATCACTGGCAGGCCAGAAACAGCTTTTATTCCTGGTTTGAAAAAAAATCACCAAATCATTTACCTGCCCTTGGTGGCTACATGTCTCAGTCCATTCATGATGCAAAAGGTGAATTACAATACAAATACCATGTGGACTTATATTATTTTCTGATTATAAGGGCTGCAGATGTCCAGATGAAAGATACTAAGATCATGTGATCAGGAAAGGCATCAAAGAGATAGGATTTGCGTACGATTACTCAGTAGGTATTTGTGAAAAGAATACAAGTAAATTGAATGAGGGGTCTCCAGTGGACTGGACTCTGGACTTCTTGTGTGCCACTCTCCCACACTTTTTCCTTTCCTAGCACTTGTGTTCTGCAAAGGATAAGGCAATCTCCAGAAGTAAGGAGTTGATGGCTACTCCTTAGATTGGAATGGAGAAAATTCTGCAGCTAAGGTCTTGTCACCTTAACTCTAAAACCAAGCCAGTGTTAAGCCAGTGGCCTTAAAAATTTAACTTTGAATCTCCGCCTTGACTTCCTCTTCCCAGCAACATTGTGGCACTTAATACCATTCCAGAATCTTAGAGTTTGATAAGACCCCTGGACACCTGGCCCAACCATTCACATAATTGGAATTATCCCTACCATCTCCGACAGGCCAAAGAGACAGCCCACAATAACATTTCCTTGAGGTCCCAGCTCAAAGCCTCCTAGCCACTCTTTTCTCTCCCACAAAGGAAGTATGTGTAAGGGATCCTTTATTTTAACAGGTGACCAGCATAACCCTCTGTCCCTTGTTTCCTTTTCCACTTTCAAAGCTGGGAATGGTAGTGTGTGTTCTTAGTAGACAGATGTTAGGAGTCAGTACAGGTAAAACAAAGCCCTAGACTTATAATAAAGGATGCTGGGATGAGCCTTGTCCCTTCCCATGGAATTCCAAGCTGTAGATGCATTGCTCCTGGGCAGGAAAATAAGGTACCCTTCCCACGAGTTCAGCACGTGGCCTGTTTAACAATAGGGCCTAATAGCCTAACACCTCTTTTTCTGACTCTCTTGGGTATGTGAACTCCCCAGGGTGAAACCATCATATTCCATCTCATGCTGGTCCATCCAGGTGGACCAAACAAAAAGAAAGCCCAGGTGTCAGTCGTCTCTCTTACTCCAGCAAGACATATTTAAAAGCTGGAGGGATGGCACAGGACCAGAAGCTGAAACATTAAAAACATTGGGGCTCTTAAGTGAACTCTTCCTCCTTTACCCACTAGAGCCGCTTAAGGGCCATGTAAAACCAGGCAGTAATGGACAGGCTATGGGATGGGGTTGGTGGAAGTGCTTTTCCAGGTTATCTCTGTTTCTACCTCAGGATCTTGGTGCTAACATTGCTGGGGGCAGTCGGTAGAAGACGCTAGCATAATTACAGTGGCTAAAGAATCCAGAAATTAATTCCACATAGAAGTATGAAGCATCTCATACACAGAAGTCAATTGACACAAATTCCCCAGGCTGGATGAGGGAAAAGTAGTCTTATATTCAACCCTAAATAGGACTCCTGGGAGCAATGGTGGGTCCCAGGTGACAAATGGGATGTAACTAGCCTCTGTGCCTCAGACCATGTGTTTCTCAAATGGGTAAGAAAGGTCTCTCTGATATTCTCTGTTCAGGGTCTCGGAGTGATTCTTGGGACTATGGTTTCTGTTGAGGTCTCTATAGCTGGCATCTAGTGCTTATCATCCCTCAAATATTCCTTTTTTAGGGAAGGCAGGTAAATATGAGCAATGGACACAGGAGAAAGGGGAAGACAGGAGAAAAAAGTCTTATTTAGTTTAAAGCAAATCACATAAGATACTAATAACATGCCTTTGGGCCATAAAATGCAGAAATACCTTTTTTTTTTTTTTTTCCTGGTCATCAAAGCCTACCCCTAAACAAAGGGGAAAGTTTCCAGATACTACTCCTGCTCCTGTTGATTAGCTCAGGAAAGAATGGTCCACTGTGTAAGTCTGTATTTGGACCAGGTCCAGGGTGGTAAGATGGTCTCAGGGTCACTAACTTCTACCTTGTGCAAAACTGCATTAGTCAGAAAGAGGGCCCAAATTCAGACAGGCTCAACAATTCCTTATATATTTTTCAAAGTGCTTTTGTTGCATGTTTCATTTTCTGCTATACATGGCAATAAATATTTGTTGCTTTGGTCTGTACAAAGTCTGCGAGGAAGGTAAGACAGATGTTACCTAAATGGACAAACAATAAATACAGAGAACAATCTTGTTCTGAGTCCCCCAGACAATAGTGAAAGAACCTGAAAAAGGTCTTTTGATTCATAGTCCAAATCTACACCATATTGCCACCTTTCAAGTTGTTGCTTACATACAGTAAATACCAAGAACCAGACAATATTCCAGGAGTCCTGCAATGAGACTGCATGCCACAGCTTTCTAAAAGAGAATGTGAAGGTCCCCAGCAACTCATATATAGAAAGCTATTTATTTCCTACAGAAAACTCAAAAACAAAGAAAAAGAAAGAAAAATAAAGAGAGATAGAAAAAGAAAGGGAAAGAAAGAGAGAGAGAAAACAAACACACAAAAGATGGTCTTTCCCCAAAAGGCAGGCAGTTGAAGGGAGGACATGTAGTTGCTGGAGTGGAAACAGTAACATTCAGTTAACAATGGAATATTTAAAAAAAATAGTTTTCTTTTCAAATTGTAACTTGTGGTAAAACATAGAAAAATGTACTAAACGAGCTTGTATAAAACAGTAAAATTTTCAAATAAGCCCAGGGAAAAAGCACAATGCTGGAAAGAATGCGGTACAAGGGGAGAGGAGAAAAGATTTCATACAAAACTACCTATTACAATACAGAAAAAAGTATAAAATGTTCCTACTTTGGAACTTAAGTACAAAATGACACTGGCATTTGATCACTTCACTATCTAAGCCTGAGGAGCTCTCAGAGGGTGGGGAGAGATGCTAGAAAGAACAAAAGGAATAGCAGTTTTTAAATCTCAAGTTGATCAGTCCAAACTCCACCCGTTTTTTTTTTAGCTGAAAATATCACCTCCCTCTGTAACCTCTACCCATATGGCAAAGTTCATCCAGGCCTCAAAATATTCCATTAGGTAGTCCACAAACACCCTACTCATAGGGGCTGGGATCTCTGTGTGCTGGAATTTGGAAAATGGAAATAAATCTACAGGCTAAATGGTGAACACATTCAGTCTTTTTTAAAAAAAAAGCATATCCCTGTGAAATTTTATACATACACACATATATATATGTATGTGTATATATATATGTATATATATATGAAATTCTCTGTGGTTAGAAACATATTTAAACTAGCCACAGACCAAACTAGACTTGCATTCATCCAACGCTGGAATTTTATGCTAAATACTAAGGTCCTTTTTCTTCTTGGTCAGAAGTAGGCAACAGTAAAAATGGTGCTTTGTTGCGCCACTGAAACCGCTCCCTGGGTGGGTCTTCCCCGTATCATGTGTTGGTAGCACATGCAAACCCCTGCTTTTACGGAAAGGACTGCTTGGAACTTTGGGACCTGTCCAGGGCTCATGTGCTGTGCCTCCGGATAGGATGAAGCTACAGATGATAAAACAGCTACGTATAAAAGCAGATGGATTTTGTATAGGAACATATAAATAGGAAAGGTCCTGGAGGAAGGGACTTATGCCTGTGCCCCAAAGTCCAGTTTACAGTCACATTCCTGACTATACATCGTGAAAATTGTGTGTGTGTGTGTGTTTGTGTGTGTGGGTGTGTGTGTATGTCCATGTATATGCTGGTGGTTTTTATCCCTACCTTTTGCCCATGCCCTTTCCTACTTCTTAGTAAGGCCTAACAAGAATTTATACGAAACCAAGATTCTTTCCAAGCTTTTCTCAGTCCCACAATTAGGGACTGAGTGAGGCTGGAGCCCTTTGAAAACAAGATGGCAGAACTGAAGAAGTGAAAAGCAGTCTCTCTCTTCAGCTTAGGGATGTCCCTCACCCCTTTCACAGCACCAAAGTTTCTTTGCAAAAATAGTATCTGAGATACAAAAGGAAAGGCAGATGTGCTTGTGAATGCATCTCGCCAGGGCCTGGTACAGGATCAAGGGTGTTACAAGAACAGAGGGCTGGGAGCAGCTGTTTCCAAGGTCTCTGGCTGTAGACAACAAAGAGCTGGTCCCCCACATGGTCAAGGTCTGCTAACTGAGACAGTCTTCACAAGAGTTTTCGGTGGAGGATCTCCCAGACCATCCGCTTCCGGAAGTATGGCATGTGTTGCTGCAGGGACACAGAGACACCCTTAATTTTCAATGCTTTTGTCTAGACCTGATACTCCTTTCCCCATACTTCTTTCTTTTGCAAAGTTTTCAACAAACAGTCTCAGTTGTATTTCTGGTCTTTTAAATTATTCATTCTTGGTTACATGTGGTTTTTTTCTTTTCATTGCTTTTTCTATTGTTATTTTTCATCATTATAGCCTTAGAAGTTACACTGGGTATTTCCAGGAATCTCCAGGCTATGCCCACGTCTCTTAAGAATTTTGAGAATGGTGTCTAATAAGTCCTCTATGTTGAACTTTTAAGAGGATATGAGCCTAGGCCTAAAAATGAAAAATTCACCTTTTAGAAGAATTAAGGGAACTTGAAGAGTCAGCTCAGGCTGCTCTAGACAAAGGGCTATGGTAGAAAAATCTGGTAAAGCCACTGATTCAAACAGAAGTAAAAGACTTAAGTGGAGAACACATCAGAATAAACCATAATCTCTAATCTCAATCCACTTTGGTCTGAGAGACCACGTGGACAGAAATGACCAATCACTCTCTAAGAGAAGACTGACCAGATTCATCAAGTGAGGGGTCAGGGGAGGGGGCAGCATAACAAATTACACTAGGAGATTGAGGTATGGCCTATTCCCAAACCTGACTACTAACGAAATGCAAGGGAACTAAAGAAACCTGCTCTGGTCCCAGAGCAGGTAACTTCTCTCTAGAAGTTACAGTAGGTAGAGGGGACAGGCAGAGAAGGTTCTGCTCTTGACCAGGAAACCTTTACTACAATAATTGAGGTGTGGTAACCCAGGACGTGGCTTATCACTAATTTTCTTTCTTTTGTGATGTGGCTCAGGCAGTAACCATCAGTGTTATGAATCATGGGCTGAAGCATGCTAAAGGTTAGGGTAGAGGCCCCTAAAGAGAACAACTGGAGAGAAAAACATCTACAGGGCAGCTTGGAGACAAGGTAATCCTAGAGCTCCCTATGGAAGGCTCAGCTCACCTGTGTGAAGTTGATTGGTCTGTCTTTGGTAATACAGTCAGCATATTTGCAGGCAAACATCCCACAGTCACTTCCATTCATCTGCTGAGGAATTTCCTGGAAGACCAACAACAACAAAAATGACATCTTTCCAAGCTTCTTTCCTTCTTAGATTAAAAATAAGAACCAAAAGATATAAATTGTACAGGTTTCTCTAAATTATAAACAGATGACTCTGGCCCCCCAATCAGGACAACAGAGGCTCAAAGAAACAAAATACAACATTCCAGTCAGGTCTGTGTACTCCGTATTAATCAAACAGGAGAATATCTCAGACTCCCATGGCACCTAAGGGTATAAAAACTGCTCCCTCCCCCAGAGGCCAAATAATCAGCAAACATTCCCCTTAGGAGTGAAAAGCTTAGTAAAATATCTGGGCATTTAGAAAACCTAGTTCTACATAAGAAACACACTATCACTTTTCCTACAGATAGCTTAATTTATTCTCCCCCAGAAACCAACCAACCAAGCTGAAGTCAGGCTAGACACGAAGACAGGTGGTCCCTGGGAATTAAGCAGTAAAATTCTTTCCTCCCCAAATACCCTACTCTTAGGATTTTTATTTCATCAAGATGAAAGGTACCTGGCTTTTCTTGCTGAAAAGCTGCCAGCCATTGGTGTCAAACTCTTTCCTTTTCTTGTCAATGCTTTCTTGCTTTAGGTATTGCCTAAAGGTATCAGGAGAGAATGAGATAAGCAGTGGGGAACATTGATGACAGCTGCCACACTAAGAATGGGGCTGACAATCCCTAGGAACAAATTTGTTTCATCTGCTCTTCTGAGGAAAAGAGTATATAATGCTGGGCAGGGAATCCCTGGATTGTTAAGTTTTCTCCAGAGCTGAGCATGCCTCTTCTAGCTTGTCTCTTCTAATGTCCACTCTGTCAACTCAAAAGGAACATGACCTCTGCCTCTAATAGTTAAGCTCCTTCTACCTACCATTCCTTCTGAGGAACAATTCTTTTTATTCTTTTCCTTGGTTTATATGGTCCTTTAGAACTCAATCTAATGGAAGAAAAGTGTTTTTCTGGTACTAATGAGGTATTTATTTACTATTGTTAGGCTTGGCTCTCCTATCTAAAAATTAAATCCAAATCAACAATGTATTGAGTGCATACCTTCGATAGAGTACTCTTTTAAGTGCAAACTGTTCACCATTGTGGAATGTACTTCCTCCTGGCCATCAGAGTGGTACAGTGAGGAATAGGTATTTTGGAAAATGAAACAGGTGGAGCATAAAGAGATTTGCATTCTGGTCCACCTGAGCCACTAACTAATAGGACCTGGGCAAATCAAAGGCACCTCTGTGGGCCTTGGTCTCTTCATCTGAAAAATTAGGAGGTTGGATTAAATGATTTCTAAGTAGCATCTATATCTTTATATCTAGTCTATATTTTAGTGCATTAGGATAGTAATTGCTCCCATTAGGGCATACTTTAATATTGTTTTTAAACTAAACTTACTTAGATACAAAATATGCATTTTTACTTAATATGAAGATTTTATCCATCACTCCATTGAAGGTATAGAAACAACTGAGTTCAATTACTGGAAAAACACCACCTATACCCAATATCAAACTCTTCTGTCCTCAACTCCCTACTTACAAGAGTATTCTGCAGGCTTCATTGTTTATCCCACCCATGGAGTCGTAATAGGTAATATTCTTCTTTCTAAAGTCCACAACCTGAGAATAAGAAAAAAAATCTGTGTGTTTATGAAATGAAGAAAATTGGTTTATCAGTTTTTCCCTTCCCTGCCCTTTGGAACCTTTCGCCAGACTTCCTACAAAATCATGACAAGTTTGACTGATATTTTGCATTATATTATGCTTAATCTGTAGAGAAAAAAAATGAAGAGTTATTTACATAAAACTATGATGGCACTGATCAACAGGTGGCCCCATTACTGCTGTGAAGCCTTTTTCTAATGTTCATTCTCTCCCTCTGCAAAGTGGACAGCAGTGAAGAAACTACATGATTTTCAGGGAATATAAGGTGAGTATCTCACAATCATTTCCACAAAGTTTCAGAAAGATGGTGAGCAGATTCCAGGTTTTATTTCTTTATATTGAGAAGTTCCTTTTGGCTTTATTCTTTTGAAATGTAATCCAAAACAGACTGTGAAATAGTTTTATTAACACATTAAGCTAATGCTCACAAAGTCATAAAAATATTAAATTACCAAGTAAGCAAGGTAAGTTATGATTAGGCTGAAAATAACAGTCACAGAATCTGAGTGGCAGCATCATTAATAAGTCACTTTTTTCCCCCCATGCCTTTCTTTAAGGCTGCTTAGACACCCTATAACTCTCTTTTAAATATTTCTAGAAAGGGAAATTCCACAGCTTTCTTCAAAATCTATATCCCAATCTTGATAGGAAGTTCATAGATCTATCTGATTTTAGTCAACCTACTACTAAAGACTCTTTCTCTCAATAATCAAGGGAACATGTAGAACTACTACTCACTACACTCTGTGTGTTCTATAATTACACAGCTTTTACATTTTATCAAAAATGAAAGGGGTACTCACAGCTAGACACCAGTGTACTCCCAGGTGAATGGGCACCAAAAGAATGTCAACAGAAAATACATCTACTTTCTTTGTCCAACGTTTCACTGCCTGATAACCAGCCGTTTTTAATTTAGTGAAGAAAAAGGTATTAAATGCATGCACACTTGGCAAGCCCTTCTCTTTACTTCGCTCCATCAGCATATTCATGTAGAAATTGATGATCTGTGGGGAGAAATTATACCTATTAGAATAGACACTCAGGCCTAGCCTTTCAAAATAGTTGCAGTTGCTGTGTTGAATAGCATATGTAATTGTTTCCTAATAAACTGAATTAAGTCTTCAACATCCAACAGACTCATTTCTCTAAATCAAATTCCGACTAGAAGGGGGAAGGCTGAAGTGCTATAAATGGTGAAAAGAGAAAAAGCTGACATATATATTATGGGGTTGGGGGTACAAATGGGCAGACGCTGGCGAGGCTTGTAGAAGACTGAAGGTTAGGTCAAAAGACTGCAGAAAGACAGGGGTGTTAAGGTGAGGCTTACAGAAAAGGAAAGGAAGGCATGCAAGCAGTTTAATAATGCACATTAGCAGTTACCTTTATCTACTGGAACTGTGTGAGCAATTTAAGTAGATACTGAGCTCAGTTAGAGCCTAGTGTTAGTCAAGTTAAAATCAAGAACTCAAACTTTATATGACAGCCACATGGTTTTACACAAAGATGGAAAACTCTGCTCCGTGGTTAAAGACTGCCTTTTCAACTTAATAACCCATCCTGCAGAGGCAAACTCTTTTGGTCTCACGTAGAACTAAGTGACAGGAGAAGCCATCAATTATACTGGAAAAACACCTGTAAACTGATAGTAGCTCAGCAATGTCACCTTTATATAAAGGCACACATGGAAGTATAAAAACCTACCTTATATGAGACCTAAAGTCAAGTCACAAACATGAAGAATAACGTTCTACCCCAGAATCTATACGGTTAGCTTTCTCATCTTTGTTGATTCCATTTATGCCTTCAATATTAAGTGTGGAAAGAAATTACAATGGCTGAGTGGGGAGATGTGTGATTCTTTCTGTTAATGAAACGATATCTTCTCTAATAGTGACTATGTTGTGTATGATTCCATTAGGTCCAGGACTCTTTGGTACTAAAACTTGAAAGTTATTGTGCCGGAAGTTACTGCATACTTACTTTATGTGGCCAGCTGAGGTCAGGCCAGTGTCTGTCAACTGCAAGGAATGAATGGGCTAACTGATCCACAGCTTGGAAATATGACTAAGAAAACAGGCACATTTTTCAGAATGCTTTTTGGGGAATGGGAAAATGCCCCTGTTCTTTGACAAATATTTACACACCAGGATGCCAGAACAGTGAGCTACTGCCCAACAGTAAGCAACGACATACTGGGTAGGCAGCAGGGAACACTGCCAGGAACACACCGGAGCATGGTCTAGACCAGAGAAAGGGCCTATAGATGAGGATGCCTAGGCAGCTGCGGGAAAACCACACTCACCATGAGGCAGAGCTCTGAGGTGGGAGAAGGCTAGGACTGAAGAAAGACACTGTTTTCTCTGCAGCTCTGATGACTGAGCAACAGGCCCAGCCAGCCCAAAGGACTCAGGTTGTGGCTTATTCTCTGCCTAGTGTGATGCCCAATAGATATCTGGAGCTCAGTTGTTATAGATAATAATTAATCAAGACACAATTAGAATCAGGTATTTCTCAACTATAAGTTTTCAGTCTAACTCTGCCCCTCAGGATAATGGTGCTAAAGACTGCCTCTAGGTTTCTGAAGGCAGCCATAAATGCAGTAGGATCTTCCCAGCAAGTACAGATTTCTAGGCTGTAAACTATGTTCTCTAATGAGGAAAAATTGGCAATTAGGAATTCACTGATTCCTCTGGCCTTCTACCCATCTTATAATGTTGGCCATGTTATAGGGTAAACCCTTCAATCCAAGACGTAAGCAGATGACCTGCCAGTTACTGTTAAGCGAAACCTTCCGTAGGGGCAGACAGCTTATATATTCCAACAAGAAATAAGGACTGAAGCAGGAGGTGAAAGGAATCAGGCAGAGAGATAAGGACGGTGAAGCACGTGACAGCCATGGAGATACATCTCCCCTAGATGCCTATCAGAGATTACCTCTGGAATCGTAAGTCTGAAGTGGAAAAAAAAAAAAATGACATAAATGAGTGTCATGCTATACATCACTATTCTATTTTTCAAGAGGAAAGAGTTCCAGAAACCAAGGAAGCTTAGCTGGACTTACACAGCCTGAGTTTTGCTTGTTTTTTCACCTTGAGAGGGTTCACTAGAAAGCTAAAGACCAACACAGCTGAACAAGAACAGAGAATCCCAGTGATCAGACACCATGGTATCTGTTCCCTTTGAGAATTCCTCTTCCATTGCTGCACCCAACCAAAGTTTCTCAACTGAGAGGGAAATGGCCTCCTCCAAAGTCAACTAGTTAATTAGCTCTAAGGAATGATCTGGGTTCTTTTTCATTTCCCCTAGATCCCAGTAGAAGGGAGTTTGGTGACCTCAATGCTCCCCACATTAGCTGTGAATGTAAATCTGACATCCAAGGCGAATTTGGATTCAAGTCTTTCTCCTCAATTTTTTAGCTATTACTCCATCCAAATGAGGAAAATTGCCAGAGTTCAGCCAAGACACAATTAAACCAAAAAAATAAGCTAAGAGAGAACAAAAAAGTCCTACATGTCATCTCACAGAGGAGGGCTGAAGATGAAGGAAAAAGAAATGAGAGAAGGGATCACAGTGTTCAAGATGAAAGAGCAGCAGTGATGGTCACAGCATTTGCTTGACTTTTGTGACGACAACGGTCCCCCACGCCAAGTTGGCAACAGCCCTATCCTCAAACAAGACTCTCTTCGCACCAGCAGATCCTAAATTCCCTTTGAAATAAGGAGCTAAAAGTAGATGAGCCCTGTGCTCGCTATTTGTCTCACCAATATACCACAATCTGAGGACTAACTGTCAACGTTAGTCCACCTGTCACCTTTTCTGGGACCCACACTTACCTCTATTTGCTCACGGTGGCTCTTGGTGCTTAAGGAGCTATCCTTCCTGCTGCCTTCGCAGCCTTGGCCATAAGCAGCTACTTGTCTATGCAGTCATGTTTAGGGATGGGTGGGTTGTTTATAGTGCCTTGTTCCTTTGAGATTTTATTTGAAGAGCTGCCAGGCTGAAGCTGAAAAAAGCTTTTCTTTCAGAGAAAAGCCTATAATGTTTTCAAACTAAGGATTCAATCCTTTTCCTGTACATTACCACAATGACATAAATGACCAATGCTATTTGTATCTTCCTTCTTCCCCAGTAAACCAGCCAAACTATTGTTTTCTCATGTTTTTAGAAATAAAACATTTCACTACCAGTAAAGTCTTGATTTTTAGCCATTCTCATGCTTATAGTTTGAACCCTTCTAATTAGCTTGAGAAAAAATGTTCTAAAAGGCCTGGGCATGACAATACTTCTGAGCAGAGATCAAGACGACTTTTGGGGGGACAAAAGCCATTTTTCCAATTTTACCTCTCTAGATTTTCACCTTGACCTCCCCATTCTGATTTTCAAATTAAATTTACCCTTGTCAACCACAAAGTCCAAAAGACTAACAGCAGCATTTGAATAGTATAGTTCAGGTCATTCACTCATAGGAGCTAACCTAGTAATATTATAGAAACCAGGAAGGCAGGTTTCCCTCACTGCGAACATGCACACATAATTTTTCTTACATGCCAATTCAAGGAACAAATTATCAGAATTATAGCTAAACTTTTAGAGAAAGACAGGCAAGCAACATGTTTATGGAGTCATTTATGGAGAATAACTACTATTCTCCATGTGACCTTGCACAAATCCCTGGTTAATCAGGGCTAGTTCTATTTAGAAACACTTCAAAGAGATAAACCATAATAATGTGGAAGCCAAGAGTCACGTTAGAAAACTTTAGTTCTGATCATTTTATTCCACACATAAGTGTATAGCAATGGTGGATTCATCATATTCACTTTACTAATTTATTTCATTTTGCCTAGTTTTTTTCCTTCTTATGCAATCAGCTTTTATTCTCTAAGGAAAACCTATTCCTAAGGCTAGGTTTGTCTGGTTGAACTTAATGTTTGCAGGCTGTTTCCTCTCTTTACTGAGCATCACTCAGATTTAACTACTCCTTGGAAAAATTATCAAACTATGACCACTACCAATTCCCCCCATTCCCATCAAAAATATATATTCTGAAAGTTAGAATGCTAGACAAAGCTGGGTGTGGGCTCCTGCCTGTAATCCTAGCACTTTGGGAGGCTAAGGTGGTAGGATCACTTGAGGCCAGGAATTCGAGACCAGGCTGGGCAATATAGTGAGACTTTCTCTCTAAAAACTAAAAATAAACAAAAAAGCCAGGCATGGTGGCACATTCCTGTGGTCCCAGCTCCTTGGGAGGCTGAGGCAGGAGGGTCACTTTAGTCCGGGAGTTTGAGGCTGCAGTGAGCTATGATCACACCACTGCACTCTAGCCTGGATTACAGAGTGAGACCCTGTCTCAGGAAAAAAAAAAAAAAAAAAAAAGAATGTTCATCAAAATGCAAGTGCTCTGGTTCCAGATTCTGACTCTGCAATAAAAATCAGGTGACTTTGGTACTTCCCTATAGTTTTGCTTCTTATTTTATACCACCAATCAAGTAAGAATATGCTCTCTATACACCAGGCTATTGTGATGCTGAATAGCTGAGAGATATCTCTTTCTTTTCAGAGATGAAGCTTACCAAGTAGGTAATTAGTCTGCCTGGTTAGCTGTGGTTTCAGTGTAATTACAGTCTGCTATGTAGATTCTATCTTAATTCCTCCTTCACTATCCTCCTGTCCCCCATATTTCCTATGAGTTTGTTCCTCATTGGCCTTTCACTAGCTGGTGAAGTTAGAAATACTGTGTTCCAACAGTCCAATGCTTTTCCAATTGGAAACAACTGGTAATAACTAATGTGGGTTTATAGAGTAGAACCCATCCACCCAAAAAAGAGACATGTCAGCTTGCTATTTTTCCAATTCATCCACGTAAATTGACAACAAGGAATGAGAGGGAGAATACAGTCTTGGAGGGAAAATAATAGAGAGACAGGAAATGCTCCAGTTACCCTGCTTCTCCACGTAGGATAGGGCATAGAGGGCTGAGTAGAGGAAAAAGGGTTTCTGGTGTACAAACATTTGGGTGCACAGGATCGATCTACCTGTTCCAGTCTTCTATATCCTTACTGATTTTCTACTTATTCTATCTATTACTCAGAGGCAGTGAAACCTCCAACAGTAATAGATTTGTCTATTTCTCTTTTCAGTTCTATCAGATTATGCTTCACATATTTCGAAGTTCTGTTATTAGGTGTGTACATATTTAGGTTGTTAAGCCTTCTTGATGAACTGACCCCTTTATCATTAAGAAATGTCTCTATTACTGATAATATTCCTTGTTCTGAAATCTAATTTGTATAATGTTAATAAGTCACTTTTTCTTTTGAGTCATGTTTGCAGGGTGTATTTTTTCTGTCCCTTAACTTTTGTAAACGTACGTCTTTACATTTAAAATGGTTTCTTGGCCAGGCGCAGTGGCTGTCTGTAATCCTAGCACTTTGGGAGGCCAAGGCAGGTGGGTCACCTGAGGTCAGGAGTTCAAGACCAGGCTGGCCAACATGGTGAAACCCCATCTCTACTAAAAATAGACAAATTAGCTGGGTGTGGTGGCAGGTGCCTGTAATCCCAGCTACTCGGGGGACTGGGGCAGGAGAATTGCTTGAACCTGGGAGGCTGAGGTTGCAGTGAGCCAAGATCATGCCATTGTACTCCAGCCTGGGCAACAAGACCAAAACTAAATAATAAATAAATGGTTTCTTACAGACAGCTTTTTAATCCAATCTGACAATCTCTGCCTCTTTTCACATATATGTAATATAGATATGACATATACATATAAACATATATATGTTTAAAATATATACATTTTTAAAAACCGGAATATTTATTGTGTGACTAATCATTGAAATTCTTAAGATGAACTGGATGACACAACTGCTGCCCTCTTGGGTGTAGGTGTTGTTCCTTCACAGAATCCATGCCTAAATCTGCAGTATACAATGTTTAGGTGCTTCATTCAACCAGTCACCGTGGTATTTTCTTTTAGCCGTGGCAGTCCAGTTACACTTTCTCTTGCGCTTGGCAGGGGAGCCACATTTGCCACAGGTTGACTTCTGAAGGTGGTAGGCCTTAGAGCCACAGAGGCAGCACAACTTGTGTATCGTATCACGACACTTTCCAAACAGCGATGTTCCCTTTATCTTATTATCTTTACGGATACCTGCCAGACACCCTCACCAATGAATCCTTTTGCTGTTACACATGGCCAAACATTCCCAAATTTCTTCCCTCAGCTCTCAACTGAGGTCAGAACTGTGCAGGCTTCCCAAAGACCAGACTGAAGCAAGGGACACAGTGTGGCTCCAGCTCCACAATTATGGGCTTGGTCCCCCAGGCATCAGTCAGCAGCTATTCTTCTGGCTCACGAGGGCCACTGCATGCCTTTGTCCTGCCCACTAGCTTCCCTTATCCGGAAATTTGCTGGCCTCCCCAAGGATAGCCAATCTCTGCCTTTTAATTGGATGTTTACCCTACACTGTTCAGTAAGGCAGCCACTAGCCAAATGTGACTATTGAGCACTTCAAATGTGACTAATCCAACTAGAGATGTGCTATAAGTGTAAAATGCATAGCACATTTCAAAGAGAAGGTAAAATATCTCAATAGTATTTTGATTACATGCCAAAATGACATATTTTGTTAAATAATGTTTTGAATATATAATATATATTATTTAATATATAAATATATAAAATATATATTAATATATATTTTATAAATTTATATTAATGTATAATGTATAATATATATTAATAATATATTACATATTCTATAATATATAATACATTAATATTTAATATATTATATATTACTATATATAATATATAATATATAAATATATATTAATAATATATGTAATTATAGATCTATATATAATATATAACTATAATATAATTTAATACATGATATATATTATTTAATATATATTTTATTTTATATATATTATTTAATATAGACTATATATTTATATACTATATATTTAATATATACTATATATTAAATATATAGTATATGTAATTTAATATATTTTATATATAGTATATATTATATACATTTTATATATAGTATATATTATATATAGTATATATAGTATAGTATATATTATATATAGTATATCTAGTATAGTATATATTATATAGTATATATTATTTAATATATATTTAAAATATAGTATATATTATTTTATATATAATATATTATATATTATTTTATACATATTTAATATATTATATATTACATATATATTATTTAATATATATAATTTAATATATATTACATATATAAAGATATTATTTAATATATATAATTTAATATATATTACATATATAAATATATTATTTAATATATTATATATTAAAAATACATTTTATATATATATTTTTTTGAGACAAAGTCTCACTCTGTCACCCAGGCTGGAGTGCAGTGGTGTGATCTTGGCTCACTGCAACCTCCACCTCCCAGGTTCAAGCGATTCTCGTGCCTCAGCCTCCCAGGTAGCTGGGATTACAGGCGCCTGCCACCACACCTGGCTAATTTTTGTATTTTTAGTAGAGACGGGGTTTTAGCACGTTGGTCAAGCCGGTCTCAAATTCCTGACCTCAGGTGATCCACCTGCCTCTGCCTCCCAAAGTGCTGGGATTACAGGCATGAGCCACTGCACCCAACCTATATTATATATATTTTTATGTAAAAATATATTATTTATATATAACATACATTACCTATATATTAGTTTATATATGTATATATTTTTTAATTGAAACAGAGTCTTGCTCTGTCATCCAGGCTGGAGTACAGTGGTGCGATCTCAGCTCACTGTAACCTCTGCTTCCTGGGTTCAAGTGAATCTCCTGCCTCAGCCTCCCAATTACAGGCACACACCATGATGACAGGCTAATTTTTTTTATTTTTAGTAGAGACAGGGTTTCGCCATGTTGGCCAGGCTGGTCTCGAACTCCTGACCTCAAGTGATGCACCTACCTTGGCCTCCCAAAGTGCTGGGATTACAGACGTGAGCCACTGTGCCTGGCCTTAAATATGTTAAAATTAATTTCGCCTGTTTCATTTTATTTTCTCTTTTTTTTTGAGATAAAGTCTCGCTCCATTGCCCAGGCTGGAGTGCAGTGGCGTGATCTCAGTCACTGTAACCTCCGCCTCCCAGGTTCAAGCGATTCTCCTGCCTCAGCCTCCCAGGTAGCTGAGATTACAGGCATGCACCACCATGCCTGGCTAATTTTTGTATTTTTTGTAGAGACGGGGTTTCACCATGTTGGCCAGGCTGGTCTCAAACTCCTGACCTCAAGTGATCCACCCGCCTCGGACTCCCAAAGTGCTGGGATTACAGGCATGAGCCACTGCACTCGGCCCATTTTACTTTTTTAAAAGTAACTATTAGACAATTTAAAATGTGTGGCTCACATTATATTTCTATTGGACAATGTTGACCTGGATAATTTACATTTAATATCAATGTGGTTGAGTTTAAATCTACCATCTTGCTCTTTTTTCCTATTTGTTCTATTTGTTCTTTCTATCTTTTTTCTTCTTTCCAACTCTTTTGGAGTTTTAAAGCTCCATTTTGCCTCCATTATTGGCTTAGTAAATATATCTTGCTTTTAATTTTTATTTTTTAGTGGTTACTCTATGATTTACTATGCCTTTAACTTATCATAGTCTACCTTCATATAACATTATACCACTTTATGTAGAGTAGAAGGATCTTCCAACAGTATATTTGTCCATTTTGTCTCCTTTGTGCTGTGATTATATTTTACTTCTGTATGTTATAAATCCCACGGTATGTTGTTTTAGTTCTGCCTTAGTCACCTGTCTTCTAGAGGTATGAAAAAATGAGAGCAATTCCACTCCTCTTCATTCCTTTGTGTAGACTGACATTTCCATTTGATATTCTTCTTCTGCCTGAAGAACATGTAATATTTCTTCTGGTACAGGTCTGTTGGTGATGAATCAGCATTTGTTTGTCTGGAAAAGTACAGCCTTACTTTTTGAAAGATATATTTGCTGGGTATAGAATTTCTACTGACAAATTTGTTTCTTCTGCAGTACGTTAAAGATGTAGCTACATTGTCTTCTGGCCTGCATCGTTTCTGACAGTTATTCCTATCTTTGTTCTTCTGTACTTAATGTGCCTTTTTCCTTCTGGTTGCACTTAATATTTTTATCACCAGTTTTCAGCAACTTGATCACTATACATTTTAGCATGGTGTTTCTTCTACTTGGGGTATGGATAACTTCTCAAACTTGTCAGTTCAGTTTTCAAATTTGGAAAATCTTCCATCATTATTTCTTCAAATATTTTTTCTACCACCACCTATGCCCCCACCTTTCCTTCTGGGACTCCAATTATATGCTTAACCTGTCTGGTATAATCCCACAGCTCACTGATGCTCTTGGTATCTTTCTTTGGCTTTTTTTGTGTGTCTCATATTCAAGTTTCTATTGCTATTCAAGTTTACGAATTTTTTCTTATGAAGTGTCTAATCTACTATTAATACTACCTTATGTATTTTTATTTCAGATATATTTTTCATTTCTAGAAGTTCAATGTCGGTCTTGTTTAAAAAATATCTTCCATTTCTCTCCTCATGATGTCCATTTTCTTCTATCTTCTTGAATATGTGGAAGATACTTATAGCAACTTTTTAAAAATCCCTGTCTGCTAATTCTATTATTTTGGTCATTTCTGAGTGTTTCTTTTTTCCCTCATCATAAATTGTACTTTCCTTCCTCATGTATGTCTGGTCATTTCTAGTTGGATGCTGGATATTGCAAATTTTACGTTGGGCCTTGTTGTTGCTGGAATTCATTGTATTCCTTTAAATATTGTTAGGCTTTTCTCTGGGATATAGGTAATTGGATCAGTTTCAGGCTTTTGAGGTTTGTTTTTACGCTTTGTGATGGTGGGTCCAGAGCAGCCTTTATTCTAGGGTCAGTTTCACCCTATTTCTGAGGCAATACCCCTCTGAAGATTCTATTCAATGCCCTGTGACTTAGGCGGTTTTTCTACTCTAACTGGTTGGAACATAAACTATTGACACCTGTGCTGGCTCTAAGACTGTGCTGATTCCTTCTTTCTGGTGGTTCTTTCCCCAGCCTCTGGGTAGCTTCTTTTCATACATGCACAAATTGGTACTCAGCCAAAGACTGGAGGGAAGCCCCTCTGCACAGACTCTACCAGTCCTTCCTTCACAACACACACACCCCACCCTAGAAAGCTGGGGATATTATAGCATACATACCTTTTATTTCCCTTCCTCAGGGATCACTGTCTGGTACTACCTGTTATCCAATGTCTGAAAATTGTTGTTTCATGTTTTGTCTAATTTTCTAGTTAAGTTGAAAGGGTAAATCTTGTTTCCTTTATCATGACCAGAAGCAAAAGTAAGTTTTATTTACTTGTATACCTAAATTATATCCATGTATTTCTAAATTTATCTGATGCCTTTTAAAACAATCCTTAGTCCCTCAAAGGAGAACCATTTGGCCATAAAGAGAAACACAAAGCCTAAAGCAGTACTCAGGATAATAAACCTAGAATCTTAAAGTTTGAAGGGATTCCAGAAGTCATCCAATTCAATCTCCAAGAATTAATACATAGTTTCTAACAATGACACTCATTTGAAAATATTTCCTTCTGTTCCTTGACTGTTTCAATCTACTTCTACTTTTACAACTAATTTTTCCTCTCTCCCTTTTTCTAAAAGAGAGACAGGATCTCAGAGTCTTGTTCTGTCACCCACCCTGGAGTGGAGTGCAGTGGCACAATCATAACTCACTGCAGCCTTGACAACCTGGGTTCAAGCAATCCTTCCACCTCAGCCTCTCAGTGTTGGGATTACAGGCGTGAGCCACTGCTCCCAGCATAATTTCTCCTCTCTTTAACTCTATCCTCCCTTCCCTTAATTAGATATTTCTATTAGTAACTAATCTCCTGACCCAGTATAGAAATCTCCACCTACAGTGTCTTGATTTTAACAGTCTTCTTGCCTCCTTTTGTATTCTTTATATGGCAGCCAGTTCCCACATTCTATTTTTGAGATGTTTTATTATATTAATCCTGTCAATCTTTAGTCCTTTGAAGTTGTACAGAATTTAACCAAACTCACCTATAGAGAAATCCATTTATGAAAAAAATTTTAAAACCTATTGTATGAATAGGTACTGTGGTCACTCTTCTTTTAGGAACAGGGTATCCTAATGGCTTTCCATACATATCCCAAACATAGGATTTCTGGATTTTATTTTCCTTATAAACTGAATCTGATTCCTTTTACTTCCTGGCTCTTATATTCCTTTTTAACTCTGAAAGCCTACAAAGTATGGTACTTTGTTTATAAAATGATAAGAATAATGTATCAGTCACCTATTTTGGAGAAAGTTTTAATACATCTTATAAAGCAGGAAACAGAAAAAGAAGAGAAATTATTATTAATGAAAATATCTACTTTAGGGAAGAAGAGGATTGAACAGAGGACAAATCATTTGCAAAAGACTGATAGTTCACAACTGAGAAACCGAATTAAGTTTTGTATTCTTTTGAAGACACAGAGTCTTGCTCTGTCACCCAGTCTAGAGTACAGTGGCTCAA
This sequence comes from Pongo pygmaeus, assembly GCF_028885625.2. Lineage (NCBI taxonomy): Eukaryota > Metazoa > Chordata > Mammalia > Primates > Hominidae > Pongo > Pongo pygmaeus. Next base: position 45,633,887 of record NC_072383.2, read on the forward strand.
TCATAGCTCACTATAAACTCAAACTCCTAAACTCAAGCAATCCTCCTGCTTCAGCCTCCTGAACAGCTGGGACTACAGGCATATGCCACCATGGCTGGCTAATTTTTAATTTTTTTTGTAGAGATCGGGTCTTGCTATGTTGCCCAGGCTGCTCTTGAACTCCTGGCCTCAGGTGATCCTCTCACCTTAGCCATCCAAGGCGCTGGGATTATAGGCATGACCCACTGCGTCTGGCCAAAATTCAGTATTCTTCAATGAGTATCAATACTTAAGGATACCTGATAATACTCCATCAGGATGTTAGCTTCTCAAGGGCAGTAACTTTGAAAGCCTACAAAGTATGGTACTTTGAAAATGGTGCTTTTTAAGATAGCTCCCATCATTATTATGGACATGTGAATTGGCACTCATTTTCAAGGATAACATTATTCTGAACTGAGAAGAAATGCACTCCTTCTACAAAAGTTATGGCTAGGTGTGGTAGGGATAAAGTAGACAAAGAATCTTTCCTTCTTCTCATCTCCTCTAAAATAATGTAATTTCCATTAACTTAGCTTGCTAAAAATCCAGCCTCTGATGGGCCCAGGGAATGGAAAATATGTCCTGATGAATGCTGTCTCTGTAAGGAATCTCACTGAGGTAAATGCCACAGTAAATAGCAAGAACCCAGCTCATATCCTACTCATTGCTGCCCTCTAGGAGATTTTCCATGATTTACAACAAACTAAAGCCTACTATCCCTTTAGAGTAACACACCTCTCCCCACCAGCAATGGCAGGAAATAAATGGCAAAGGACCACAGATCAAAAATAACTTATCAGTGGATACTTATAACTATCCTTGATTTCATTTCCTCCTTTGATTTGGTGAGCTCTTTTTTCTATTATTTGAACCAATGTTCTAATATCTGAGCCAAAAGAAGCAAAGAGGGTTTCTTCTAAAGAAAGACAGTAACAAACCATGCCTTCCTTATTATTCTTAGTCACAGATATTATTCAGGGAGTGATGAGTTTCTGAAATTTTTATCTTATAAACCAACCAGTGGCAAAAAGAATGGGGCTGGCCCCAGAGAAAACCAGCATCCTGGACATGATATATGGCTCCTAAGTTCTATATATCTGATCCTAAGACCATTATCCAATTTAAGATTCTGAGGTAGTAAGATATAGTAGATAAGACCCAATGCTTGGGTCTTAATCTTGGCTCTGCTGTTTACTAGCTGTATAACCTTGCAAGTTTTTTAAATCTTTCTATGCCTTGTTTCTTTATCTGTAGAATGGAGAACTATCATATCTACTTCCAAAGATGTGATGACTATTACAAGAATAAAACACATAAAACATGAATCGTACCTAATGAGGTAAATGATCAATAGTTATTAGCAAATATTATTTGGAAGGTCTTGATCATACAAAAACAGGATATGGATACCTAAAATATTTAATTATTACTACACTGAGAAACTAAAAATCCTCCACAGCTGTGAAGCTTGAGTATACCCAGATTAGCCAGGGATGCTTATGGAAAGAAGGTACTTAGGAAAAGATATCCAACCCAGTTTTCTTTTGCTGTAAAAATCACTTTCTAAAATAAAACAGGTACCTACAGGTTTAGGCTTAGGAATAGATCAGTTTAAAAACTGTAGTGTAATTAATATACTTAAAATAAATTGGAGTTAGGAGGTGAAGACCGTAACTTCTCCCCTAATACCTCAAATATTTAATAACAATATAACTTTTTCAATGTCCATTTAAAAAATACCATACATAAATGGAGGCTATTTTGGAAAGCTTATCATTCATAATATAAGTGATCTAAAATGAGTAGAACTTAGGTAGAAAGGGAAGTAAAACTGGATTCCTATAAAGAAATCCCAAAGTATTCCTTCATGCTGCAACATGGTCAGCTAATACTTATTTGTTCAGAAGAGATGAACTGCAGAATAGGAGCCCTAAAGAGTGAGAATACCAATGAGTGAATGTCTTCTTCAATGTTCAAATCTTCAACAAGAAAAGGTAAATTCAGTGGTTCTCAGACTTTAAAATACACCTGAGATGTTTGTTAAAAATGCCTGTCTCCACCACACTCCCTCATAGTTACAAGAATGAAGAGGCCTATGAGAGATGATTCCAATGCAGGTCATCCATGGACCACATTTTGAGAAAAGTGAGATAATGCCTTAATTTAACTGCCACTTAATGTTCACTATTTGTATGTAAAAATAGATGCAATATTACCTCATCATTGAGCCAATTCAGATGGTTTAGAGTTTGAATATCTTTGCGTGTAATGGTCAGGCGAAATGCTTCACTGAGAACTTCATCCTGATTCCCATTACGAAATACATTCTTTATTTCTTTCTCCATTTCCTAAGAAAACAAAAGGTGTCAAGACATCAAACACGCATGGCTTCAGAAAAACCATATTTCTCACCAAGCCCCATATAATCCTCAGACTATATTTATCACCATTTGATTGTTTATAAATTTACTGTTAATCAGTTTACTTCTAACATTTTGGTTTCTATTCCTTCCCAGTAATCCCCGATTACTTCTTTCCACTTCATCTAGTTCTCCCTTCTCTTTTTCAGCACAACATTCAGATCCTTGTTTCCATATTAATTCCTAAAGTCTGGAACAACCTTCTGCTATCAAATTTTCTAAGTATATGAGAAAAATTAACTATATTTTATATCTCTGGTCCAAATGACTTCCTGAGAAACAGAATTTTTCATAAAAGGTAGTAAGAGAGTAAAGGCAGTATCTTTTAGAAATTACTTTCTTAGAGATCTTTTTTTTAAAATGTAAAGTATGGAATTCAGTACAACTATAATAAGTGTGTTATGCTCACCAGCTACATGGTAGTGTTTCAAAGAGAAGTATGGATAAAGAAACAGATTATCTAAAAATGTACACAGACCTCCATGTATTTTCCAAATTTCCTATAATGGGTTTTATTACTTAAAAGAAGAAATCTCAGCTTACAATTTGAGGTCAAACTATTGTATGTGTGCATTAAGTAAAAATGCACATGACATGAAAGACAAATGTATTAAATGCTTCTTCACTGAAAATGTTAAAAGCCACCCATAGTTCTTTCATAAATTTTCAATATTTTAAAAATAAAGCCCAGATTGGTTTGTAAAATAAGCGAAAGCAGAAATATACAAGAAAATTTAAATAACATGTGTTCTATGGCTTTTTTTTTTTTTTTTTTTTTTTTGTGAGATGGAGTCTTGCCCTGTCACCCAGGCTGAAGTACAGTGGCACGATCTCAGCTCACTGCAACCTCTGCCTCCCGGGTTCAAACAATTCTCCTGCCTCAGCCTCCTGTGTAGCTGGGATTACAGGTGCATGCCACCACACCCAGCTAATTTTTGTATTTTTGGTAGAGACGGGGTTTCACCATGTTGGCCAGGCTGGTCTTGAACTCCTGACCTCAAGTGATCCACCCGCTTCAGCCTCCCAAAGTGATGGGATTACAGGTGTGAGCCACCATGCCTGACCACTATTGCTTTTATGTTTGAAACTTGTCCGAGGGATTCTTTCTAAACATAATACTTAGTAGTATAGAAATTAAGTGTATGTAACTTACCTCTGTAATTTCAGGAAATTCATCTTCACTATCAGTTAATTTATGACCTTTTTTTTGTGTTTCTTGGGCAACAGTAACAGGAATCTCCTTTTCAAGAGGTACACGAAGATGTAGTTCTACTGAATCATGTACTGAATGTTCCCGCTCCTGCAATCTCTGAAAGATAAAACTTCAGAGTAAGTGGGATAAAGAAATCTGTGGATGTTCCTTGATTTATGATAGGGTTATGTCCCAATAAACCTGTCATAAGTCAAGGAGCATGCTGAAATGCCCATTGCTTTCGCTTTTTTGTAAAGTCAAAAAATCATTAGTCGAATCATCACAAGTAGGGGACTATCTATATTTGTCTTATGTACAATGAGTAGCACTGACTGGACAGACCAAGAACATTCACGACATATCATAACATGCTATGCTACCATACGATCTTGGAATTACAACAGCAATTACCCAAATCTGGGTAACTTTCCTAAATAGTTTCTACTTTGATGTACTATTGATTTGTAATATTATTCCAATTTTCTTTTTTACCTGGTTTTGAAGCTGTAAGGCCAATGCTTTCTGTTCTTCAATCTGGCGCAATCTTTCTCGTGCTCGAGAATCGTAAACACTAGTTCTAGAAAATGAAAAGGAATGTGACCAAATGTAGACTACTCTCGTTATCAAACACATTGTTGATGTACACTGAGTATTAAATACAGGACCCTCACAAAGAAAGTCTAAAATCCTTACACTAACTTATCATCCTTATTTTAAGACATAGAGTGAAACCACATGATGTTACTGAAATTACTCTACTATTTTTACTTATTATTTTTTATAGAGATAGGGTCTCACTACGGTGCCCAGGCTAGTCTCAAACTCCTGGGCTCAAGCGACTCCCCTACCTTGGCCTCTCAAAGTGCTAGGATTACAGATGTGAGCCATCGCACCCGAACTATTTTTACTGAAATTACTAAACATATCAGTGTGCTGCTAAATGTGAACAGATGACTTGTTAACATTTGTAAACACATAGTTCTTTTCTTAACATGCTTTTAAGATTATAGTGAAAGCGAAACTTCAGTGTGGAAATCCAAAAATGGGATTGAACCCCAAAGGAGAAATGAATACAAGATATCACTGAAGTTTAATTCAAATACTACATTTTTGATAGATTTTTAAAAAATTACCGAGACCAAGGGGTTTGGATAACTTAATAAAGTAAGTTCCTTAAATGAGACTAAATGCTTTCAGTGATTTTGCAAAGTCCAGAAATATGAATTATTCAATAAATTAGTTTTACAAATGCCAAAATAGGATCACTTATTTTCCCTACTATATAATAGCTAACTCTATTTTTCCAATTTAATTTAGCTTCAACAATTGTTATAGATTTAATAAACATAAGTATAGAAATGTTCCAACTCCAACAATATTTTGAAAACCCAACAACTTAAAAGTATAAACAGGCACTTCTTTTTTTTTTTTTTTTTTTTGAGACAGAGTCTTACTCTGTTGCCCAGGCTGGAGTACAGTGGCGTGATCTTGGCTCACTGCAACCTCTACCTCCCAGGTTCAAGCAATCCTCCCGCCTCAGCCTCCCAAGTAGCTAGGATTACAGGCGCGTGCCACCACACCCAGCCAATTTTTGTATTTTTAGTAGAGATGAGGTTTCACCATGAAGGCCAGGCTGGTCTTGAACTCCTGACCTCGGATGATCCACCTGCCTCGGCCTCCCAAAGTGCTGGAATTACAGGCGTGTGCCACTGCGCCCAGCCTAAACAGGTACTTCTTATTGGCAAAAAATAAGCAGGATGATTAGCTAATTGTTTGATTTCTTCTAACTAAAAATGAAGTGATTGAGAAGGAAAAATGATACCAAAAATAACTTACAATTCTTTGATCCACAGCTCTGCCTGGAAGAAAGTAGAACTATGGGTAGGAAAAGAAAAATTTGACAAATGAGCAGGAGGCTTATGAGAAAATTAAAATATTTTCATCAATAAAAACAATCATTTAAATAGTTTATACGAGTGCTTTACAAGTATGGAATAAGTAAAAGGAATCTAAATGACATAAAATAATTGTAACTAGGAATTAAGGAGCCACAATCCTTATGCATACATATTAGTTAAAATCATATGGATACATATAAGTTAAAAAGGTGACCCAAAGTTCAGCAGAGATATTACATTTGGCATAGCTCCCTACTTGCATGAGACCAACATTACGTGAAAGAGGACATCACTTCTCAAAATAATACATTAAGCTAGAACATTGCTCTTCCCAAATGACTCAGATTGAAAGATTTATTAAAAATCCCCACCCACAAAATAATCTACATCAAATGGCTAACAAGCCAATTAGCCAAAGCAGAGAATCAGCAACACAACTTCCTTCCAAAGTTCTAGGTCCATGTGGCTCTTGCTGACAACCCAAGTGATATGCTGAGCAGAGCCACAGGCATGATTAATTGTCCTAGAGCCTCTTGTTTTTCTCAAACTTCCTTATCTCCAAACTCCTAACTAGGCAGGATCTATCACAGAAACACAAAGAAGAAGAGTGAACACTTTTCCAAAGAAAACTTTTAAATATAGAGAACAAGTAAACAGAGCATCAAATTGGGAGTTAAGAGACCTGGATCAGAGGCCAGGCATGGTGGCTCATTCCTGTAATCCCAGTGCTTTAGGAGGCTGAGGTGGGAGAATCGCTTGAGCCAAGAGTTCAAGACCAGCCTGGGCAACATAGTGAGACTCCGTCTCTTAAAAAAAAAAAAAAAAAAATCCTCTGAAACTAGAATAGTGCTTGGCACATAGTAGGCATTTAGTGTTTTTTTTGTTTGTTTTTTTTTTGACTCTCACTCTGTTGCCTAGGCTGGAGTACAGTGGCACAATCTTGGCTCACTGCAACCTCCACCTCTCGGGTTCAAGAGATTCTCCTGCCTCAGCCTCCTGAGTAGCTGGGATTACAGGCACCCACCACCACACCTGGCTAATGTTTTCTTTTTCTTTTTTTTTCTTTTTATTTTAGTAGAGACGAGGTTTCACCATGTTGGCCAGGCTGGTCTCGAACTCACGACCTCAGGTGATCCATCCACCTTGGCCTTCTCAAAGTGCTAGGATTACAGGCGTAAGCCACCATGCCCAGCCATTTAGTATTTCTTGAATAAACAAGTAATGTAGGGACAAGCAGTTTTCTTCAATGGATCACGGTATCCACTGGCTCCAGAAAACAAAATGCAAGGAAAATCTGCTTTTCCAGAGAGATGCATTATTTCTCATATAATTGAGGCATATAGTAATAATAACTACAACTGTTTTTGAGCACATACTTAGTGCTCTACATGTAAAACTCTGCTCTAGATGTTTTATGTATTAGTTAAGCCTAATGAAAATCCCTATACTATTTAAACCTCAACATAATATATAAAAAAGAATTATTACTCATACTGTACAGAAATGAAAAAGGAGGTTCAAAAAGATAATTTCTCTTGAAAAGCTAGGATTAGAAATCTTATCTGTCCAATTCCAAAGACTGTGTTCTTTTGACTGTACCTTTCAATAGATCAAAGCATTAAAAAAAAAGGGGGAGGGGTGGAATAAGTACTTGGGCTACTCAAGAGAGCACTTCAGGCTATCTAGGAAATTCATTTGTTTAACAAATATTTATTTACTGAGCACCCATCATATGCCAAGCACTATGACCAGCAATGGGTGACAGGTACAAAGATATTAGTAACAAACAAGGTAGAAGGATGGAGGGAAAAACTAACATTATCTGGCAAAGTCAAAGAAATCTTCTGAGAAAAAAAAAATAACACCTGGATGAGATTTTGAAAAGCAAAATTAAGGCCAGGCACAGTGGCTCATGCCTGTAATCCCAGCACTTTGGGAGGCTGAGGTGGGTGGAACACCGGAGGTCAGGAGACCAGCTTGGCCAACATGGTGAAACCCAATCTCCACTAAAAATACAAAAATTAGCTGGGTGTGGTGGCGTGTGCCTGTAATCCCAGCTACCCTGGAGGGTAAGGCACAAGAATCACTTGAACCCGGGAGGCGGAGGTTGCAGCGAGCAGAGATTGTGCCACTGCACTCCAGCCTGGATGGTAGAGCAAAACTCCGTCACAAAAAAAAAAAAAAAAAAAGAAAGAAAGAAAGAAAAGAAAGCAAAATAAGAGCTTACCAAGTAGACAGAGAAAGGGACATCCAGACAGAAGGATCAGAATGTATAAAGGCAAAGAGGTATGACACAGCACAGCATATTCTGGGAAATAAAAGCAGATCTTCATTACTGGAACTTAACTGAGAGGCAGTAGTGGAGAATTAAGAGTAGAGAGCCAATAAACCAAGCCTCAACAGAGTAGGCACCAATTTTGACAAAGAGCATCGCTCAAACAGCCTTACCCAACAGACCATTTCTCCTGCCATCTCATTCTTTAGTCATCACTAGGGGAAATCCTCCGTAAAGGAAAGACAGTCTTAGTAAAGAACCATTAAGGAACTGAGATCAACTCTTTACCTGAGATATCAACTTCTTCTCAAGAAAGTTGCATGCATTTTGTGGCATTTCATGTAAAGCACTTATAAAAATAAGTGTTTTATCTGTAAGTTAATCTTCACAATTAAGTGTAAGGTATCAATACTGGCATTTTATTGATAAGGAAACTGAGGTTCAGAAGAGTAACTTGTCCAAAGCTACATGAAGCCTTTTCCAACCCAAGATCAGAAGGCAGATCTGACTCCAAAAAAGATGTAAGAAATAAAGAATCCAAACTATGAAGTCTCCCCAAAAGACTTAATAAATAGAGAATTTTAAGAAATATTTAAAGCTTAGAACACATGCGGAGCTGCAAAGAAGTAGGGGAACTGAGATGAGAAAGAATATTTCATTATCCTTAATCTTCTCAACGGAAAACTGATATTATTATCATCCTAGCAATTGAATTCCCAAAGCCATATATGGCAAAGGCATAGCAATCATAGTAATGATTACTATGGATTACTATTACTGGATTACAGAGGAAGAAGTATTTGATACCTCCAGAAAGTAAAGTTTCATATAGAAGTTCACATGTGAGTTGAGACCTAAAAGATAAAACACTACTGACAGACAAAGTTGAGGTATGGAGGACATTCCAGGCAAAAAGAACACTGAATGTGAAGGTAAGAAATGTTTATTGTATTTACAAACTGAAAATAGTCCAGCTTATAAAAACACATGAAAGAGTCCCGTATTTCCATATGGCTCCCTCTTACTTCCATCATGTCTCTGCTCAAGTCACTTTATTAGAGACTTTCCACGACCACCCTATACAAATAGTATCCTCCCAATCCTACTCTATATATTACCCTGCTTCAATTTTCTTCATAGCACTTACCACAAGGCATATACATTTGTTTGTCCTTCCCCTCAAGTAGAATGCAAGCTCCTTGAGCATAGGGACTTCACATTGTCCTTCATCCTTCCCCTCAAGTAGAATGCAAGCTCCTTGAGAATAGGGACTTCACATTGTTCCCTATTATCCTCAATATTTATACTAGTACCTGGCACACAGTAGGCTCTCAGTAAATATTTGTTAAAGTGAGAAAGTGAGGCTTGTGAAAGAAGTGCTTTGTATACCATAGTAAGGAGCCTGAGCTTAATTCGATGTCTGATAAACCACCCTTGAAGGAGGTTAACAAATAATCATTAAACCCCTTTAATGAATGATCAGACATGAATTCTGAAAGATCACTCTGATTGCAGCATGGAAGATGGACTAAAGAACACAGCAGGCTGGGTGCAGTGGCTCACACCTATGATCCCAGCACTTTGGAAGGCCAAGTCAGGAGAATTGCTTGAGGCTAGGAGTACAAAACTAGCCTGGTCAACACAGCGAGATCCCGTCTCTACAAAAGAAAAATTTAAAAGTTAGCCAAGTATGGTGGCATGCATCTGTGGTCCCAGCTGAGGCAGGAGGATCACTTGAGCCCAGGAGTTCAAGGCTGCAGTGAGCCATGATTGTGCCACTGCACTCCTGCCTGGGTGACAGAGCAAGACCCTGTCTCAAAACAAAAACAAATGAAAAAAGAGCAAGGCAGAAGAATTGTTTCAAGAACATGGTATGGTGGAAGACGGAATGAAGAACAAAATAGAGGCTGAAGGAAGAACAATTATAAAGCCACTGGAATAATTCAAGTAATACGTGAGAAAGATCTGAATTGAAGTAGTTTTACATTATGTAACTTTTAGTGAAAAAGCTGTGATTAAAGAAAGGGAAAACAATATGTTAAGAACAAACTTTTACGCCAGGCATGGTGGCTCACACCTGTAATCCCAGCACTTTGGGAGGCCGAGGCAGGTGGATCACTTGAGGTCAGGAGTTCGAGACCAGCCTGGCCAACACAGCAAAACCCCATCTCTACTAAAAATACAAAAATTAGCTGGGCGTTGTGGCGGGCGCCTGTAATCCTAGCTACTCGGGAGGCTGAGGCAGAAGAATTGCTTGAACCAGGGAGGTGGAGGTTGCAGTGAACCAAGATCGCGCCACTACACTCCAGCCTGGGCAACAGAGCGAGACTCCGTCTGAAAAAAATTAATTAATTAATTAATAAAGAACAAGCTTTTTCCAAAGTTTACCTGGGAGTTGGAGTCTGGGAATCTTTCACTTTCAGTAAAATCACAGAGTCTGATCCTAAAGAAACACAAGAGCATTTAATTAATAATAAAACTCCACAAAGTTATACTTTCTAGATATATTAAGTTCCCATACTTTGCTATATTTTATTTCCACAAAAATAACATAAGAACAAAGTTTAGATGGGAGAGAGAGACAGGCAAGTCCATTGTCACTGAGAACAGAAATAGGTCTTAGTGAAGAACTTGCTTCACAAATAAGAAAGTCCCTGGGAAATACAAACATATTTGCCCTTCAGCTTTTCCTCCTAGGCTGCACTTGCTCCCTGTGCTTCCTGTCTGTTTCAGGAGAACAAGAACATGGCATGATTCCTCAAAAGTCTTCATGGTAGTCCTCTATCTGCAATTTTGGTTTCTATGGTTTCAGTTACACATAGTTAACTGCGGTCCAAATATATTAAATGGAAAATTCCAGAAATAATAGTAAATTTTAAATTGCATGCCATTCCAAGTAATGTGATAAAAATCTCTATCCAGCTCTATTTCAGGCATGAAATCATCCCTTTGTCTAGCATATCCATGTTGTATGCACCACCTGTCATTTAGTAGTCACCTCAGTCATCAGATTGTCTCAGTATAGCAGTGCTTGTGTTCAGTAACCCTTACTTAATAATGTCCCCAAAAGGCAAAAGTAATCATGCTGGCAATTCAGGTATGCCAAAGAGAAGCTGTAAAAAGTGCTTCCCCAGCCGGCCAACATGGTGAAACCTGTGTCTGCTAAGAATACAAAAATTAGCTGGGCATGATGGCTTACACCTGTAATCCCAGCTACTCAGGAGGCTGAGGCGGGAGAATCGCTTGAACTCAGGACATGGAGGTTGCAGTGAACCAACGTGGTCCCACTGTACTCCAGCCTGAGCAACAGAGTGACACTCAGTCTCAAAAAAAAAAAACAAAAACAAAAACAAAAAACACTACTTCCTTTAAGTGAAAAGGTGAAAGTTCTTGATTTAATAAGAACAAAGTAACATTTTCATTACAGTATAGTTATAATTTTTGTTATTAGTTATTATTGTTGATCTCTTACTGCACCTAATTTATAATCATTAGTATGTATGTATAGGAAAAAACACGATGTATATAGGGTATGGTATATATAGTATACTCTCCATGGTTTCAAGCATCCACTGGTGGGGGGCGGGTCTTGGAACATATCCTCCCCCCACAGATAAGGGGGAACTACTGTAGTTCATGATCTACAATGAGACTGAATTAGGTGAAAGAAGGAAAGGGGTGGGGGAATGGAAGAGGGAAGGAAACCGGAAGAAGGAGGGAAGGGGGACAGGGAAGGAAATAGCACCCCAGGAGGTGTCTAAAAAGTACAAATTTTATCATTCTATTATGTATTTTCTCTGTTGAATACTACTCAAAAGCAGGAATCATGTTCTTCTAAAGTGCTATGATTAGAACCTCACAGAGTATTTATTACATGGTACAAGGAAAGTAATTAAACAGTGCAAGGTAGTATATTTGTTTCAACTTAGTTGTATCTAAGTATCTGCAACACAATGTATGTTTCTGAGGTTAAAGGAGTTTGGGTTTTTTGGCTTTTTTTTTTTTCCTTTACAGTTCTCAGTACATCACCTCACAAAATATAACAAGAGTCTTCATGGATATGTGTAGCTATATAATGATGCTACCAAAAAGTTTAATCCTGAGTGAGAATTTTCATAAAGTACAAGTAGATTTAAAAAAAAAACTCAAACAACCTGAGAAAGGAGGGGAAAGACTAGTGCTCTATCTATCAAAAAATCCCTGATGTTTAACCATTTAACTTACAACTTGTTTTAAGTTACATACCTAAGTACATACCATAAATTGATACATAATACCTACCTAAAGAAGGGGAAAATTAAGGAAACAAACCTATCACGACAAAACTTTAATTAACTGGAATGCAAAGAGAGTGAATATTTCAGTTAGTTGAAAGTTAGGTAGAAAACTTTTTGCTTCCAATGCTGACAATCATTCTAAAATGCACAAACCTAAGTACTTAAGCTGCAATATTTATCTGATGTTTCAAAACTCCTACAACTTCAGAATTCTTACTTACCATTGTAAAGTCATAGCAACTGAGAAAGTGCTGAAGCAACTGGGCTGAGTATATATACTCTGACTCTAGCCTCTACTTAGGAAGTTAATTGTTTAAATAAAATGTATCAAATCATTTGCATCTTAAGGTAAGAAAAAAAGAATATCCTATTTGTGGGTTTAGTTTACTCATAGCATGGTTAACTGAATCATATGTATTTAAAGTACGTAAGTACATGTCTTACAAGTTCAGTATCCCTTATCCAAAATGGTTGGGACGAGGAGTTTCAAATTTTGGAATTTTTGGACTTTTGAATATTTGCATTATACAATTTGAGCATCCCAAATCCAAACATCCAAAATCCCAAATGCTCTACTGAGCATTTCCTTAGAGTATCATGTTGGTATTCAAAAAGTTTCAGATTTTGGAACACTTCGGGCTTCATATTTTCAGATTCGGTATGCTCATTTATTTATATGTGTATTACAATGTTGCCTGTAATGAGCTAATGAACAGTTAACTGGCCACTAGGACTAAAAATGTAGTTATATGATACCATGTTTACCTTCAGATTGTGTATTTGAAGCTGCTAAGTTATCTGGCTGATGTGGAACAGAGTGGTGATGATGGGGATGATGAAGAGTACCAGAATCTTTGGATCCAAATGCAACAACATCTGGGGTATAAGAAGATAGGGAATATACACTGTGGGACAGCTGTTCCTGGTTAGTTAAAATGCTGGCAGATCCAGATGATGAAGTATCAGAGCCAATGATCTGAGATGCACAAGAGTTTCCATTTTTAAACAGTGAGTCTTTCAAAGTATTTTTACTGGAACTAAGACATCGAGACCTAGCAAGAGAAGAATATTGTTTCAATATCAAGTAATAAATTGCAGAATTAAATTTATCTGAAATATGCTTCTGTGACTCACAGGTGTAAAGGAAAATGTGTGGTGGGTTTGGCTATAGTAAACTGTTTCCCTGTGACCATCTGTAGCAGCTGTCTGTAAATCTCTCTTTCTTCTTCTTGAACTGTCTATAAGAAAAAAAAAAAACAGTTTAAACACATCCAATAAGGCAAGTATTTCTCAAACTAGCATGTAAATGGAATCCTAGCTCTGCCAAAGCTCAGGCAGAATCCTTAACGTAATTAAGAATTATGGGCCTAACACAGTGGCTCATGCCTGTAATTCCAGCACTTTGGGAGGACAAGGGGGGAGGATCATTTGAGGCTGGAAGTTCAAAACCAGCCCAGTCAACATAGTGAGACCCCAAATCTACAAAAGAAAACTTAAAAAAACACAACTGGCTGTAGTGGCACATGCCTGTGGTCCCAGCTACTGGGGAGACTGAGGCAGGATAATCGCTTGAACCTGGAAGGCGAAGGTTGCAGTGAGCCAAGGTTGTGCCACTACACTCCAGCCTGGGGGCAGAGCAAGACTCTGTCTCAAAAAAAAAAAAAAAAAAAAAAGAAAAAAAAAATCAACTGTGTAAAAGACAGGTTGAGTAAACACCAGATAATATACTTTGAAAAATTATGGAACATATATTTAAATAATAGTGCAGAGGAGCTATAGGCTATAAAACCAGAAAGCCAGCAGGTAATCACTTCTGAGTCAAAAAAGAGTCCCAGAAATAAAGGGCCTCTAAATTAGGATTCCAACAAATCCCTTGACTCCTGAAACCTGTTAGAAAAATCACAAGGAAGTAACCAGAATAGTCAAAATCAGAGTGGAATATCTTGTCAACAGTTTCCTATTTTATTTAAGTGCAGGTACTTTCCAGAGACAATATTCATCTCCAACATTTATTTATTTATTTTTCCTGTAAGCCCCAATACTACATTTAGGGAAAACCATATACTTCCTAACATTCATTCATTGACATGAATACCTACTATGCTCCAGTCACTAAAGATAATGAATGCATCGAATAAAATAGTTCCTGCCCTTGTGGAGATTATATTGCAGTGAAAGGAATTAAAAAACCAGTCAGGTAGTATGCAGAAAATTAAAGGGTAAGAGAATGGAAAGTGATGGAAGGAGAACAGCAGGAACAGGTAAGATTTCTCTAAAAACAAAGTGATATTTCAGCAGAAACCTAAAGCCAAGGGAAGAAGTCAGTCCTAGAAATATATAAAAGAATATTCCAAATAGAGGAACAACACATGCAAAGCCCTGAGAGAGGAAGGTGCTTAATGCGTTCCCAAAATAGTAAGGTCCATGTGAATCAGAAGAGTAGGAAGAAATGAGATCACCTGACACAGAACCAGATTATATAAGGACTTACAACTCTGGTAAAGCATCAATTCTATACAGGTCCCCTGACTCAATGGGCTATGTTCACTAGCACTTAGTAATATGCCCTGGCAATTTATTTTTAATCTTATATACAGTTTAATACAACCACCAATCCTCACAAAATAATTTTAAACATTATATCAGTGTTAGCACCATTTTGTACTGCGATATTTCAATATCGCAGTGGCGCCTGCCACCACGCCCAGATAATTTTTTGTGTTTTTAGTAGAGACGGGGTTTCACCATGTTAGCCAGGATGGTCTCGATCTCCTGACCAGCCCAGGCTGGAGTGCAGGCGCACCATATCGGCTCACTGCAACCTCCACCTCCCGGGTTCAAGTGATTCTCCTGCCTCAGCCTCTGGACTAGCTGGGACTACAGGTGCACGCGACCACACCCAGCTAATTTTTTTAAAATTTTTAGTACAGACAGGGTTTCACCATGTTGGCCAGGCTGGTCTCAAACTCCTAACCTCAAGTGATCTGCCCACCTTGGCCTCCCAAAGTGCTGGGACTACAGGCATGAGCCACAGCACCCAATATGTAGTTTTTTTTTTTTTTTTTTTTGAGACGGAGTCTCACTGTCACTAGGCTGGAGTGCAGTGGCATGATCTCGACTCACTGCAACTTCCACCTCCCTGGTTCAAGCAATTCTCCTGCCTCAGCCTCCCTAGTAGCTGGGACTACAGGTGTGCGCCACCACGCCCAGCCAATTTTTTTTATTTTTAGTAGAGACGGGGTTTCACCATGTTGGCCACAATGGTCTCGATCTCCTGACCTCATGATCTGCCTGCCTCAGCCTCCCAAAGTGCTGGGATTAAAGGCGTGAGCCACAGCGTCCAGCCACCAATTTGTAGTTTAACACTTGGTCTCCTTCCACCCTCCCGTTTTGTAGTCCCCAGTGTCTACTATTCCCATCTTTATGTCCATTTGTACCCAGTGTTTAGCTCCCACTTATAAGTGAGAACATACGGCATTTGGTTTTGTTTCTGCATCAATTTGCCTAGGATAACGTCTTGCCTATGTTTTAACAGTTTTGTTTTCTTGGTATTGAGTTGAGCTCCTTATATATTTTGAATATCAACCCCTTATAGAATGGATGCAAATATTTTCTCCCAATCTGTAGGTTGTCTCTGCACACTGTTAATTGTTTCCTTTGCTTTTTAGTTTGATGTACTCCCATGTGCCTACTTTTGCTTTTGTTGCCTATGACTTTGCGTGCAAATCCAAAAAAATAAGTGCCAAGACCATTGTCGTGTAGTTTTTCCTGTTTTCTTCTAGCAGTTTTAGAGTTTCTAGTCTTAAAGTCTTTATTCCATTTTTAGTTGATTTTTGCATATGGTATGAGATAAGGACCTAATTTCATTCTTCTACATATGGAAATATAATTTTCCCAACACCATTTAGTGAAGAGACTGTCCTTTCCCTTTGTGTAGTCCTACCATCTTTGTCAAAAATCAGTCAACTAGCTATATAACAGGTTCATTTTTTTTCGTTATACTTTAAGTTCTAGGGTACATGTACACAACATGCAGGTTTGTTACATATGTATACATGTGCCATGTTGGTATGCTGTACCCGTTAACTCGTCATTTACATTAGGTATATCTCCTAATGCTATTCCTCCCCGCTCTCCCTACCCCACAACAGGCATAACGGGTTCATTTCTAAGTTCTCTATTCTGTTTCATTGGCTGATGTCTATTTCCAATACCATGCTGTTTTAATTACTATAGCTTGGTAGTATAGTTTGAAATAAGCTAGTGTGCTAGCTTCTTTTTTATTCTTTCCGCTCATAATTGCCTTGGCTATTCAGGGATTTATGTGGTTTCATATGAATTTTAGTATTTTTTTCTATAACAAATAACACTGGAATTTTGATAGGGATTGCACTGAATCTGCAGATTGCTTTGAGTAGTATGGCCATTTAAACAATATTAATTCTTCCAATCCATGAACACAGAATAGCTTTCCATTTAATTGTATCTTCAATTTCTTTCAACATTGTATGTTTTTCAGTATGTAGGTCTTTTACTTCCTTGGTTAAATTTGATTGTTTTTTTGTAGCTATCGTAAATGGGATTGTTCTCTTGGTTTCTTTTTTGCATAGTTCATTGTTAACAGTGCATAGAAATACTACTAATTTCTGTGTGTTGATTTTGTATCCTACAACTATACTGTATTCATTTAATAGTTTTTTGGTGGAGTCTGTAGGGTTTTAGATATATATACACACACATATATATACACATATATACATATACATATACACACACATATATACACATATATATACACACATACATATACACTGTATTCATTTAATAGTTTGAACAGTTTTTTGGTGGAGTCTGTAGGGTTTTCTATATATAAGATCATGTTGTCAGCAAAAGTGACAATCTTATTTCTTTTTTTTTTTGAGACAGGGTCTTGCTCTGTCGCCCAGGCTGGAGTGCAGTGGCGCGATCTCGGCTCACTGCAACCTCCGCCTCCCGGGTTCAAGCAATTCTCCTGCCTCAGCCTCCTGAGTAGCTGGGATTACAGGCACCTGCCACCACGCCCAGCTAATTGACAATCTATTTCTTCCTTTCCCAAAAGAACACACGTAACTTTTTTGGCTTTGCCAAAATGAAAGTTACCTAAAACTTTAAACAAAATTCTTTTTTGGACCATCTGGTATTATCAGTAAAAGAAAACATCTTTCTCTGTAAATTACTTGTTAAACTGTTTTCGTTGTTGTTGTTAAGCACAGTGGCTCACACCTAAAATCCCAACTCTTTGGGAAGCCAAGGCAGAGGATCACTTGAGCCTAGGAGTTTGAGACCAGCCTGGGCAACAAAGTGAGATCCTGTCTCTACACAAAAAATTTTAAAAAATTAGCTGCATATTAGCATGTGCCTGTAGTTGCAGCTATTCAGAAGGCAAAAGAGGGAGAATCACTTGAGCCAGGAGGTTGAGGCGGCAGTGAGCTGTGATTGTGCCACTGCATTCCAGCCTGGGTGACACACTGAGACTCTATTTCATAAAATTAAAAAAAAAATTAAAATTAAAAAAAGCCCTAACTGTTCTTTACCGAATAAGAAAATTAGGGGCTGGGCACGGTGGCTCAAGCCTGTAATCCCAGCACTTTGGGAGGCCGAGGCGGGTGGATCATGAAGTCAGTAGATCGAGACCATCCTGGCTAACACGGTGAAACTCCATCTCTACTAAAAATACAAAAAATTAGCCGGGTGTGGTGGTGCCCGCCTGTAGTCCCAGCTACTCAGGAGGCTGAGGCAGGAGAATTGCTTGAACCCGGGAGACGGAGGTTACAGTGAGCCGAGATCGCGCCACTGCACTCCAGCTTGGTTAAGAGAGCAAGACTCCGTCTCAAATAAAAAAAGAAAATTAGGATCTTAAGAGTAAAGGAAGCAATAACTGCATAGCATGATAAAGAAGCTAGCTAATGTTACATTTTAAAACCTGAAAAAACACTAAGACGAGTGTTTTGAAGTATAAAAATAATTAATTAAAGTGCTGAATTATATTTTTTAAAAGGGACAGAGTCCTGCAGTTAGGTGATGTTTCTATAAAAGGCTCCATCATAAAAGAACTATAAAATTATAAAACTTTAATAGAAAGCACAAAATAATTTTTAGGACACTAGTAAACTGTTTTTTTATAAATTACCCCCAATAACTTTATAAATAATACTCCTAATTTTCATTTTGTTTAAAGTAATAACTTTATACCATCTAAAATATGCAAAATGCAAATTTCAATAATTTTCTGAGTCCCAAATGCTTGACTTATGACAAAACTGTAAAGCATTTCTAAGAAAAGTATAAAACCATCACTGTCACCTATTAAAAAAGTCCAGTATCTTAAAAGGTTGCTCAATAATTTGCAAAGAAGCATGTCTAGAAGCAACATGTAACTGAAAAGAAACTACTTGTTTTTTGCCATTTTACATTTTTACTGTCACAAGTATTTTCTCTTTTCCAAACAGAACTTTATATCCTCTATAACAGCACTATCTAACAGAAATTTCTGTAGTAACAGAAATGTTCTATATTTGCCCTGTCCAATATGGTAGCCACTAGCCACATGTGGCTAATGAATACTTAAAATGTGGCTAGTGTCATTGAGTAACTAAATTTTAAATTTGAATTTGAATTAATTTAAACAGCGCTTGTGGCTAGCAGTTACCCTACTGAATAGCACAGCTTTTTGATGTTGCCTCTTGAGTCAACCATTCTGCACAGCCACTACTTGCATATTTCTAAATTCTTCTTCATGTGTTCTCTTCAAACCTCTGTTGTAAGACTGAGCAGTGCAGTGGTGACATCATCTTAATTGTTAATTTTGCAGAAGACTTCATATTCCTGAAGTTGATGGACAAATCCGGCATTAGGGTTAATACATCTTCCTTTAACATAACCAAATGTACCTCTGCTGAGGATCCCAACGTTTCATGGAAAGTGATTTTTCATCCAGTTTGTAAGTTCCCATCAATAAATGTAGTCCCAGGGTTAAAAAGTATTCTATCCGAATTATTTGTAATATCCAAAAATAAACATCTAAATAAATTTGTTGAAAGTTTGATAATAAAGTTTGGCCCAATATTTTGTATTATTCATGTTATATGGCTTATTCTGTAAGCCATGTAGTAGTACAGGTGGCTTGACTTTCATACTAGGAGAATATAGAACTAAAAACAGGCAAAATTTCCTGCATCACTCATTTCATAGAACAGATTCTTAGCATCTTCTTTGCACTACAGGAGGAAGGAGAACTCCACCCTCTTGTTCTCCACTGACCCAACCTGTGGCCTGGAGGGCTGTTTGGAAGGGTAAAATTGCCCAAGCAACCCCCAGTCCTCAGGCTGGCAGAGGAGGCAAAAGAAGGAAGGCTGAGTGGTCCACAGAGCTGGTGGGTGAATGGCAAACTTACAATGAACACAGAATTAAAGGACCCTGGTTAGCCTGAGCAACAGAAACATAGGGCAGGGGAGGGTTAGGAGCCCTGTACCCAGCTGTCATGCTGCTGTTGTCTCCTCCACAGTCTCTCTGTACCCCTTAGGCTGTCTAGAATCCAGCATAATCATAAACCCCACAACTCCAGTAATTATTTATGCATAAAATAAATATAATATAAAATTCAATAGCATAAAAGGTATAATGAAAAATAAATCTTGGGTTCACTTTAGGAGCACATATACTAAGACTGGAACCATATAGAGAAGATTAGCATGGCCCCTGTACAAGGATGACATGAAAATTTGTGTAATGTCAAAAAAAAATTTTTTGTTAAAAAAAAAAAAATCTCCCTTTCATGACTGTTGTCCAGCTTTATCACCAAAGGCAAATGTTGCCAGTTTCTTGTCTATCCCTTGCCCTGCTAAATGACTTACTAGTTCTGCCACCCTCCATTTGAATGTTGGTGCTTTTTTGATTTTTTTTTTTTTAAGACAGTGTCTTGCTCTGTCACCCAGGCTGCAGTGCAGTGGCACAATCACAGCTGACCATAGCCTTGAAATCCTAGGCTCAAATGATCTTCCTGCTTCAGCCTCCTGAGTAGGTGGAACTACAGCCACCTGCCACCACACCCAGCTAATTTTTTTTTGTAGAGACAGGATCTCACTATGTTGCCTAGGCTGGTCTCAAACTCCTGGCCTCAAGCAATCCTCCTGCCTTGGCTTCCCAAAGTGCTGGGATTGTAGGCATGAGCCACCATGCCCAGCC
Source organism: Pongo pygmaeus (assembly GCF_028885625.2). Classification (NCBI taxonomy): domain Eukaryota; kingdom Metazoa; phylum Chordata; class Mammalia; order Primates; family Hominidae; genus Pongo; species Pongo pygmaeus. The sequence goes on from NC_072383.2 coordinate 45,654,193, forward strand.
AAATGTTTTAGATTCAATACAAACTTTTTTTTTTTTTTTTTTTTTTGAGATGGCTTCTCGCTCTGTCACCCAGGCTGGAGTGCAGTGGTGCGATCTCAGCTCACTGCAAGCTCTGCCTCCTAGGTTCACGCCATTCTCCTGCCTCAGCCTCCCGAGTAGCTGGGACTTACAGGCGCCCGCCACCACACCCGGCTAATTTTTTGTATTTTTAGTAGAGACAGGGTTTCATTGTATTAGCCAGGATGGTCTTCATCTCCTGACCTCATGATCCGCCCGTCTTGGCCTCCCAAAGTGCTGGGATTACAGGCGTGAGCCACCACACCCGGCCTCAATACAAACTTTAAACCAAAAATATGCACAGCATTTTTACTAACCATATCACGAATAATCAAGTTTTGCCACCTAAGAGATCACTGATTACCAAATTATGTAATTATTTAGCAGGTAATGCTGTATTCTTGACTCCATGCTCAGTAAGCTTCATTGGGCAGGAACCATATTGCTGTGTTGTATAACAGAAAGCATACTTGACTGAACCTCTTCAGAAGTTCTGGGTTCCAGGCCTGCCATTTACTAGTCATGTGACCTATGACCCTTATTTTCCTAATCTGTAAAACATGACTATTACCTCATCTCTACCTATTTTGCTGAGTTAAAAGGATTAAAAACAATAATAAACGTGGAAAGTACAATGGACACTCTAATGCTATTTAAATGTAAGGTAATTATTATTCATTTGTATCTCCAAGCAACCACAGCAATTAGACGTACATTAAATATGTAATCTAACAGATATGTGCATACATCCTATCATGCAAATTATATGCTATATTATATTCACAAAATTGGCTTTTTATTTTAGGTGTACTGAATGAATATAACAACCCAAGTGTCAACAGAACATCTTTCTTTTCAGGAGTCTGTAACTTCAAAAAAGGTCTTACTCATAATGAAAGGATGTAAATTGTTTAACTAGCTTCTTGATTTTTCTCTTATATTGAAAAATTGTTCCTGGTAAGAAGAACAGGTATGTCACCAAATTAAAAAAACAATTTTTTTTTTGAGATGGGTCTCACTCTGATGCCCAGGCTGCAGTGCAGTGACACAAAGCAAGTCGAGTGCAGCCTCGACCTCCTGGGCTCAAGCAATCCTCCCACCTCAGCCTCGCCAGTAGCTACGAGTACAGGCATGAGCCACCAAGCCCATCTAATTTTTATATTTTTTGTAGAGACAGGGTTTCTCCATGTTGCCCAGGCTGGTCTCGAACTCCTGGGCTCAAGTGATCCACCTGTCTTGGCCTTCCACTGTGCTGGGATCATAGGCATGAGCCACTTCACGTGGACTGAAATAAAATTTTTTCAAAAACTGCAGAGGAAGACTAACATTTTTTCCACAGGAGACAAGGGTTTAGGAAGGGTCTAGCAAAGATCAAAGAGAGACAGTTTGATGTATGAGAAACCATTCAGGCAACACTAAAGATTAAGTAAAGTCAGCTGTCCAGCGGGCATAGAAGATGTAATAGTAAGACAAATAATGAAGTCCTGCTAAAACATCTCTTTAATCTCTTTAGAATAGATGATAACACTCAAAAAGAGTAATTCAGACAGAAAAAGCACAGGAAGGATAAAATAGAACGGTTCTTAAACAACTAATTATTAATAGGGAGCAAACAGCTCAATGTAGGGAAAGATCCTAACTTTTAGTAGCTTTTGTCACAGGTTTTCCTTACCTCTTCTGCTGTACTAACATGTCGCCTCTGAGTTTTCTTGGGGCTCAAAAGACTTCGACGACATGAACCACTCCAAGATGGACTTGGAACAGGTTTAATAGGAAAAGATTTTTCATATGCAGATACATGGCAGTGATGGTTTGACTTTCCCGCAAAAATGTTTGATAATCCACTAAAAAAAAGAGTTTGTAAGAAAGATAAGAACAGATAATAAGTAAAATAAATCCAACCTAGTGATTATTTTCACTTTCAAAATATAAAACCAACCAAACAAAACAGGTAAAATAATAGGTTTCCCATTTGAGGGAAAGACACAATAAATGAATAAATGATATATAAGGATGCTGCATCAGGTTCTGCCACTTAAAAGAACTTACATTGTCAAAATTATCAAACACTTAAAACTGCATTTTTAGATCCACAATCTAGAATTTATTTTGGTCAGAAACCATATAGTTTTGTGGTATGATAAAGCATAACAGATTAGATGTCTTCAAAAAACCTGGGTTCCAGGTATGCTAACAACACATACACTTTCTATTATTCCCTGTACCCCTTATACCCAGCCTGTTGGAGGAAATTAAGATTAAATATGTAAAAATGCATAAAGGCTGAAGCCTCTCAACTAAGCTTTTAAACTGAATTTTTAAATTTCCTTAAAGACCAACAGAGGGTTCCCATCCTTCATTAAAAACAACTATTAGGCTGCGTCATTAAATTCTCCTTCTGGCCTATTTACTTCCTCTGAAGAATTTTTTGACTCTTTATACTATCTAATGGGAAAAATTAGCAAATTGGCATGAAGAATATTGTGAACTCAAAAACCCCGTCTTATATCTAAGGCTTACTAATTTTGAGTTTTTTTTTTTTTTTTTTTTTGAGATGGAACCTTGCTCTGTCACTCAGACTGGAGGGCAGTGGCACGACCTCAGCTCACAGCAACCTCCACCTCCCAGGTTCAAGTCATTCTCCCACCTCAGCCTCCCGAATAGCTGGGATTACAGGCACCTGTCGCCACACCCAGCTGATTTTTGTATTTTTGTAGAGACGGGGTTTCACCATGTTGGCTAGGCTGATCTTGAACTCCTGACCTCAGGTGATCCGCCCACCTCAGCCTCCCAAAGTGCTGGGATTACACATGTGAGCCACAGCACCCAGCCAATTTTGAGTTTTTTCTATGTGCTCGTTCTCATTTATCATTACCTGGAAAGTTTGAGGTACTTATTCTTAGCATAATAAATTTCCTTTTTTCGTCAAGACTCAGACTACAGAAACACAGCTGAATATTCTAAATTCAATGAAATCAACTCTTTAAAATCATTACATGTGGTCTGAATCCAAATCAGACAAGATCTAAAGAAAATCAAAAAGTGCATAATTCTCTTTAAGTCTTCTTGGGTTTGTACGTGTGTTAAGAATGGGGAAATGAGAGTGGCTTCTGGTGCTCTGGGGTGAGCTCTGCCTGGCTGCAGGGATGGCGGGGAGAAGGAAGCTCATTGCATTGATAAGAAACGAGGACACAGTGACTGGTTTCCTGCTGGGCGGCATAGGGGAGCTTAACAAGAACTGCCACCCCAATTTCCTGGTGGTGGAGAAGGATACGACCATCAGTGAGATCGAAGACACTTTCCGGCAATTTCTAAACCGGGATGACACCGGCATCATCCTCATCGACCAGTACACCGCAGAGATGCTGCAGCATGCCCTGGACACCCACCAGCACTCTATCCCTACTGTCCTGGAGATCCCCTCCAAGGAGCACCCATATGAGGCCGCCAAGGACTCCATCCTGTGCAGGGCCAGGGGCATGTTCACTGCCAAAGACCTGTGCTAGGGTCTTCGTGTGAGGACTCCTCACAGCCCTCAGCCCTTCCCTCGTTTCCAGGCCTCTCCCCAGGCTTGCCATCAGCCTTCTTTACATTTTGAGCCTCTAATTTCCAAGTCCCTGCCCCTTCCCACTCCATTAAGAGGCTAGGTCAGGCACTTCTAGGTTGCTGGGGCTCTGCTGTTAAAATCAAGGCTGGTTAAGGAACAGGAAGCCTGACCATCTCTCTCCACTACCTCTTCCCTGTGCTATTACACAGTGTCATCGTTGATGTTAAATTACAGTCATATTCTTGCTTCTCTCCAAAAAAAAAAAAAAAAAGAAGAATGGGGAAATGAGCAAGGACTTAGAATTTTAGGAACAGGCTTATTTTCTTAGGATGAGTGGATGCAGAGCTAGGAAAAGATGGCAAGGGCAGTGTAATTGTTTGGTAAAGACATGATGGATTCTCCACGATGTCTTTTGTATTTGTGTTTCCCAGAGTATGCGTGCGCCTATGCATGTTTTTTAACATAAAATATTACTCGTCTAAAGAAACAGTACAACGGCATCCTGCAATGCCAGAAAGCAAGGGTGTTACCCAAAATTCATGAGCTAAGGTCAAACAGACAAAGAAGCGAGCTTAAAGGTCTTCCACTAGCCAAATTTCTGAGAATGTGAGCATTAAAAGTATAACAATTATAGTGGATTGCAAAATACTGAATCCATAATGACACTAAAAAAGGAACAGATAAATTCATTTGAAACATATGAAGTGTCTATTTTACAAAAACCTTGCTTTGAGAACTGGTAATGAAAAAGAAAAATCTAATCATGTATCGGGCCTTTCCCACAGGAAACACATTTCAGGGAATCTAATAGCCCCAGCTAAGGAAAAATGCAATCAGAACGCCAATTAAGAAGTGTAGAAGTGATAAAATTAGAAAAATATTATTTCATTAACTCTAATAAAACTATTATCAGGTATTAGCAAATGATATTAATTATTAGGTGATGGCTGATATGAAATTCATCATTCATATAATGCCAAAGTAACATTATTTAGATTACATTCAAGTCACGGGGAAAAACCTAACTGTACAATTAACCACCAGATTGTCAGTTCCTCAATCCAGAGGTCAGTCTAGCACCATGAATAATAGAAGAACCGAAACAAGATACCGTTTGTTTTTCAAATGTGATAAATGCAGCACACCTTTTAGTCACATCAAAAACGTAGCTTATAAAAAATACAGGTGATTTTTTGACAAAATAATGACACCGGGAGGAAGCAACCTGTCAAATCCAAAAAGTAGAACATTATACAGAAAAGTCATGTCATTTAAAAAAAGGAGGCTGAGGCTGGGCATGGTGGCTCATGCCTATAATCCCAGGAAGGGATTGGGAGGCCAAGGAAGGCAGATCACAAGATCAGGAGTTCGAGACTAGCCTTGCTAATATGGCGAAATGCCGTCTCTACTAAAAATACAAAAATTAGCTGGACATGGTGGCGGGCACCTGTAGTCCCAGCTACTCGGGAGGCTGAGGCAGGAGAATTGCTTGAACCTGGGAAGTGGAGGTTGCAGTGAGCCAAGATCACACCACTGCATTCCAGCCTGGCTGACAGAGCGAGACTCCGTCTCAAAAAAAAAAAAAAAAAAAAAAGAGGCTGTTCTAGTTATAAGAGACAAAGCCAATAACTTCCAGATGCAAAACCAAACTAACTATAAAAGATACTTTTGGGTCAACTGAGAAAATTTAAATATGACTTAGGGTATAAAATAAAATTTACAAAAGAATATGTATACTATGAACTCACTTTGGAAAAAAAGAGAAAAGTATGTAGAAGGATATTACTAAGATATTACAGAGTTGATCTCAGGCTGGTGGCAATGTGATGTTTTTATTTTTTATTTTTCTCAACTATATTTTCTAAACTTTCCCAAAGTATTTGTACTACTTCTGTAATAACATTTTTAAAAAATAACAGTATGACCTTATTGCATTAAAAAAGCCACCTTCTAAATGATGCATATATAAAATCTTTAATGAAGACAAAATAATATCATACATTTAATAGTATACATAACATATATATCATACTATATATGAGTAAGAAAGAGTAAGAGAGAAATAGGTATAGGAAAAGGTTTGGAAGGAAATACACCAAGGAAAAGGGATTGGGATTGTGGGTAGTGGTCAAGGGATCTTCAGCTTTGTTGGTAATGTGTTCATTTCTACAATGTGAGTGTATGAGTGAATTACTGTATAATTTTTTAAAAGTTAAGTGAGGAACATGATCCCAGGGAGTATTGACACATTCCTGGAGTCCATGTGTATAAAATAATAAAAGCCATCTTGTTGGCTTCTATCAACACCACAAAGCTCAAACTTGACTAAACAGTACATTAAATAAATCCCACATTCCTAAAATACACCAGGGCAGAATTTAAGTAGTCATAAATACTATTTTAAAAAAGAAATATTTACGAATATAATAAATACTATAATAAATAATAATATAATAAAATATCTGAGGGAAAAGTTTCTAAGCCAGATTTCATCTGCCTTTAATAATCCATGTAAGTTTTGTTAGATAAGAGCTTATAAAGTTGGAATAACTAGGATAAAGTTCTCTGTGACTATCTTTTTTTTTTTTTTCTGAGACGAGCTCACTCTGTCACCCAGGCTGGAGCTATAGCAGCGTGATCTCAGCTCACTGCAACCTCTGTCTCCCAGGTTCAAGCGATTCTCCTGCCTCAGCCTCTCAAGTAGCTGGGACTACAGGTACACACCACCATGCCTGGCTAATTTTTTTTGTATTTTTAGTGGAGACGGGGTTTCACCATGTTGGCCAGGCTAATCTGGAACTCCTGACCTCAGGTGATCCACCTGCTTCGGCCTCCCAAATTGCTAAGATTACAGGCATGAGTCACCGTGCCCGGCCTGTGACTCTTTATTTTCTAATATATAGAAGTAGTTTGGTCTACTTGACTAATGCCATGAGGTAGAGAACTGCTTTAGTTTAAGTCAGGTCTCTACTCACATGATAGCTGTAAAATGTGTTTCTTTCCTGCTCAAACTGTGGAGATTGACTGATTTTCACCATAAGATTTGTAAAAGCCATATTGATCTTGAAGGCTCCCAATATTCTCATATCCACCAAGATTTACTTAAAATTCTCTCTTCTAGTAAGACCTGGCTATCATCAAAATTCAGCACTAAGTAAATGAGAAGTTGAAAATGTAAAATGGATTTGTTCATATCCTTAAGGTTTAAAGTCCAAAAATGGTGTTACTCTTTTAAAATCCCAATGTAATAACTATCTACCTTTTAGTCACTTTCTCTTATGTCTGAGGAAGGGCTTGAGAACTAAGATGACAAAATACCAACCTTGAGGTCTTTCGGGTTTCGAGGTAAAGACTTCGGCTGTTTCTTGATTTTTGTAAAGATGAGCTTGACGATGGAGTAGAATTTCTCCATTGGCCATTTGCACTCTGGCCAAAGGTTCTTAAATCGCCTGAGCCAAGAAAACTGTCTGAGGAAGGATTATCTAAAAAAATAAAAGTTTAAATAAATTAAACAAATTCTACAGGTGGTTCTCCTTATGACTGCAACCATGACCAACCATTGTATTCCAAAGTAATGTGGCATATCACCATTTCTCTCATGGAAGAAAGATCCCAGTCTCAACTGCCAGTAAAGTCTGCAGTAGGGGAACTTCTACAAACTATAATTGATTCAGCCATACTAACCTGAAAATTGATGAAGGAGCTGAATCCTGCCACAGCCATGTGCCTTATCTGCATCAATGTGACTCCGTGGTGTCCACCAAAAGTCAACATTTTACCCCAACTATATCTTGCAAGCACTCCCAGGCCTGGGCCTGAAAGAAGGTAGGCCAGACCAGTAAGAAAGCAGGTGGGGGGCCAATGAGAATTGTAATTCAAATGAACAACAGTTATTGCTTACTAAGCAGCTAGTGTCACTTTCTTCGTTTTAGTTACCATGTTCAAGACTCAGGTACTCTCTCAGAGAGCAGAGATAACCTAATTGCTGCTTATTCTGGTTGGCTTATGGCAAGGAATGACCCATCATATATATCCGGTTCTGGTATAATAATCTTCAGTCATCTAATGCCATAATCAAACATATTATAACTCCAATGTTTGCTACTACAATCAGATTAACTGAGAATTACTTATTATTTGAATTTTCTAACTTGTGGATTACAATCTGGGATATCAAAAACCTCCTGAAGTTTCAGCTAGGAATGGTAGAATAATTTCTATACCCTCCTCTCCCTATCTGCAGAATTGGACAATTTAAAACAGCTCCCTCAAAATAACTTCAGACATTAAGTTATGGAACTCTAAGGAACTCCAGTGAAAACACAAGAATAATAATTCTCTATTTCTGGAATTTTTTTCTAATGCTGACATTATTTTGAAGATATTCTTTTAAAGCATATTATTATAGAACTTTTCACAATATTGTAAATTTATGCTATTAAAAGTATTTAATGTATCTTTTGATGCTCTATCCAAATAGGCAGCCTTCCAAAATATAATTTTGTGCTTCTGTAAGCTAATCAAGATGTCAGGATTTAGGGTAAATAGGAAAAAAGAAGCAGTCATGGCTGGTATTAGTACTTGTTAATTCAACAGTTGGTGACCTTAGTCTGATTATTAAAATAAGCTAATTTACTTTCAAAATGAATTGTAACTTTGTTCCTTTGTAATCAGTATCTATGCTTAGCATCTATTACTATAATTTTGAGGATAGAAACATGAGGCTAATGAAAATGAGTCTTAGTAAAGAACTAGAAAATTATTATACTTAAGTTTAAAGTTATAACAGTAGAAATATTTGTCTCTCACATATTTTGGCTAAAATTTGATTAGCGCATGATCTAAATAGAGATATCTATCTGAGGCATTGGTCTGTCAAAAATGCAAATTACCCTAACAGGTGTGAAATTTGAGACCAAGGATAAGTCAGAGTAGCATTCTCAACGGCATGTGACAGAGACTGCAGCTTTAAAATGCAAGGGGAAAAGCAGAAGATCAGGCAGTCTGTTTAAACAGAAAAAGGTGGTTCCAATCCCAATGAAATCGCTGAATGGTGTTCTATTGCTGATGGGATCAAACAAAGCTAGAGACAGACCAAGAGGAAACTACAGATACTGTTTTTGTTTGTTTGTTTGTTTTTGAGGCAGGGTCTCACTTTGTTGCCCAGGCTGGAGCGTAGTGGCACAATCATAGCTCACTGCAGCCTCGAACTCCTAAGCTCAGGCAATCTTCTTGCCTCAGTCTCCCGAGAAGCTGGGATTACAGGTGCATACCATCATATATGCCTAATTTTTCTATTGTTTTGGAGAGGGAGGGTTTCACTGTGTTGCCCAGGCTGGAATCGAACTCCTGGCCTTAGGTGATACTCCCACCTGGGTCTCCCAAAGGCAAAGTACTGAGATAACACAGGTGAGCCACTGTGCCTGGCCACATATAGTGAGAGTTTAACATGATAGTCTGTCACCACTGATTTCTGTGAGAAATCAGAGTTACAAACACCACAAAAAAGATTACCTATTATGTGCACATACATACACACAAAACTAGGAGAAAATACCCCAAAAATTTAATTGTAGTTATGTTCTAATGATAGAATGATGGGTATTTTTCTACTTTTCTACATAAATTTTCTGCAGGGACAAGCAATACTTTTATGAATATAATAAACTTCATATTAAAAAAGAATGTGTCAAGACTGGGTGTGGTAGCTCACACCTGTAATCCCAACACTTTGGGAGGCCGAGGCAGGTGGATCACCTCAGGCCAGGGGTTCAACACCAGCCTAGCCAGTATGGTGAAACCCGTCTCTACTAAAAATACAAAAAATTAGCCAGGCGTGGTGGCACATGCCTGTCGTCCCAGTTACTAGGGAGGCTGAGGCATAAGAATCACTTGAACCCAGGAGGCGGAGGTTGCTGTGAGCCAAGATCGTGCCACTGCACTCCAGCCTGGGCGACAGAGCAAAATTCTGTCTCCAAAAAAAAAAAAAGAATGTGTCAGGTAACTACTTACTATGAAAGTAAGTACTACCAGTTGTTCCTGTTAACTTTAGTTAAAATAATAGCAGGATGTTTAAATAACATTACCTACCAAGTATCATTCTGGTAACCTAATGTAACATATTTTCCAAAGAGAAGACATTGATAATGATTCTAAGCACGAGCAAAATCATTTCTTTTCATCCTACTTTTCTCTGTTTAGGGTTAAACATTTTCTTTTTCTTGAGACAGGGTTTCCCTCTGTCTCCCATGCTGGAGTGCAGTGGCACCATCACGGCTCACTGCAGCCTTGACCTCCCAGGCTCAAGAGATGCTCCCACCTCAGCTTCCTCAGTAGCTGGGACTACAGGTCACGTTACCATGTCCAGGTAATTTATTTTTATTTTTTGTAGAGACAGGGTCTCAGTACGTTGCCTGGACTGATCTCAAACTCTTGGGCTCAAGTGATACTCCCGCCTTGGCCTCCCAAAGTGCTAGGATTACAGGCGTGTAAAGTTTTACTGTAACAAAGTAAACTGTAACAAAGTTTTTAAAACTTTATTTTTTTAAAAATCAATGTTTTAAATACTCTAATCTTAAGTGGATTGAGAGGCAGATTTTTAAACAGCTTGATCTAGAGAAGTCAATCCAATAAAGCAATAAAGGAGAAGTTCCAGATCCTAGATCCTAAAGTTTGGGCCTTCCAGCTCATTTTCATACTGGTGAAGGAGGGGACAGCAGGGTGAGAGAGAAGACAAATACCAATAAAGTCAGGATCAGCAGATTAAGGCAGGTAAACTGAGGGTCCGTGTCTAGCCCAATCAAGATGTAAGGCACAAGGTGATGACCACTGCAATCAATGTGGGGATTATCAGAAAAGAATATATCCAAAGGAGAGAGCATAATTGGAATGAGTGTGGAAAGAGGAAGAAGTTTTTTTAAAGTCCATAGTAAAAAGTAGGTTTTAATTAAAGACCTCATTATAAGAAAAAAGTATATATAGACTACTGACATTCACAGATTTAAATTCCTGATTTTTAGAAAGTGACCTTTGATGTCTGTGACATGCCATAAGCTTGTTTGATCAGGGACTAGATGAGATTTGTTAAAGGCACAAATTTGAGTCCTCTGCTTCAAGCTGTGAGTAATTTAACATCCCATTTCAGTATGACTTTATTATTCACTATTGTTATTCTCTAATCATCATCATATATATAGTAACTGTTATAATTATTTTCTTCTCCAAAAAAAAGGTACTCAAGTGAGAGATGAAGCTTTTAGTGTAAGACTGTTGATATGGGAATCAACTTGTGGTATGAGGATAAACATAAGAAAAATATAACTCTCAACAATTACATAACTGAGTAGAAAGCCAAGGAATCTGGCCAAATATTACATTAGGACTTAAGATAATCTTAGATATATTCTTTGTGAATATCAAGGGTTTACTAAAACTTAGAAGAAAAAAAGCTCTATATACCAATGCTTTTAAGTCATGTTATTAACAATAGCTGAAAATGGTAAGGGTAAATGTGCACCTAAACCATAGGGAAAATAATGAAGCAAATGAAGGCACACACCCATTATCCCAAATCAAATGCTTGAGTCCAGTTCTATATCCAAATTTTAAATTTTTGGAATTTTAGAAAGATAACCTGGTATATTAGGTAACACCTTCAAGTATAATCTGTAAGAGTACTCTGTAATCAAACATGTTATCTGCAGCAAAATGTGAAAATACTCATTTTTACAGAGATTTTAAAAAAGAAAAAATATAAACAGCTTCGTGTCAGTTCAAGTAGGTTTTGCCAAGGAATGAATTCAGGTCAGGTTTTTTGTTTTTTTTGGAGATGGAGTCCCACTGTGTCGCCCAGGATGAAGTGCAATGGTGCAATCTCCGCTCACTGCAACCTCCACCTCCTGGGTCCAAGCGATTCTTCTGCCTCAGCTTCCCAAGTAGCTGGGATTACAGGTGTCCTCCAACACACCCAGCTAATTTTTGTGTTTTTAGTAGAGACAGGGTTTTACCATGTTGGCCAGGCTGGTCTCGAATGCCTGACCTCCGGTGATCCACCCGCCTTGGCCTCCCAAAGTGTTGAAATTACAGGCCTGAGCCATCGCACCTAGCCTCAGGTCAGGTTTTGAAGCCAAATGAGATGTGAAAAAACTTTTTGGTTTTCAGAGGTTTTTGGATTTTGGAATTGCACATAAGGGATTGTGGATGTGCGTATCAATTCCATGAATTAGAAATGAGCAGAAAATGATTAAAAAAAAAAACATGTCGACAGATGAAAAACTATAACTATTAGCCTGGACAACATGGCGAAACTCCGTCTCTACCAAAAAATACAAAAATTAGCTAGGCATGCTGGCATGCACCGGTAGTCCCAGCTACTCAGGGGGCTGAGGTGGGAGGATCACAGCCAGGAGGTACAGATTGCAGTGAGCTGTCGTTGTGCCACTGCACTCCAGCCTGGGCAACAGAGTGAGACCCTGTCTTAAAAAAAATTAAAATAAAAATACTGAGTTAAAAAAGATTACATGTGTCAAATCATGCAACGTGTATGAGGTATGTACACACAGATAATCAGAAGAGATCACAGAGACTTGAGTTAAATAAGAGTTGAATGAGATGGGGTGCAGTGGCTCACACCTGTAATCTCAGCACCTTGGGAGGCCTAGGCAGAAGGATCACTTGAGCCCAGGAGTTTGAGACCAGTCTGTGCAATACAGCAAGACCCTCATCTCTATAAATAATTTTTTAAAACATTAGCCAGGCATGGTGGCATGTACCTGTAGTCCCAACTACTCGGGAGACTGAAGCAGGAGAATCGCATGAGCCTAGGAGGTCAAGGTTGCAGTGAGCCATGAACACATCACCACACTCCAACCTGGGTGACAGAGTGAGACTCTGTCTCAAAAAAAAAATTAAAAATAGGCCAAGCACAGTGGCTCATGCCTATAATCCCAGCACTCTGGGAGGCTGAGGCAGGTGAATCACCTGAGGTCAGGAGTTCGAGAACAACCCGGCCAACATGGCAAAACCCCATCTCTACTAAAAGTACAAAAATTAGCCAGGCATGGTGGCAGGCACCTGTAATCCTAGCTACTCAGGAGGCTGAGGCAGGGGAATTGCTTGAACCCAGGAGGCGGAGGTTGCAGTGACTCAAGATCGCGCCACTACACTCTAGCCTGGGCGACAGAGCGAGACTCTATCTCAAAAAATAATAATAATAATAATAATAAATAAATAAAAAATAAAACATTAGAATTGGGTTATGAGAAGGGAACTTTGAGTATAATTTTCTATATAACTGTTTATTATTAAGTAATTGTTTTTAACTCAAAGCAGAGATTCTATCCAATGGTAAATTGGCATATGAAATTATAAGCAAACATAGCCTGAGTTCAAATGGAAATACTGATGATCTAATTTCATTAACCATTTAACTGTTCCTCCATCATTAATATTGACCTATCAAATCAGATTTCAGACTCTGTTCATCAAAAAGCCTTCTCAATAATAATGGTAGTAGAGTTACGTTTTGAGAAAATTGATTGATTTTTCTATACAAATTATGCACATACTATGGAAATCCAGTGCCCAGGGCAGATAAAGTATCACCCACCTAAATCACATTTAAACATAGTATGAATCTAAAAGAGCATCTAACGTCTTTTTAGGGAGGAGATCTCATCTTGCTGACAAAGAATCCTAAGGAAGCCAAATAACAAGAATAATTATTATCTGCATTCCATATTTATCATCCCAATTTATCCTTATAAAAATCCAGCCAGGTGCAGTGGCTCACACCTGTAATCCCAGCACTTTGGGAGGCGGAGCCAGGCTGATCACTTGAGGTTAAGAGTTCGGACCAGCCTGGCCAACATGGTGAAACCCTGTCTCTACTAAAATTACAAAATTTAGCCGGGTGTGGTGGTGGATGCCTGCAATCCTAGCTACTAGGGAGGTTAAGGCAGGAGAATTGCTTGAACCCAGGAGGCAGAGGTTGCAGTGAGCCGAGATCACACCACTGCACTTCAGCCTGGGCAACAGAGGGAGACTCCATGTCAAAAAAAAAAAAAAATCCTGTTGAGGCAGTTTCAATGGTATAACTAGTATTCCCATATTGTGGTAAGGCAAGGAGACTGAAGCATGAGGAGTAAAAAGACCTGGGAAGACTACTGTAATCTTCCTGAGTCCTACTGCCAAGAGGCTAACCAACAAAACTCTTAATTTCTCAAGGCAGGGGCAGAAGACCCTTGGAAGTCCAAACCCTAGTTAAGAGGGCAGATGATAGATAAGTCAGGCAGGTCACAGGATAAGAACAGCCTAGAGAATGCTGACTTCTGTCATGGATCACAAGTTAAATAGAAAAGCCCTTGAATATGCAAGCATATGGCTGTGGCAGGTGCTAGACAGAAACATGTAGTTAACATTTCCTGCCCTGAAAGAAGGACAAGCTCAGGAAGAAATAAATTTTCAGGTTTCATGGTTTCAAGCAGAACATAAATAAACTTGCTCTGTGATTTAAATTAATGCAAAACAAACACCCTTTACACACATCACATACACATATTCCCAAAAAAAGGTCAAAAACAAAGTTGTACTGCTTTTTACAATGGCATAATGGACAGTTAGTTTAGATTCTCAAAACACTTTCCCACTAGAAAACCAGTATTTGGATGAGACAAAATCAGTAAAGTCTCATAGCAACCACATACACAGGAAAAGCCATTCAAATGATGTTTTAGTGAAGAAAATACCATCCTGTTTTTGACAATGTTTTTACTTTTGGAGATGATAAACATAAACGATATGTTATCAAGAAATCCAAAAGGTATAAAGTCCCTTGACTCCAAGTAATGTGTCATACCTGAGTAATAGCTTGGATTATAAGCTGCACTTCTTGTGGAACATGTAAAAGATCGGTCCAAATATCCTTGCCTGGAAGATAAAATCTAAACAAAGCAGAAGATTTTTCTTAAGTCACATTTTTTTTTTTTGAGACAAAGTCTCACTCTTGTTGCCCAGGCTGGAGTACACCGGCACAATCTCTGCTCACTGCAACCTCCGCCTCCTGAGTTCAAGTGATTCTCCTGTCTCATCCTCCTGAGTAGCTGGGATTACAGGCACGCGCCATCACACCCGGCTAATTTTTGTATTTTTAGTAGAGACGGGGTTTCACCATGTTGGCCAGGCTGGTCTCGAACTCCTGACCTCAGGTGATCCGCCCACCTCGGCCTCCCAAAGTGCTGGGATTACAGGCGTGAGCCACCGCGCCCGGCCATGTCACTTTTTTAACAATAAAATAAAAACATATACTAGGAAAAATGTATAATTAAACAAGACTATAAGCCAGGTACAGTGGCTCATGCCTATAATCTCAGCACTTTGCAAAGCCGAGGCAGAAGGATCACTTGATCCCAGGACTTCAAGACTAGCAATGGACAACATGGAGAGACCCCGTCCCTAAATAAAGACTATAGCAGAACTAAGACTATTTCAGAACTCAATATAATTATATTTACATATTATACATATTAATACTACATATTAATAAGAAAGGAAAACACATAGACAATCTAATGAAATAATTCAGGCTTCAAGGAAAAAAACACGCAAAATATTTGTTATACAATTTAATTCAAAGAATGTTCACTAGAAGGTAAATATGTATTTAGTACATCCTGTCTGAAAGTCATTTATAACACATATTAAAAAGGCTGAGAAAAATCCATCTGGTTTTGGTTCTTTTGATAACTTTACAGAGATAGTTCTTAATCAGAGGTGGTGCTATACCCTGAGTACATATCTGGAAATGTGTGGATGTATATTAACTATTAAAATGATTATGGGGGGAGGTGGATGCTACAGGAATTTAGTGCCTAGGGCTCACGGATGCTAAACATCCTACTATAATTAGGAAAGATTCACACATCAAAGAATGATCTCATCCAAATTACTAATGGCTTTCCTATTGAAAAAGACTGCTTTATTAATAGTGCTCCCCACACTTTCATGTGCATATAAATCAAATGAGGATGTTTTTAAAATATAAATTCTGATTCAGTGATTATGAGGTAAAGCCTGAGAGTCTGCATTTCTATCAAGCTCCCAAGTAATGTTGATGCTGCTGGTCCCGAACTAGACCTTGAGAAACCAGGCATTATAGCACAGATATCTCAGAGCTGCTGTATATTTCTCCCCCATTTAATGCTCAGCAATTTTAGGTGCTAGTTTAAAAGAACACTGATCTGCATATAAGTTAAGTTTAAAATTCAGAGGAACAATGAGTTTTCCAAAAGGTACTGTTCTCAAAGAACTCATACATAGCCTATTTTGTCTTAACGTCCTTGTCTTAATTTTAATATATAGAGCAGAATTCCAAACACTAAAATTACTGATTCTAAAAAGTTTATAGCTATGCTTGTATTTTTGAGTGTGGCATTTAAACTACATAAGATGAAAACTTATGATGAGCCCAAATAATTAATTAATTAAAGGAAGAAAATTGCTCCTAACCTGCTGGTCAGAAAGCGAAAGCTGGTCCTCTGGAAAACCTGTTTGTGGCAGGAGGTGGGTTTTGAATACGGAGTTGTGGTTCACTAAAGTCACTTCTCCAGCATCCATCCTCATCCTATCAGCAATATCATCTGGGGAGACAGTCTGGATTAGTTCAAGTCACATAATTCTTCAATAACGTTTTTCCTATGAACCAATCTTTTCACCTAATAAAAACAATTCCCACCCAGGCATGGTGCCTCATGCCTGTAATCCCAGCACTTTGAGAGGCTGAGGCAGGAGGATTTTTTTGAGGTCTATCTAGGCAACATAGTAAGACCCTGTCTCTACAAAATAATTTAAAAATTAGCCAGCAGGTCAGGTGTGGTGGCTCACACCTGTAATCCCAGCACTTTGGGAGGTCGAGGCGGGTGGATCACGAGGTCAGGAGTTCGAGACCAGCCTGGCCAACATGGTGAAACCCCGTCTCTACTAAAAATACAAAAATTAGCCAGGCATGGTGGTGGGTACCTGTAATCCCAGCTACTTGGGAGGCTGAGGCAGGAGAATTGCTTGACCCTGGGAGGCAGAGGTTGCAGTGGGCCAAGATCGCGCCATTGCACTCCAGCCTGGGCAACAAGAGCAAAACTCCATCTCAAAAAAAAAAAAAAAAAAAGCCAGCCAATGTGGCACGTGTCTGTAGCCTCAACCACTTGGGAAGCTGAGGCAGAAGGACTGTCTTGAGCCCATGAGTTCAAATTTACAGTGAGCTATCATCACACTACTACACTCCAGCCTGGGGGACAGAGGGAGACCCTATGTCTAACAATAATAATAAAAAAAGACAAAAAAGAACTTGAAGAACAACTCTGCAATAAAATAAAATCCCTCTTTCATAGCTAACCAATGGCAAAAATCTCATATTGTCATTGTCAAAAGAGGTCCATGTGCAGAAATGGGCTCATTTGGAATTAATTGAGGCCATCTACCAAACAGTTCAAAACTTGTACACATATAAAAACAGCTTAATTTAAAGCTTAAAAAATAACAAGACCAGGCAAGGTGGCTCACACCTGTAATACTAGCACTTTGGGAGGCTGAGGCAGATGAATGGCTTGAGCCCAGGAGTTCGAGACCAGCCTGGGCAATATGGCAAAATCTCGTCTCTATTAAAAAACAAAACAAAACAAAACATTAGCCAGACATGCATGCCTGTAGTCCCAGCTACTTAGGAGGCCGAGCTGGAAGGATACTCTGAGCCCGGGGAGGTCAAGGCTGCAGTGAGCCATGACAGAGTCACTGCACTCCAGCCTGGGCGACAGAGTGAGACCCTGTCTCAGAAAACAACAACAACAACAAAGAAAAACACAAACAAAAAAACAAAAATGCTCCCAAAAGAAACTTTTTAAATGTTTTAACTACAGAAAAAATTTTAAATATAAAAAAATTGGGGGAAAAAAATCACCATTCAGTAACACACACTGTTAACACTGGTTCATTTCCTGTTTTAACACAAAAAAGTGCTTTAAGAAGTAATCCACCTGCCAGGTGTGGTGGCTCACACCTGTAATCCCAGCACTTTGAGAGGCTGAGGTGGGCGGGTCACTTTCTTGAGGCCAGGAGTTTGAGACCAGCCTGGCTAACATGGCAAAACCCCATCTCTACTAAAAATACACCAGGCATAGTGGCACATGCCTGTAATCCTAGCTACTTGGGAGGCTGAAGCATGAGAATCGCTTGAACCCAAGGCGGAGGATGGAGTGAGCCAAGATAATACCACTGCATTCCAGCCTAGGCAAGAGAGTGAGACTCTGTCTCTGATAATAATAATAATCTGCCTGAAAATTTTTTAAAAGCACAATTTTATTCATATTGCTCTTAGCAGGTATCAGCTCAATAACTATAATATCATGGCAGAATTTTACTTTAGAACCATTTTGGATACCTTTGTTACTACAGAAGAGCTAGAATAGAAGCAATAAAGGTAACAGAATTCAATGACTTACACTGATATCAGCAATGAGAGAAAATGGAAACAAATGAACAGGGAAGGAGAAGGCAGACTAAGGAAAAGGAAAACACAGAATAGAGGGAAAGCTAATGTGAATGTAAAAGGAACACATGGGATGTTATAAGGCCTAAGTGTATAGATTTTTCAACTTATTCCTAAATTAGCTACTAGTCCTGACCTTATATTGATCCCCTTAACAGACATAAAATACTATAAATGAAATAGTGAAAAATGTCCTAACCACAATTAATTCTAAGTAACACTAGCTAAATGAAATAGAATATTTACATTAATCAAATTATTTTCATTTAGAAGTCAGTATAACATAGTACTAAGGAACAAGAACTCTTTGCTGGGCGCAGTGGCTCACCCCTGTAATCTCAGCACTGTGGGAGGCTAAGGCAGGTGGATCACATGAGGTCAGGAGTTCAAGACCAGCCTGGCCAACATGGCGAAACCCCAACTCTACCGAAAATACAAAAATTAGCCGGATGTGGTGGCGCACGTATGTTTGTAATCCCAGCTACTTGGGAGGCTGAGACAGGGGGATTGCTTGAACCCAGGAGGCAGAGGTTGCAGTGAGCTAAGATCATACCACTACACTCCAGCCTGGGTGACAGAGTGAGACTCCGTCTCAAAAGAAAAAAAAAAAGAACGAGAACTCTAGAAAACTCTAGAACCAGAGTGCCTAGGTTTAAATCCTGGCTCTGCCAGTTATAGTACATGACTCTAGGCAAGCTTCTTAACTTCTGTGTCTCAGTTTCCTTGTGATATAATAGGGATAATAACAGTAACCTACTTGGTAGGTACTATTAGGAACCCTTGTAAGATGGTTATAAGGATTAAATGAACTAATATATTTTAAATACTTAGAACAGGGTCTAGTACACAGTAAATGTTTGCTAGGGTATACTTGGCTTTTCCAATACAATCAATGAGATCATACTCCTAAATGAGCATATAAACAATGTCCTAACCAAAAGATAATTATGTGGGCTGGGCACGGTGGCTCATGCCTGTAATCCCAGCACTTTGAGAGGCTGAGGTGGGCGGATCACCTGAGGTCAGGAGTTTGAGACCAGCCTGGCCAACATGGCGAAACCCCGTCTCTACTAAAAATACGAAAATCAGCCGGACGTGGTGGCACATGCCTGTAATCCCAGCTACTTGGGAGGCTGAGGCAGGAGAATTGCTTGAACCCAGGAGACAGAGGTTGCAGTGAGCTGAGATTGTGCTACTGCACTCTAGCCTGGGTGACAGAGCAAGACTACGTTTCAAAAATAGTAATAATAATAATTTTGTTTGGTATATAGTATTACAAAATTAGGACTAAAATTTCTCTTAAAATTATTATTAAGCACAAAGATACAAATACTGAAAATGTTAGGAAAACCCATTCTTTCACTACAGCTTAACCAATGAGAGTAGCTAAAAGGATTCAACAACTAGTTAGTCTTACCCATTTCAAGTCTTTTCACATCACTGACTTTAGCAAAGATACAAAGTCCTATAAAAGAAGACACAAAACAGAAAAATTACATACTGAAACACCTACTTCACTTAATTTTAGAAGGTGCAGCCACTAGAAGTGACATTTGTTTGTGTTCTTAGTGGAGAAAAATCTAAGGTGGTAAAGAGTTGACTTGATGGGAAAAGAGTAAAAACTAAAACTAGCTTGAGGTACTTCCAAACGTTTCTGCAACCTGTGCTACATTAAACAGCAATTACAGACTATGCACAGAATCATAGAATATTAAAGCAAGAAACAAGTTGGGAGCACCAACCCTTAAGAGACTGAGTGGTTTGCATAAAGTCATAATGTTAGCAACTACACCGAAATTATAACCTAGAAATTCTTCCCAATCCATTGTTCTATTACCTCATGCTAAATCACTTCATAAACAAGTGACAGACTTTGCGATGGTCCTATTAAGACTTTTCTTCCATGTCTTACTCAGTAGCCTGATACTCTAATGACAATCAAGAACTACTCTGGAGTAGTACAAAGTACTTCCCCCAACATCATCAATCAAACTGCTACAAACCAAAGCCCCTTTGCCTATATAAAAATTACTGACTCCTCTGATGTATCCACTTTTTCCACAAAATAAAGATGTTAAAAACCAAACTGCTGGCCGGGTGCAGTGGCTCACGCCTGTAATCCCAACACTTTGGGAGGCCGAGGAGGGCAGATCACTTGAGGTCAGGAGTTGGAGGCCAGCCTGGCCAACATGGTGAAAACCTGTCTCTACTAAAAATACAACAATTAGCCAGCTGTGGTGGTGCGTGCCTGTAATCCCAGCTACTCAGGAGGCTGAGACAGAAGAATTGCTTGAACCCAGAAAGCAGAGGCTGCAGTAAGCCGAGATCATACCACTGCACTCCAGCCTGGGCAACAGAGCAAGACTCTGTCTCAAAATAAAAAAAAAACAAAAACAAAAACACAACCAAACTGCTTGGAACTAGGTTAATAAACATATCCTTGGCACATATGGTCTTGGCAGATTTCCAAGAGGAGGAGGCTACTAGGGATGGTAATAGTCACACCTATATATATTTATAATCTTATAACCATATTTTTAAAAAATATTAAGCACTTCACCAACCACATAGCAATACTAGGGCTTCAATGTATTCATGAGGCTGGATGATGATAATAGGCATTCTTTGTGGTCACAATAATGAAAGTCACACAAAGGAAGGCAGCTTAAAGTTTTCTTGGCATACGAGACCACGCCACTGCACTCCAGCCTGGGCGATAGGGCGAGACTCCATCTCAAAAAAAAAAAAAAAAGTTTTCTTGGCATAGCTATAGACTAAGCAGAGTAATTATCTGATTATCTAGTCTTGCCAGGAAGGATCCCTAAAGAATTTAAGCCTTAGATTTAGGCTTCAAATATATTTCCAAATGCTCAACTTAAAAAGCTTCTTTCCTAAAAATTCTTTAGGTTATTCTTTCCCCTTCTTTCTTCTTTAATAGAGTAGACTCCCTTGGGTTCCACATTAAGGGGGAAAAAATCTTATCAACCAATACATTAGCAACACTTTTTTGACATTTTAAAGTTGCTTCATAATTGTCATTACTAGCCTTTTTAAAATTACTATTAAGAAGAGTGCCAACTTAAAAGCTTGGTGCCCAATAGAATAATCCCGTTAATTTCCTTGCATCTATCCTTGTTGAAATAGATGTGAAGAGAAAAGGAAGCTAGAAATTCAAAGAATTTTATCGATTATATACAGAGAGGTTAAGTGACTAGCCTGAAATCACACAGATGGGGCAAAAAGAAGACAAGAATCCATGTATTCTGACTCCAGGGCAAATGCACATTTCAAACATTATACAACTTCAAATCCTTTAACACAACCTCAAAGATTCATACACACTGGCAATTTAAAAGTAATCCCTCACTAACCCTGGGGAATCCACACTGATTTATAATTTTAAATAATTAAAACCCCACATTTATATTTTAATACAAATACATCCAGCTACTTCAGTGTGCTTATGGTACATTCTTTTAGCCACTTGCAGTTACATTGGGAGAATGAATATTTTACCCCAAGATTCTCCATGAAAATGTTGGATCTGGAACCTCTGATGCCACCAAATTCATGCAACTGTAAAAATGTTTTCTTTTCAAAAAAAATGATTCTAATGATTCATTTCCTAGTATACACTGGTCATGTAATTTACTGAAAGAACGTAAGCTGTTACAGATATTCAGATGAAGTCAGGTTAGTAGTGGAACACAAGATAATGGGAAATCTGAAAGAACAAAAAAGATCACAGTCTTGACAACTGCGGTGAAACATTTATAACCTTACACATATGCAAAGAGGGGATTATGAAAGACAATGTTTAGGGCTGCAAGGAAGTTACTAGAAAATATATATTGAGGCTGGGCACAGTGGCTCACACCTGTAATCCCAGAACTTTGGGAGGCCAAGGTGGGCGGATCACGAGGTCAGCAGTTCAAGACCGGCCTGGCTAACACAGTGAAACCCTGTCTCTACCAAAAATACAAAAATTAGCCAGGTGTGGTGGCAGGCACCTATAATCCCAGCTACTCGGGAGGCTGAGGCAGGAGAATCGCTTGAACCCGGGAGGCAGAGGTTGCAGTGAGCCAAGACCATGCCATTGCACTCCAGCCTGGGTGACAGAGCAAGACTCCGTCTAAAAAAAGAAGAAAAAAAAATATATGTATATATATATATAGAGAGAGAGAGAGACAGAGGGAGAGAGAGAGAGAGACAGAGGGAGGGAGAGAGAGAGAGAGAGAGACGCAATGTTAGCTTTATCCAGGACCAAGATGTGGTTAGAACAATTTATGATATAAGAAGGGTGTGAAAGCAATCATGTGAAATCACCCTTTTCCAAGTTCTGAAAAACAATTATGTGTAAAATAGTTTGTACTATATCGTCATGTGTCTGAGGTTAGTTCTTCCCCTCTATTTTTACATGTAATCTCTCCCAATCAGACTCTAACACCTTAAACACCTTAACACTCTAACGCCGTAAACCCTAAGTATTCAAATTCTTTCATACACATTCATTTACTGTGCACCGACTACGTGCATTAAGAAAGGGTCCCTGCCACTGAGAAGCTCACTGTCTAGTAGGGAAAGCCAGATCCATAAACAGGTACCGCAAGACAGTAGAGCTGGTACAACTGATAGAAGAGGTAGAAGCTGGGAAGAAAAGGACAGAGTTCCAAAGCCACAATGCAAGTCAACAACTGCATTCCCTCAGCCAGAAGTAGTAGAACCTGTTTTTGTACCCATCCACTCCCTCTAGACAACTCATTAGATGAGTGATATGAAGACCATCTTTGCAGTTGGGATAATTAATTGAAGTCAGTTAAAAATGAATAAGCCTTCCTAAAAGTGACTAGAGAGGAAAAATAAAGGGTGGTAGAGTGTAAACTGGAAGTAGGTTAAGGGATCATGCTTATAGAGATGCTTAAAGTTGCACTGTAACTGTAATTTCAAAGTCAGGGTAATCTGTATTTCAACATGAGTCCTTAACACAAATTATTTTTATGAAGAATAAAGATTTAGGAGATGATGTGATCTAATCCATCCAGAATAACCAATTATAACAAAGACCCTCAGTCAAATAGTTGGTAGTAGATAAAAGGCTTTATATGAATATTACAAGAATCACCACCACTCCAAATATAATAAGTGTACCAAATACGAAGTAAAATGACTTTAACAAGGCTGACTTGAAAGTGATAAAGGAGCAAGTTATTGCCAACCAGATAGTGGAAATACTGCACAGGCACCGATAAACAGAAATCACCAAGCTCAAGGAAAGAGAAACGGGGCATACATCCAGAGATCACGTTAGGGTACACCAAGAAAGAGACGGTTCAAGGGAATTACCGGGAGGCGATGAGCCAGGTAAGCAAATTGTGGCAGTTAAGGGGATTTTCATAACCTGAGCAGGAGGGTCCAGACGTTTCTTTCTGGTGGTGGCACTAGCGATATCACATCTCAGGGAGAAACCACAAAGTAGGAGAGTTGGAGAAATGTTTACGTGAGACGCAGAAGTAGTCAAGAAATATCACTCGGGTCTCAAGGAAGGCGGGAGATGAAGCCGGTACCACAGAAAGCCGAGCTTCCCGGTGAAAACAGCTCTCCCCAGAGAAGACCCTGCTCTGGCGGGAAAGCCCCGGAATCGCAACCGGCCTTTCCCCAAGTACGGCTGGGCGCTGGGATGGGGCCTGCTGTAACGGCAGGGAGACGGTCTCTCCGCGGCCCAGGAGAGACAGACCAGAAGGAGCGGCCTCAGGTAGCCTAACGGCCACCGGCGGCCACAGCGCGGCCACCGGACAGCAGGGGGGAGGGGAGGTGGTCCCAGGGGGCGGGGCAGAGGAAAAGGCGCCGGCCCCACAGTGCTCCCCGCTTCCGCCCAGTCCAGTCCGGGCCGGCGGACCGGGTCCGACACAGTCTCCTGGACCAGGCTCCCTCCATCCTCACCCCTCCCCCAGCTTCCCGCCGCCACTCACCGAACCGGAACCGGCTGCCATGCGAAGGGGTTTCCGGCCGGGCGCGGAACGCAAAACCCGGGAACCGCCGCGAACCGGAACCGCCTTCACAGCACCGGAAGAGTCGCTAGGTGGCTGCAGAGGAGGGGGCTGGGGCAGGAGGTCAAAGAACAGAGTTAAGGACCAGTGGGGCGCCTGCGCGGTGTGGCGAGGCCCGAGAAGTGAAGGGAGCATTTAAGACTAGTCGTAATTTCTCAGTACCCTTTTCAGTCTGGGCTTTTTCGCTTTCTCGTACTCGGAATACTGTTAGTGAGCCCTTCGTCCTATGCTTTTCTCTGTTCCCTCTGCTCCTTTACCCGCCGCCTTCTGGTTCCGCAAGGCGAGTTTTGCTTGCGTTCCAGTTTCCATGGCAGCTTTTCGCGGTGGCCCTAAATCTGCGGAAACCTGTGGCTTCCCCCGACAGATAGGGACCTGAGATCTAAATCGATCTCAGGCTATCTCGTGTTTTATTGAGAATCACAGAACGTTAGTGCTTGTAGAGGTTATTGGAGATATTTTAGTCTTACCAGGTTCAAAGAAGTGAAGTGATTTCCCAAAGATTTTAAGTGCACGGCCCATCTAGGACTAGGAAACAAGTTTCTTAACTTGCAGTCCTGTACTCTGCACCACCTCATACTTGATGGACCATTCAGCAAACAAAAAAACCAAAAAAAAGAAAAAAGCAACTTGAGGACGGATTAGGCTAGACTCTGGCAAGATGTAGAAACTTCCAGAACTCTGGAGGAATTTGAAACAGGCAGAGCTGTGAGGAAAGCTTTTGGGAGCCCACGAGAGATCTGCTTTACTAGGTAGAGATAGAAAAGGACCCAGGAATCACCTCTGACCTCTGAAGGGCTTTGTTGTTCCTGGGACACATTGATTAACCTGGAATCTGCCATACTTTCTAAGAGAACATAATGGGAAGAAATATGTTTGTTCATTCAGGCTTTTTGTCAAGCACCTCAGCTTGGCAGGCCTCTGGACCCAGACCCCGTAGAAGTCTTAGAGAAATGCCCCCTTAATAGGTCCTTTACACCCAGATCACAGCCACAGGCACAGTCTAAGCTCAGACTTAAAGAAGGGCAGTTTCTGGAGGCCCCCAGCCTTTCTGATACTCTCAGCAGCTTGCTGAGTTCAGCGGATCCTGCCCTGTCAAATACATCACAGTAGATTATTTGTATTGCCTCATATGCTGATACTTTTATATTATATTGTCAAGTCCTGAGGCCCAGTAGTAATGAGTGTAGGTGGTCCATGTCAGTCACTGACATCTTATTTCACAGCTCTGTTCGTTTGGATTAAACTCTGTCTCTATTTCTAGGAGGCAGCCATGCATAAAGACGAGTTTCATCTGAAATTTTTCATGTGTGTGATTCAATCTCGCCAGTTAGTCAGGACTCCTCAGAGAACAGGTACCATTGTCTCCTGATCATACTCTAGTGACAGAGAATGGGTTCTCTCACAAGAAGTCTAAATACAGGATGTGAGGCTTTCTAGTGTAAATACGGATTTTAGGGGTCAACTGACCTGGTTTATCACATTCTCACTTTGATAAAATATTGCTCACTGAGTCGTGTATTTTCCAGGTAAGATTTTGACCTGGTTTGTTGTGATAGACACCAGGCAGATAAGGAGGACTTGAGAGTTGAGGGGGGAACCAAATTTATCCCATGAGCTGATCATTATTGTGTTGTTATGTGAATTACTTCGACCAGTCTGGGCTCATCTGTGGGAATCTTTATTGTCATTATAACTGACACTCCAAAACTATCAGATAAATCAAGCCCTAAGGAAAAATGGCCTTCTCATCCACCCACCTCAAAGTATCTAGTTATATGTTCTGCTTTTCCCCCATGTATGTCAAGGGAATAGAATCTTTTTGAGGTACATCGCGTCTCTAATTTTTCACTGGATTTTTGGAAAGAAAGCCCTGGACAGCTCAGAGTCATAGGGAAAATGAAAGGGAGTAAGGAACACTCCCTTCCCTGAATCCCACCTTGAGGGTGACCTAAAGCTATTGTTTCTCAGCTGGGGAAGCTTCTACTTCCAGCATGCTCATACCAAAGCCACCACCAAAGACAGACATCTTGAAGAGTCTGGATGCTATGGATGATCCAGACACCGTGGGAAGCATACCTGTTTTCAAAACTGGTGAGGCATGTGGGTCAACGGTGAGAAATGTTCAAAGGAATATGGGAAAGTGAAAGTTGTATGCATAGTATTATAAATCAGGGTAGACCTACTAAAGCTGAAATATAAGTTAAGACCCAAGGGGGAAAGTCTGTGTGTGTGTGTGAAACAGAGAGAGAAAGAGAAAGAGGGATGGGGAGGGAAAGGAAGAAGGGAGAGAGGTGGGGATGGATCATCTGGGAAATTGTAGGGAAACGGACACTTCTCTCTATGCAGAATAACTTAATTTGGTCAATATTCAATCACTTGGCTCATAACTGTAAACTACTAATCTGGTTTATCCTATTGTCAGCATCCTTGATATATAAATATATGAAACTTAAGTCGAGTAAACGAGTTATTATTTTACAAAATGATTCTAAATATTGTAAAAATTTTTCATCTTAGGAAACCATTTAATAATAGATTTCTCATGCATATTTTAAATAATGTTCAATTCACAGGCAATTTATATGAAGCTTCAGAAATACATCTATGTGTTTCATCTCAATTTAAATACATCTATATTGGAGTCAATTCACTGGAAACCTTTATTGAGTTCCCGCTATTTGCCCAATAATATACTAGAAATGATAGGTTATAAAACATATGTATAAGACATATCCTTGCCATTGCCCCAATAGCTTACAGTTTGGAAATGCCTTAGCGATTATTTAGCCCAACTCTCTTATATTTTCAGAAGGAACTCAGGACTAAAAGGTTTTCCTCGGAAAGTTAATAATTTCATTAAAGTAACAACTCCTAGCACTTATGAAATATATATCAGTATTTAGCCATATTTTTGAGCACTCACTTTGAAATCATTGGGCTAGACTCTGTAGGAAATGAGAAAATGAAATAGACACTTTCCCTGTTCCCTAGGAGCTTATGATTAAGGAGGGGAGATAATATGGAACAATGTGTGAGTTAAGAACTTAATAATTTTGGTTCAAAATGTTGAATTGGTTCAAAATAAGATGCCATAGAGATGTAGGGTTCAAGATAACTTTGGTTCAAAATAAGATGCCATAGAGATGTAGGGAAGGGAAGAGCCAGCTGACTGCTCAGATCCAGCTTTTCTTTTCCTTCCTTCCTTCCTCCCTCTCTCCCTCCCTCCCTCCCTTCCTTCTTTCTTCTTTCCTTTCTTTTTCTTTTCTTTCCTTTTTTCTTTTCTTCCTTTTGCAACTGTTTGTGGTCTACATCCCTTTAATCCGACTTCTTTGCCCCTGCATAGAAAGCAGCAAGAAATAAACCCAGCTGATGGCTTTTTCCTATTGTTTATTGAATTTGTACAGATTATTTCTTATTTGCCCTCATCTTTCCTGCTTTTTTCATTCTCCCTTTGCTCTGGTGTACCTAATACTCACCTCAGACTCCCTTTGCTCTGATGATTCATTTGGACCTGCTTCTGTGGTTTGAACTCAGCATTGTCTCATGGACAAAATTCTGATGTTCAACTTCTGCCTTTAAATCCTGGGGTCTGTGTGGCTCAGGTAAGTGGCCACTCTTAACCCTTTCAGCTTTCCTACTAGAGAAAGGAAATCCAATATTTTCCCAGCACCAATAAGGCCTCCATTTCTCCTC
Organism: Pongo pygmaeus; assembly: GCF_028885625.2. NCBI lineage: Eukaryota > Metazoa > Chordata > Mammalia > Primates > Hominidae > Pongo > Pongo pygmaeus. Next base: position 45,682,073 of record NC_072383.2, read on the forward strand.
TTCTGCCTGCCTCCCTGTTTCCTTCCTCATCCTTTCCTCTCCCCTTCCTCCTTCCCTCCTACTCTTCCTCCTTCTTTGACTTCCTTCCAAGAGAATTTGTTGAGCACATACTATGTCAGGTACTGTACTTGGCACTGGGAATAAAGTAGTAAACAAAACAGGTACATTGTCTGCTCTCATGAAGTTTATAGTCTTGTGGGACTAAAACAGTAATTGCACAATCACACACATGGTTATATAACTAGAATGGTGTTAGTGCAATGAAGGAAAATAACACCATGTAATCAGAGGATAAAACAGGGGATGTAATATGGCCTGAGAAGTCAGAAAAACCTTTCTCAGGAAGGCCTGAGGGATGAATATGCATTAGCCAGGCAAAGAGAGAAGAGCTTTCCAGAAAAGGGGACAATAGGCTGTGAAACGGGAAAGAGTAGAATGGGCCAATGTGACTTGATGATAGGAGGAATAGCGGGAGAGTGAACTGTACAGGTGGTGTAAGAGCCAGATTGTGCAGTGCCTTCTAGGTCTTATGGACACTTTTGAGCTCTGGGAAATCACTGAAGAATGATAGGATCATATCGCATTTTAAAACATCTTTCTGGCTCCTGGGTGGAGGATGGATTGGAGAGGTACGAGGGTAGTTATCTGCTCTAATGAGATGGATGCCACTGCCTTGCTCCATTTCTCACCTCTAGGCAATGCATCACTATAGGGCACCAGTGAAATGGTGAGGAACTCATGTCGTCAAACAACAGAGATGAACGCAGAGCTACTGGTGCCCAAACATAAAAAACCCCTGGCCTGATGTCTTTCCACTTATGCCAGCGCAAGAAATTCACAGGGACTCCCTCCAGGGTGTTCTGCTCCTTGTTCTAAGTGCAGTTGTATATGGAGATTCTGTGCTCTAGTCCTTAAGAAAAATGGAATATATTTCTTTCTTGTCTGTTACCTGGCAGGGAAGCAGCTGCTGTTTTTTCCAACATCTTGCCCATCAGTATAAGCAGCTCTGCCTGTACTATAATGAGGCAGGCTGTGTGTGTGTGTCTGGCCCATAGAGGATCAGCTCCTGGCATAAGAAAGCCACTTGATCCTACACTGGGGCATAACAAGGGTGTGAGTCACCTAGGCTGTAGACTTTACTCCTATGTCCTGATCCCTAGGCTTTTCAAAGAAAGGTGGTTAGCATTTCAAGATAGGTAAGAGCGTGGGACAACTACTTCCAGGACAAAAGCTCAGGGGTAGCAGGGACCTTTGTGGTCCAGGCTCTGATCCAGCAGATCCAACTGCCCACTAGACATAAAGCCTCTCCTGTGTATAAAGACTTCGATGATGGGCAACCTGCCTAGGTAACTAGTGACTCTCAAGACTACTTCTAGTGACCTGAAAATGGGGGAAGCATTCCAAAGGAGTGGTGCTTCACCCATTTGCTCCTTGTGTCACAGCTTCTCCCTAGAAGATAAGACCTTTCTATCATATTTTTCACTTCATCTAGGCCATCTATCACCAGCATTGCCCATGCCCCCTGCTGCCCTTCTGATCCTCTGTACCTTCCTTTGGAAGTAAAGCAGCCTTGAGAAGAGTTTTTATTAAAGAGGCATTAATGATGGAGAACGTTTGCGTAGTGAGGAAACCTTTCTGCCTACATAACAGCACGGTGGTGCAGGATATGGAAGGCATATTTAGAGTCAGTATAAATATTGATGCGTAGTCCCTTTGCAAGAGTGAGGGCTCAAGTTAAGACAATGAGTTCGGCTTGCTGAGAGGTAGTGGAGGGGGGCAGAGCAGTGGCCTCAATGATAGATGTGGAAGATACTATAGCATAGCCTGCCTTTGCTGGTGAGTGGCGATTAGGCCTGGTGGAACTGCCATCAATAAACCAAGTGTGATCAGGGTGAGGAACAGGAAAGAAGGAAACATGGGGAAATGGAGTGAATATCAGGTGGATCAGAGAGATACAGTCATGGGGGTCAGGTGTGGTATCCGGAATAATGTGGGAGGCCGGATGGAAGTCTGGGCCAGGAACAGTGGTAATTGTGGCATACTCAACAAAGAGTGAGTATAGCTGAAGGAGCCAGGGAGCAGAAAGTATATGCATCAGGTGGGAGGAAGAAAATAGATTTTGGAAGTTATGAGAGCTGTAGAGAGTGAATTGAGCATAGTTTGTGATTTTGAAATCACATAGTTTGTGATTTTGCCTCTAAAAGTATTAGGGCAGCGGCAGCCACTGCACAGAGGCATCATGGCTAGGCTAAAACAGTAAGGTCAGGTTGTTTGGATAAAAAGGCTACAGGGTGCAGTCCTGGCTTGTGTAAGAACTCCGACCGCACAGCCCTGCACTTTGGCTGTGTGTAATGAAAAGGGTTGGGATGAGTTAGGGAGAGCTAGTGTGGGGGCAGCTTCTAGGGCTGTTTTTAAGGAACAGAAAGGAGCGGCAAAAGGATTTAGGATCTGTGGGGTCAGCTAGGTTTGCTTTTGTGAGTTTATGTAATGGTTTAGTCAGGATGGTAAAACTAGGTATCCAAAGGTGGAAGTACCTAACCATGCCTAGGAAGGAAAGGAGTTGTTGTTTTGTAGAAGGGATTGGGGTTTAGGAGATTTGCCAGACACGATCAGCAGAGCATGTGTGTTTTCATGAAGAATTATGTCGAGATAGGTAATGGATGAGGAAGAAATTTGGGCTTGAGTGAAGTAATGGGGGCTGTCCGTGAAGCCTTGTGGCAGTACAGCCCAGGTAATTTGCTGAGCCTGATGGGTGTCAGGGTCAGTCCAAGTGAAAGTGAAGTGAGGCTGGGATGAAGGGTGCAAAGCAATAGTAAAGAAAGCATGTTTGAGATCCACAACAGAATAATGGGTTATGGAGAGGTTGTGGAGGGAGGTATTGAGGTTAGGAGAGTATATGCCTTTGGCACCATGGGGTGGATAGGCAAGACAATTTGGTTGATAAGGCGCAGATCCTGAACTAACCTGTAAGACTTGTCCAGTTTTTGGACAGGTAAAATGGGGGAATTGTAAGGAGAGTTTATAGGCTTTAAAAGGCCATGCTGTAACAGGCGAGTGATAACAGGCTTTAATCCTTTTAAAGCGTGCTGCGGGATGGGATATTGGCGTTGAGTGGGGTAAGGGTGATTAGGTTTTAATGGGCTGGTAAGGGGTGCATGATTGGTCACCAAGGAGGGAGTAGAGGCGTCCTATACTTGTGGTTTAAGGTGGGGAGATACAAGGAGAGGATGTGAAGGAGACTTTGAACTGGGAAAAAAGGTGGCAATGAGGTGTGGCTATAGCCCAGGAATCATCAGGGAAGCAGATAATTTAGTTAAAATGCCTTGACCTAACAAGGGAACTGGGCAGGTGGGGATAACTAAAAAGGAGTGCTTAAAAGAGTATTCTCCAAGTTGGCACAAGAGTTGGGGAGTTTTAAGGGGTCTAGAAGCCTGGCCGTCAATACCCACAACAGTTATGGAGGCGAGGGAAGCAGGCCTTTGAAAAGAAGGTAACATGGAGTGGGTAGCCTCCATATTGATTAAGAAGGGGACGGACTTACCCTCCACTGTAAGAGTTACCTAAAGTGTCTGTGATGGTCCAGGAGGCTTCCGAGGCAATTGGGCAGCGTCAGTCTTCAGCTGCTAAGCTGAGAAGATCTGGGAAGGAGTCAATCAGAGAGCCTTGGGCCAGAGTTCCAGGGGATCTGGGAGTGGCCGCCGGGCGAGTTGGACAGTCCGATTTCCAGTGGGGTCCCGCACAGATGGGACATGGCTTAGGAGGAATACCGGGCTGCAGGCATTCGTTGGCCCAGTGGCCAGATTTCCGGCACTTGAAGCAAGATCCTGGGGGAGGCGATCCTGGAGGAACACCTAGCCGCTGCGGTTCAGGCATTGTGAAGATCTTGTGTACTGGAGATGTGGCTGGGGTTTCTCTCACAGTGGAGGCAAGTAATTGCAACTCAGAAATACGTTGCCTCTACTCTATTATTGTACACCTTGAAGGCAAGGTTAATTGAGTCCTGTTGTGGGGTTTGAGGGCCGGAATCTAATTTTTGAAGATTTTTGTAATGTCAGGAGCTGACTGGGTGATAAAATGCTTATTAAGAATAAGGTGGCCTTCTGGCCTCTCTGGGTCTAGGGCGGTAAAGCGTCTAAGGGTTGCTGCTAAGCCGGCCATGAACTGGGCTGGGTTCTTTACCTCGGGTAGTTTCTTTAAGTTTGTCATAATTAACACCTTTGTAAGCTGCCTTTTTAAGCCCTTCAACTAGGCAGGAAACCATGTAATCTCGCCTAGCTATATCTGGGGAATCAACCGGATAGTTCCACTGGGGATCGCCTCAGGGAACTGCTCTAATGCCTTCCTGGAGGTGTGGTTCATGAAGCCAGCGGTTATCAGCATGCGATTGGGCTACAGAGAAACTTTCCATTCATCTGGGGAGAGGGTAGAAGTTAGGATGACATTTAGGTCACTCCAGGTTAAATTGTAGGACAGAGTTCGATATCGGAATTCCTGTATATATTTAGTGAGGTCTGATGAGAAACAGCCTAAACGCTGGCTGATTCGGGAAAGGTCTGATAGAGAAAAAGGCACATGTACCCTGACTATGCCTTCAGCTCCAGCCACCTCTCTAAGAGGAAATTGTTGGGCAGGTGGGGGAGAGCTAGTCGCAGAACGAAACTGTAAACCAGACCGGGTGTGGGGAGGGGAGGTAATAGAAGGGTTATAGGGTTGGGGAGCAGAGGCTGAAGAAGAGTTGGAGCCTGATTCAGCCTGGCGGGGAGCGACCTGAGGAGGAGCAGTCTGGGGAGGCGGTGAGAGGTCAGATGGGTCAGTAGAAAAGGAAGATTCAGAAGACTCAGTGACGCTTGGGGTTGGGACTGAAGGGACAGGCCAGAGGGAAAGAAGGAGGATTTGGGACAAGTCGCATTGGGAACACAGACTAGGGAGGGAACAAAGGGTGAAAAATGCCTGGACGTAAGGCACCTCAGACCGTTTGCCCATTTTTGACAAAAATTATCTAGGTCTCGTAGGATGGAGAAATCAAAAGTGCCGTTTTCTGGCCATTTAGAACCATTGTTGAGTTTGTATTGGGGCAAAGCGGTGTTGCAGAAGAAAATGAGACACCTAGATTTTAGGTCAGGAGAGAGTTGAAGAGGTTTTAAGTTCTTGAGAACACAGGCTAAGGGAGAAGAAGGAGGAATGGAGGGTGGAAGGTTGCCCATAGTGAAGGAGGCAAGTTTAAAGAGAAGGGTAGAGTCATGGAGAAGGGGGGCGGGGAGCAGCTCTGGGCTGCAATGTGGGTGAGCAGCCAAAGCAGGCATCTCTGCCATTGACTTGCCACCAAGGGAACGTGGGTGAATGATCAAGGAAGGCGTCCCCCCGGAGATCAGACACCAGTGGAACATGGGTGAATAATCAGAGAGGCGTCCCCACAATGATTAAACACCAAGGGAAGGCTGCTGACCCGGGTCTTCGGCACCAAATGTTTCACGTGTCCGTGTGAAGAGATCACCAAACAGGCTTTGTGTGAGCAACAAGGTTATTTCACCTGGGTGCAGGTGGGCTGAGTCCGAAAAAGGAGTCTGCAAAGGGTGGTGGATTATCATTAGTTCTTATAGGTTTTAGGATAGGTGGTGGAGTTAAGAGCCATGTTTTGAGGGCAGGGGGTGGATCTCACAAAGTACATTCTCAAGGGTGGGGAGAATTACAGAGAACCTTCTTAAAGGTGGGGGAGATTACAAAGTACATTGATCAGTTAAGGTGGGGCAGAAACAAATCACAATGGTGGAATGTCATCAGTTAAGGCTATTTTCACTTTTATAGATCTTCAGTTGCTTCAGGCCATCTGGATGTATACGTGCAGGTCACTGGGGATATGATGGCTTAGCTTGGGCTCAGAGGCCTGACAGCCTGACTGTCTTGGGCACATGTTCTCAGGATCTCCTGAGGGCTGCATCACAGGCCATTGGTCACTCGTATTTGGCTCAGAATAAATATCTTCAAATATTTTACAAATTTTGACACTTTTTGTCATATGGATATGACACATTTTATTTATCCATTCTTTAGTTGATGGACTTTGGGCTCTTTCCACATTTTGCCAACATTGTGAATAATGTTGCTATGAACATTGGTATACAGATTTTGTGTGTATATATGTTTTCATTTTTCGTAGGTATATACCTAGGAGTGGAATTGCTAATTAATATGATAACTCTATGTTTAACATTTTGAGGAACTGCCAAATTTCCACTGCAGCTGCACCACTTTACATTCCTACCAGCAATGCAGAAGGGTTCCAATTTGTTCACATCCGCTGTAATACTTTTCTTTCTTTTTCCTTCCCCCCTTCCCTTCCTTCCTTCCTCTCTCTCTCCCTCACTCCCTCCCTCCTTCCTTTGTTCCTTTCTTTCCCTCTCTCTCCTTCCCTCCTTCCTTCTTTTCTCCTTCCTTCCTTCCCTCCCTCTCTCCCTCCTTTCTCTCTCTCCACCGCTCCCTCCCTCCTTCCTTCCATCTTCCTTCCTTTCTTTTTTCTTTTTTGATAATAGCCATCCTAATGGATATGAAGTAGTATTTTCACTTCAATGAAGTAGTTTTGATTTGCATTGCCCTAATGGCTATTGATGTTGAGCATCTTTTCTTGTACTTTTTAGCCATTATATATCATCTTTAGAGAACTGTCTATTCAAGCCTTTGCTCATTTTTTTAAATTTTTATTTTTGAGACAGGATCTCACTCTGTCGCCCAGGGTAGAGTGCAGTGGCGCAATCTCGGCTCACTGCAAGCTCTGCCTCCCAGGCTCAAGTCATTCTTGTGCCTCAGCCTCCTGAGTAGCTGGGACTAAAGGCATGCACCACCACACCTGGCTAATTTTTTGTATTTTTGTAGAGACGGGGTTTCACCATGTTGCCCAGTCTGGTCTTAAATTCCGGAGCTCAAACAATCCACCTGCCTTGGCCTCCCAAAGTGCTGGGATTACAGGTGTGAGCCACTGTGCCTGGCCAGTTTTCCCTATTTATTAACATCTTGCATTAGTGTGGTATACTTGTGGTAATTGATAACCCAATATTTATACATTATTATTAGCTAAGTTCCATAGTTTACATTAGGGTTTACTCTTTGGATTGTATAGTTCTATGAATTTGACAAATGCATAATGTCATGACAAATGTATGTCATGTGTCATGTGTATGTCATGTCATGTTATAGCATCATACCAAATCATTTTAGTGCCCTAAAATCCCCTGTGCTCCACCTATTAATCTCTCCTTCTCTATCCCAAGCCTCAGTAACAACTGATATTTTTATTGTCTCCATAGTTTTACCTTTTCCAGACTGTCATACAGTTGGAATCATACAGTATGCAGCCTTTTCACACTGGCCCGTTTCACTATGTTTTTTGATGACTTGATCATTTATTTTTATTGCTGAAAAATATTTCATTGTATAGCTGTATCATAGTTCGTTTATTCACCTTTTGAGGGACATCTTGGTTGCCTCCAGCTTTTGGCAATTATGAATAAAGCTTTTATAAACATTCATGTGCAGGTTTTTTGTGTGGACATAATTTTCAGCTCATTCAGCTAAATACTTAGGAGTGCTATTGCTGGATCATGTGGTAAGACAATATTTAGCTTTGTAAAAAACTGTCAAACTGTCTTCTACAGTGACTATACCATTGTGCATTCCCACCAACAATTAATGAGAGTTCCAGTGGTTCCACATTCTCATTAGCATTTGGATTTTTGAATTTTAATCATTTAATCATTCTAATAAGTGTGTAGTGGTGTCTCACTGTTTTAATTTGCAGTTCGCTAATGACATATGATGTTGACATCTTTTCATGTTTATTTACCACCTGTATATCTTCTTTGGTCGACTCTTTTGCCCATTTTTAAATTGAGTTATTTTCTTTTTATTGTCAGTGAGAAGAGTCAAACTGTAAAACATTTGAAGAGATTTATCCTGAGCCAAATATGAGTGACCAATAGCTCCCCCATGACACAGCCCTCAGGAGATCCTGAGAACACGTGTTCAAGATGGTCGGGCCACAAGTTGGTTTTATAAATTTTAGGGAGATATAAGGTATCAATGAATATATGTAAGATGTACATTCATTCAGTCCAGAAAGGCGGGATAACTGGAAGCAGGGATGGGGGAGCGGGGCTTCCAGGTCATAGGTAGATTCAAAGATTTTCTGATTGGAAATTGGTGAAAAGAGTTAAGTTATTGTCCAAAGACTTAAAATCAATAGAAAGCAATGTCTGGGTTAAGATAAGGGGTTGTGAAGACCAAGGTTTTATCAGGTGGACAAAGCTTCCAGGTAGCAGATTTCAGAGAATAGATTGTAAATGTTTCTTATCAGACTTAAAGAGTCTGTTCTATCAGTAATTCCAAAAGGGAGGAGCATATAATGAAGTGTGTCTGGCTTCCCCTTTCCATCAATGTCTGAATTAGTTTTTCAGATTAACTTTGGAATACCCTTGACTGAGAGAAGGGGTCTATTCAGATGGTTGAGGGGCTTATAATTTTATTTTTGGTTTACATTCTTAATGAGTTGCAAATGAGTTCTTTATTTATTCTGGATGCCAGCCCCTTATCAGATATATGATTTGCAAATATTTTCTCCCATTCTGTGGGTTGTCTTTCCACTTTCTTGATGGTATAATTTGGAGAACAAATGCTTTTATTTTGTGTAGTCAAATGGGGTTTTATCTCCTAGTCACTTGCATTTGTATTGTTTGTGCCAGAATGTGCAGAGGTAGAGATAAAAGTAAGCAAGAGGAAGAGGGCAGTGGTAAAAGCAAGAGGAGACCCGACTGTGGAGACAATGAAGCAAAGGCATAGATGGAGCAAGGGAAGGTGAGACTTGAGTAATGGATGCACCTCTTGCTCTGGGAGCATCTGACCCTTTTTCCAGAGTGGATCCTGTTTGCTGTGAAGCCCAATTTATATGCTTGCTTCACTGCCAGAATCCCACCCCCATCCCTCCCCACTGCAGGCTTGAGAAGTGGCAGTCACAGCCACACCCTTCCCTCTTGACACTTCCATTCCAAATAGCTAGCTTTTCTGTACTTTCTCTGAGAAAGGTAATGTAAATGTAAAAGAAGTTTTTGAGGCTATTCCATAGAAGATGTCATAATTCAATGTTCCTCAAAGGCAGGGACTAAATTTATTTTTTTAAACCTCTCAGCACCTAATGCAAAATCTAGCACACAGACTCCCAAGAAATGTTTGCTTAAAGGCGGATAGAGGGCCACAGGGGCAGGTTTTATTAGCAGTTGCTGAAGATGTTGGAATGCAAGGTATCTCAGGCAATCTAGACTAGGAAAAAGTTCTGTGTTGAAAACAAGAGAAGCAACGAAATAATTATTCCCATTAAATAAAGATGCTGATGGCTCTCGAGATAGATATGAGGACCCCAGGACTCTGGGGAGTGAAGGAACTAAGCCGCTGCCATATCTGAGCCGAGTACTTAGGGGGAGGAGGGAGAGGAGGAGAAAGGCAAGCAGGAGGAGGCGGAGCCTTCTTGTCAGCATCTGTTAGTGGAGGTTGGGAAGCCTCTCCTCCTTCCCCCTCCCTCGTTGCCTCCACCTGGCTCCTCCCCATGTTCGTCCAGCACCCCTCCCCCCTTTCCCAAGGACAATCTGCAAGAAAGCAGCGGCGGAGGAGAGCTAAGACTAAAAGGCAAGAGGGGCCGTTGAATGAAGAGCAAGGGGGAGAGCTGGGAGTGAGGTGGGGAGGTATGGGCCGGGAGCAGGCGGTAGGGAGAACTGAAAGGAGCAGAAAGGAAGAGGAGATACGGCATCCTAAGCTGGAGCCGAGGGGGGGATGGGCAGGGCAGTCGTGAAGGATCCTAGCCCCTTGGCCAGTCCCCTCCGCTTGCAGGCTCAGCTGCATTCCCCGGGAATCTGGGATGGGTAGGTGGGGCTCGGACGGGTTGCCCTTAGCTGCCTGACCCTACCCTGGCACTCACCCAATTCAAATCAGTGCGCCTATGATGCTGCTTCTCTGTTTCTCCCCTGCCGCGTGCTTATATACGCACGTGATTTTAGAGATATGTTTTAATATCTGTCTGTTTCTGTCTACGTGCGTGTCATTGTGGGTCTGTAAGGGATGCTTATACATGAGTCTGCATGAATTTCTGTGTCCTGTGCCTCTATAACTGTCTTAGAGATTTCAGGAGAAGAATATGAGCGGTTTTTACAGGTCAGCACTCTTAAACTCCTCTTGTTACGGCGAATTTTCTCCCTCACTGACGCTTCCAGGGGTGGAAGAGCTCTGTGTGGGATTCTATCCCCGTCATGAGCTCCAAGAGTGAATGAGAAGAAAAAACGGGAGGAAAGAGATCAGCATACCCAGATGTCTTGTTTTTTCCTTTCCACCTTTTTGCCTTCCTATTTGCCCTAGTCACTTAATCTTTCTTTTTTGAAAACAGCAGAAATTTGGACATGAACATTCCAGTTCAATAAGAGTGTCTTTAGTCACGTGTGTCTCTATGTTCCTTTCACTGTTTGTCACTATATGATTTCTCAAGTCCAAGTTAAAAGTGTGTTTTAAAGTAGAATATAGAGGTATATCTGTATCTAAGCCAATTTTACGTTTTTCATATATTTGTATTTCATGTAGTTCATCAGTTCATTAACGTTTTCAACAAGTATTTATTGGGGTCCTGTAATGTGCATAGACTTTGCAAGTCTTTAGTGGGCTGTGGGAGAATTTTTAAAAATGATCATGATCCCTGCCCTGGAGGAGTTCTCAGTCTAGTTAGGGAAAATGACTTTAGCAGCCATCCAGTCCAGTGGTTGGCAAACTTCGTCTGTAAAAGACCAGATAGTAAATATTTTAAACTGCAGGCTCATGAGTCTCTGTCACAATATCCATTCTGCTGTTGTAGCACAAAAACATCCATGATAATACGTGAATGAACAAAGGTAGTGCACATACTGAAATTTGAACTTACCATTTTTCACATGTCATGAAGTACTTTTTGCAACCGCTAAAAAATATAAAAACCTTTCACAGCTTACTGCCATACAAAAACATGAGAAGGGCTGGATTTGGCCTACAGGCTGTTGTACACTGACCCCTGATCTAGTCCAACCCTCTTTTCAGTATGTAAGAAACAATTAAAATGCCACATAAAGCAGGTCGAGCATGGTGGTTTATGCCTGTTATCCCAGCACTTTGGGAGGCGAGGTGGGCGGATCACCTGAAGTCAGGAGTTCGAGACCAGCTTGACCAACATGGTGAAAACCCGTCTCAATTAAAAATACAAAAATTAGCCGGGTGTTGGTGGTGCATGTCTGTAATCCCAGCTACTCGGGAGGCTGAGGCAGGAGAATCGCTTGAACCTGGGAGGCAGTGATCCAGTTTCGACAACATGTGATTAGAGGAAGTCCAAAAGAAGGTTTCTTTGACCTGTGGTAATCAGTGAAGGTTTAATAAGGGTACAACTATCACTGGCCTTAAATGATGGAATGGGGTGTGAATCTGTGGAAAGGGCCAGGGTAGCCACCTGGACAAGGGATGCAGTGTGCCCAGGCACAAAAGTGGGAAGAGCAAAGTAATGTTCAGGTGACAATGGAGCAGAGAATCTATAGGACCGAAAGTTGAAGCTATATGCAAGGGCTAGACTGTAGAAGCTTTGAATGCCAACCCAACAAGTTGGGACCTTACTTGTCAGTACTGATTATATGTAGTACATTCATTAATCTCTGTCTGTTAACACAATGCATGTTTGTGAATGTATGTCTTCATATATGTCTCATTGCAGTATTTTATTATTTGTGTGGATATGTCTCTATAGGTAGCTACCCTGAGTTCTCCAAATGCAGGGTAGAAGCAAGCACAAGCTGCCCTTAAAACTTGGGTTCCTGTGAATGAATACACATCTCCACTGAAGCCTAGGGACCTATGACCTTCCTATGAAGGTTTATTTTGTGTGTCTAATAGAGTGAAGAAAGGAACACAAGCACAGTGAGACCAGCTATTGTAGTAAGCAGTTCAGGTGGAAAATGGCAATGAGGATAGAAAGGAGGGGATGGATAAAGGAAGATAATAAGAAGGGAGAATAATAGGATTTAGTTACTGTTTTGAATCTGAGAGGAAGGGAGGAGACAAATTTAAAATAACAGGTTTTAGCCTGAAAAACTGGGAGAGTGATAATTCTACTGGCATTTTATGGATACAAAAATATGTCCTCTTGTGTGTTCCTTTGAGAGAGGCGATCCCTAAAGAACAAAATATGAAGGTGTTCCCATGTCATATGTACACATCTGTGTATATATGGCAGTGACTTTGTGTTAATCTTCTCATTTCATAGCATGTAGTAATGTGAGGGGCAAGACCCAAAGACCAAGGATCAAGAGATGCTCAGGAGGCTGACAGCCTGAGAGGGAAGAGCCATAGAAAGTCCCTGACCATTCTTGAAACTGACACCATTAATTTGCCTAACTCTGATGTGCCTTTATAACTTCAGACTCCAGTTTCAACTCCATATCACCTAACCCCATTCCAATAGCACAATTCCATAACACCCAACCCTAATCTTAACTATAATCCAACCTACCCTTGCTCTTCTACTTCTACTTTGCTGATTGTCATCAGTGCCCTAAACTTCATCTGATTCCAGCCCTCTGCAATAACCTATCCCTTCATTGAAAAGGGAGGGATCCTTGAGGCTAACTCAACTTTTCTCCTCCCTTTCTCATTTCTATTCAGTCAACTTCTCTTTTCCCTGACCTTAGTTTATTCCCCAAATAGGTTCCAATTGGGGTGGGAGGGATCAGGGAGGAATTAGGACCTTAATAGTCTTGGGCTTGATTACATGACATTTCAGCTTGTCAGTCTACAAGGGTGTGGCTTTCCTATGGAAGAAGTCCAAAGCTCTCAGGCTGCAAAGCTCAGACTTGGTATAGTGGGAGAGCCTGACTGAGGTGGCTCTAGCCAGTCTAATTGCCGTTTCTTGAGCTAGTGGCATCTTGATTCCTGCTGTGTCTTAACTGACCATTGTCTTAAATTCTAGAGTGGATCATGACCCATGAAGAGCACCATGCAGCCAAAACCCTGGGGATTGGCAAAGCCATTGCCGTCTTAACCTCTGGTGGAGATGCCCAAGGTAAGGAGGAGGGGACAAAAAACATGGCTGGTGGGACTTTTGGAATTTACTGACTCCCTTAGCCTATACAATAGAATTATTCTTCTGTAGGTTCACGGGAATTTTGGGCTTTCCTAAAAATTTCTGTGAGGCCTAAGTCCTCAAGTGCATTTGAATTTTATTTGCCATGCTTTTATTTACCCACATCTTCATAAAACTTCTTTCCAAGCTTCTTGGAAGACTGGGGGCTCTTTTGGTCTTTGGGAACCTAAAAGAGTGGTGTTTTCTCAAGCAGCATTGAAAGAAACTAAAGAGATAAAGTTATTGAGAAGGCAGTAAGTGGATTGACTTCATGTACTTTGGTAATGGTGGGGATGGGAGGAGACCCAGAATTAGTATATGGTGGGTCCCAACTAGGTCTTCAGGTATTAACTCTGATGTCTGGAGAGTTCCTGCACTGATCAAGGTCAGTCAGGCACTCGGTTTTCTCTGGCCTTTCCTCATCTTCCATTTCATTACGCCTTGAACAAATAGGAACAGCAGCAGTTAATCAATACAGATCCACTATGAGGTGGAGGGGCAGAAAACAGAGCCAGCAAAAAACCTTTTCTAGGTTGAATTTAAGAAACCTGGGAGTCACGAAAATTAGGTATATAGGAAACATAGAGTGGGAGTGAGAGGGTATGTGATTTAAAAAAAAAAAAACTTTTTCTCCTTTGATCTTCTGATATATTCTGATACATTGAAAAGAGGTAGAATTTCTTTGAAAAGGATACAGGACATGGAGACAACTATGGAAAAAAGAGAGAAGGAAAGCGATTTCAGCTAGGCTCCCCTCCTCTGCACCACTGTCCCTAGGCTTTTTTAGACTTTGCGCTAAGGACCCACTTTGTATAGAGCACTGTCTTGTATGTTGTGAAGAAGTTGAATTCCTTTAGGAATTTATAGTTTAATGAGGAAACTAGAATTCTTACATAAGGCACATAAATAAAAATAAGCAAGTGTGCATTAACCAAGTGGAATCTACTTACATAATGAAATGATAGCCTCTGATTGAATTAATCAGTGAAAACCTCATGGAGAAGGTAGATTTCAAGACACTCAACTCTTTATTTAAGTAAGGTGCTTAGAACAGTAGCAGGCACATCGTAAATACTCAATACATGTGATCATTAATTAAAAATGAATTAGTGAGTATCTACGGTGTCAATCAGGATGATGATGAGGTTCCCCAGGGATACATCAGTGAAAAAGTCTGACGCAAACTTTGTTCTTAAGATACTTATTAGTATATTAGTAAAGCTAGACTTTTTAAACTAATATTTATTATAATTGTGATATAGGTTATGAATCAGAAAGTGCTAGAATGGAGAAACTGAGGAAGGAGGGTACGGAGGTCTGAGTTTAGGAATAGTGACCAGATTAGGAATGCAGAGCCCTAGTTGAGTTTGCAGAAACCACAGACCTGGCTTTTATTGCATCTCTCTTCTCTGCTGGCAGAGTACCATGCCAATACTGAATTCTTTAACATGTACTTGAGCATTGATCCTGAAACCTTGGTAGAATGATCTGTGGACCCAGATTGTCAGATTAGGGGAAGAGAGAAGAAAGCTTGCTAAACAATCCAAGTGAGATACACAGAGTTATAAAATGAAGAAGAGCTTTTTAGAGAGGGAAAGAGAGAAAGAAAGGTCAGCCTAGGATTTAACTTGGGTCTAAGAGCAGCAGAGCCCTTCCACCTTCTGATCCTGAGCAGTGAGACCCTCTTATTCTAGTGAAGACCATAACTCACTGTTGTAAGAAAAAGACCCTGTTTTATGGAGGCAGAGACTATAGATAAGCTGATTTCTGAAGGACCCAGCTGATAGGCACAGTGTATCCAGGGAAATATCCCACCTGCAAATCCCCATAATATCATAGCCACATGTCACTAGGGACTGAGAGTGATAGAAACTGAAATTCTATGGAGGCAAGGAGGCAAAACAGAAAACTCAAAATAGAGCTGAGAGGTCCTAGCTGAAGGAGAAGCTCAAATTCAGAAGTCCCCTGCCCAGAGCTGAGTTTGATGGACTCTACTTCTCCCAGGGAGAAAACATAGAAATGTTTTGTTTTGTTTTTTTTCCCTGAGGGTTTGTGGGCCACATGGGAAAGTGAGATTGAGCTGTGTAAAATCCATAGAGGTCACGGCTTTGTCATTCCCCGAATTCAGCAAAGCTAATCATCTCTTGAGGTAGAAAAATGGCCAGGAATCAGACATCCTGAGCTCAAAAACAAAGAACTCTGGGATGCTGGGCTGATGCCACACAAAATCCTAATTCCCTTTCCAGCCTAGGAATGGCTTTAGCCGCCAAAACTATGCTACCTTTAACCTTATGACATCGGCATATTCTACCCCTGGAAAGGACCTCAGTCAGTCATCTGCTCTGGCCCTCTGTCTCCAGATAGCCAGCCATTACAAATATATGTTTATCTTTTTGTTTTTTTTTTTAAGAGATGGGACGGGATCGGCCAGGTGCAGTGGCTCACACCTGTAATCCCAGGACTTTGGGAGGCCGAGGCAGGCAGATCACCTGAGGTCGGGAGTTCGAGACCAGCCTGACCAACATGGAGAAGCCCCTTCTCTACTAAAAATACAAAATTAGCTGGGCGTGATGGCACATGCCTGTAATCCCAGCCACTTGGGAGGCTGAGGCAGGAGAATCGCTTGAACCCGGGAGGCAGAGGTTGCGGTGAGTCGAGATCATACCATTGCACTCCAGCCTGGGCAACAAGAGTGAAACTCTGTCTCAAAAAAAAAAAAAAAAAAAAAAAAGAGATGGGAAGGGATCTTTTTATGTTGCCTAGGCTGGTCTTGAACTCCTGGCTCAAGCAATCCTCTTGCCTCAGCCTCTCAAGTAGTTGAGACCACAGGCCATGTGCCACCACACCTGGCTTTTTCTATTTTTGAAGGTTCCCACGAACAGAGACCCTTTTACCTCTCTGGCTTGCTATTCTAAGGTGTATAATTTTTACTTATGATATCCATTAGAAAGTGCAATTCTTCTCTAACAAATGTTTATTCCTCATATATTTTTAAAAATCTTATGAAAGTTAAGGCAGAAATAAATTATTTAGTATCTGCTTTAAAAAAATTCATGCTCAAGTCATTTATTAGATTTTTTTTCTGTCTAGTCTCATAGAGACCCATCACCCACAGTTCTTTCTAAAACCTCTTCCCAATATGCCGTAATTGGAGACTCCAAACTACGTGCTTATGATGTTCTCCAGAGCCCCTCCTGACTACACCCAGAATACCTACTGGATGGTGCCTGTAATCTTATCCTTCGTCTTGCTTCTAATAAGTCAGACAACTGCCATAGAGGGTTATTTAGGGCAACATGGAACAGCCAAGGAGACTCTGGCCAGAACTGGCTTGGGGCCAGACTAAGCTAGTCAGGTTGGCTAGGAGAGCTCAAAGAATTACTGGGGCTCCTTAGTATAAACTATTTGTATACCCCAAAGTTTGTGATTTTTAGGGAACTAGGGGTTTGAGGCATAGGTACCAGGTACATGAAGAGCATCCTAAAATTTGGTTTCTAGGAAAACACTCAGATATTCAAGTTGGATACAGATGAATGACTTCTGGAAGTTGGTGGGGTTGAGGTAAGAAGAAGGCAGAGGGAGAAGAGAATTTCCTTATTGTGAGATTTTTTTCATATGCCCAACAGATTTGGATAGTCCCTGTCCACCATCTGTTGTTTGCTTTTGTACTGAAAACCTTTGGAGTCACTTGTCTCTCTTAACCCTGGGTATACCAACAGGATTGCATTAAGTTAGAGTTTTTGCAGGACCATTTACTCAGCTTGGGAGCAGGAAACAATGTTCCAACCTATACATTTCAGAACAATTTTTTCCCTTATTTCCTGAAATTACAAATTCATATTCCAGAACTCCAGGTATCCAGAAGAGAATCCCATAGGCCTTGTGACAGGCTGGAAAACAAACTTTAGTTTCATATCTATTCTGATCTTATTAAGCTGACTTTATTCATCTTTCCTAAAGCACTGATGGCTTTTTGTTGACTTTTGACCTTGTTCCTTTCACACACATAGGCTATTCCTCAGGCTACTGAGAAGCCCCTCTCTTCACAATTTTTTGGTTTTGATGCCTTCAACTTAAGGGTGTGAACTTAGGCTTCTAGACTTCTTGGGGCTTTGCCTTAGTGATGTCATAAGTGAGCTTTGACATCAGTGCTTACCAATGACTTCTTGTTGACAAGCCCAACCTTTCAGGCCTTACCTTAGATCAGTTATCAGAAGCATTTGGCACTGTTCCCACTTCTTGAAACTGTCCCCTTTTGGCTTCT
Organism: Pongo pygmaeus; assembly: GCF_028885625.2. Classification (NCBI taxonomy): domain Eukaryota; kingdom Metazoa; phylum Chordata; class Mammalia; order Primates; family Hominidae; genus Pongo; species Pongo pygmaeus. The sequence goes on from NC_072383.2 coordinate 45,699,499, forward strand.
AAGACATTGCTAAGTCCTGGTTCTTTTGTATTTGTTGCTGCCCCTTATTAGTTTTCATCATGGAACCTCCCTTCCCCTTCCTATTCCTTCAATGTTGGTTTTCCTCAGGGTTGCATTCCTTGCCCCTTTCCCTTATAATTCTGCATATTTTCTTGAGATAGTCTTTTCTGTGTTCACATGGATACTCCACAAGAACCTCAAACTCAACATATCCAAATATGAATGTATCACCCCCACCCCCACCTGCCCAAACCAAAACCTGCCTCTGCTGAGTTAATGGATCACACTTTTACCCTTTGTCTAAATCAATCACAGGACATTTTCTCCTTCTCTGACCCTTGAAATGTAATCACATTGCCAACTGGATATAAGTCCTGTTGCTTCTGTTTCCTATATGTCTTCTGTCCAGTATTTTGTTTTGTCCCAAATGCTACTCTTCCAGTTCAGGCCTTCCACATTTCTTATCTAGGATGCCAGGTAGCCTCCTAACGCTAGAAATCCCTCTCTCAAGCCGTCTTTCACACTGCTGCCAGAGTTATCTTTCTGAGATACAGATGGCATCATGTCCCTCCGCTCTCTAAATTCTTCAGGGATTCTTTGTTGTATGCAACTTTTCTTTTTGGAGGGGCCACAGACCCCTTTAAGAATCAAATGAAAGCTGTGGACCTTCTCTCGAAAGAAATGTCCATGCCCACAGAACTTTTCATACAGTTTTGTGGGGTTCCTGGATTCCCTGAAACCCATCACCCATGGATCCCCAATTAAACCCTGGCCTGTAGAAGACAAGTCAAACTTCTCATGGCACATAGGTACCTGCCCACCTGTAGAGCTTCATCTCTCACCACTTCCCAGTTTATATTTTATTCTTTATAATACTAAATTACTTAAGGTTATTTTTTGACCCTCACCTTTATTTGTGCTATTCCCTCTGCCAAGAACACTCTCCCTCAAATTATCCACCTGACAGAAAAATTTTAAAGGAAATTGTCCTTCAGGTCCCATGACAAATGCTGTCTTTTCTGTATAACCTTCTCTGACTTCCTTCTGGCAGGCTTAGATACTGTTTGTCCCTGTTTCCACTGTACTTTGTGTCTCTCTCTCTCTCTCTCTCTCTCTCTCTCTTTTTTGAAAGATGAGGTCTCACTGTGTTGCCCAGACTACACTTAACTCCTGGGCTCAAGTGATCCTCCTGTCTCAGCCTCCCAAGTAGCTGGGACTATAGGGATGCACCATTGTACTTGGCTCATGTCTTTTATAGGGACCAATAGACCATATTATAATTCTCCACATGTCTTGAAGACCATTACCAAGTCCTTTATCTTGGTATACCCAGACTCTATGGTGGTCATTGCTGTACCCCCAGTGCCTAGCATAGTGCCTGAAACATGATAGGTGTTCAGTTAATATTTGTTCAGTGAACAAATGGACCTTCAATTCAATTTGGAGCTAATAGCCATGTAATACCAACCTGCAAAAAAAAAAGAAACATTTTGGTCTTTTTTATTCCGTTCTATTCCTGATAGCCTTGGATTATTCAAAAGTTTGTGATGGTTTTTTAGTTTGGTGCTGCAGATTTTTCCAATTACTAGCTCTCTTAGTGCTTGCTGGTATATTACATTTCTCCAGGCAGGGTTAAGGACACCATGAACAGATTTTAGATTAAAACAAAAATATGTACTAGAATGTCTAAGAGAGACTGGCTAAAATGGTTCACAAGAAGTTGACCCGTCATGGCTCTAAGATTCCCTGTGCATCACCATGTGCTCCTTGTCACATTACATGGTAGGAAAGGAATGTCTCCCATCTGTCACCAATAAGGCCATGCTTAGCACAGGATCAGTGCATTGTTCCTAATATGAAACACACATATGGGACACCTGCTGTGTGTTTTATGTTGGGACGGGTTGGCTTTTTCACAGTGCTCCTGGAAGAGAGTTATTTTCACTGAGCAGCTACTAGGAGAGGGATAATATCATCTGTGAAAAAGGGAAAAGGATTGGCTCTCTATTTTAGTCCTAAGTTTTTGTTTTGTTTTGTTTTAATTTTATTTCTTTTTTTTTTTTTTTTTTTTTTTACAGATGGAGTCTTGCTGTGTTGCCCAGGCTGGTCTCGAACTCCTAGGCTCAAGCAGTCTTCCCAGCTTGACCTCCCAAAGTACTGAGATTACAGGCATGAGCTACTGTGTCCAGCCCTAGTCCTAAGTTTTTCTTCCAGTAGAAGCAGAGAGAGAATGATCTACAGTATACTTTTTGAGTTCCCCATAAACATCTTATATACAGGGCCACAGGAAGAGACCAGCAAATATTTGTTGACTAATTGAGGAAATGCCAGGAGAATGCAGTGAGAGAATAGAGTCCCCACCAATTCTTCCTGCACACTTGGTCACAGCCTCTTCTGGCAATGTGATAACTAGTAAATCACAACTGTGTGGCACACATTGGAACATAGACCAACTCAAGTGACACAAAAAAGGGGTGTGTTTGTGTGTGGGTAGACTGAGAGAATCAGCTGTCTAGTAACAGATATACTTGTGAACTTGTGAATAGACTGTGACTTGCCAGGTTACTGAACCATATAGAGTCATGTCTTTGTCCTGAAATGCCTACTAAAAGCTGATGTCTCGATTCAGTGCAGAAAGCAAGGAGAAACCTAGTACAGCCATTGACATTAGTAGGACAAGCCATAGAGGCTAATAATGTTAACTTAGGCATCTGAGAACTTGAATTCTAATCTGAACTTTCTAAAATTACTAGTTTTGTGCCCCTTGACCTTTTTGAGTTTCAGTTTCCAAATCTTTAAAATGGAGACAATTCCAGGATTGTTAACAGCATTAAATAAGATGATGTTTGACAAGCTCTTGGCAGTGTCTAGCTCACAATACACATTCAAGAAAATACTTTGTTCTTCTTGTTATTATTTCCCAGATGGTCCTATCAAGGAAAGGTCTTGGAAAAGGCAGGATTTTGCGGGGGCTTGAGAAGCAATGAATGCAGATTATCTGAAGCTCCAGTAACATTGACTGCAGTAATTGGGAGTGGGGAGGCCAGAAGACTTTGATGAGAGGATTATTCTAGATTCAGAGAAAAGACTAAATAAAGTACTGATTCATTATCTTTAGCCAAATGTAATATCTCTGGATTCCAGGGCACCTTTTCTTAGGAGCAACCTCTCCGTGACTTCTTTTGTCCCTCCTTTCAGGTATGAATGCTGCTGTCAGGGCTGTGGTTCGAGTTGGTATCTTCACCGGTGCCCGTGTCTTCTTTGTCCATGAGGTTGGTTCTGTACTTTGTTCTTCATCATTCTTTCTCTGTCCTCTTCTAAATTTGCCTTCTATCCCCTTCCCACGTTCTGTGTCCTTACCTCCCAGTTAGTTACATTGCTGTGTTTGATTTTCCTTGACTCCATAGCTTCATGAGTCACTCTTTCCTACTTGACTCCAATAGTGAGGGTGGGACCTGAGCATCTACAAACTGGGTCTTCATGTTGCCTGTTCAATTTAAAGGAAAAAGTAACTCTCAGTCCTCCTTTTATCTTCCTCAAAACAGAGAAAGAAATGGAAATGGGTAGTATTTACAGCAAATTTAGTATATCCGGGGAAGAGCCCCAGGAGAGAAGAGCCTTGCTGCATTTCTGTAGTTTGCATAACTCTCTGAGGTTCTCAAATCTTCTTTTGCACCCTTCTCCCAGTACCCTCTCATGCTTCACCCACTCTTCTTTTTATAAAGTCCACCTGCTTTCTTGTATCAGATTTTATATTCTTTTAGAGCAAGTCGCATTTCTTTCCTTCCCTCCCACCAACTTCCCCTTCTCCTTTTCTCCATGGTTATCAAGACCATCTGTTATCATTGGCCCCCTGGGAAGCAGGTTGGAGGAGATAGGATGAGCCAAAAATAGGAATTAAGATTAACTATTAGGAAGGATATCCACATCCCAGTATTTCAAAAATGGGAGAAACTAGAAGAGAGTATTGCAAAAGTTGATGCCTCCTTCTTTGGACTGTGTTAAATACGATAGTCTCACGAGCATCCCGGACTCACTAATGGGAGGAGGTGGCTTGACTCTCAGAGAATCTCTTCCCAGGGATCCTGTCTTAATCCTGGGAATTTAGGGAGAAGCCTAGCTGGGGCTGAACAGGTATAATGTGTCGCACAGGGTTATCAAGGCCTGGTGGATGGTGGAGATCACATCAAGGAAGCCACCTGGGAGAGCGTTTCAATGATGCTTCAGCTGGTATGTTCCAAAGAACTCCCTGTCCCATATTTGCTCTGTCCTTGTTTCATCGCACTCTGGTTTGGGCTCATGGTCTCCCAAATTCCCTGTCAATGTGGTTTCATGGGAAGGAATTCAGTGACAAGAGAGGGACCCTATTTGCCCTTTACTCTTAGCATTTGAAAATACCACCCTGGTTTCCTGGGGCAGGGAGAGGGTGGAGGAGTGATCACAGGATGCTTTGCTCTTTATGGAAAGGTCATAAACAAGACTATGGGTACTGACACATAAGCAGGTCTTACTCTAGGGTCACGGGGAAGGTCTGGCCCTGAAAATAACCTTACCAGAGGACTGGAGCCAGAGCCAGAAGTGGAGCTGAAATCTGCCAGTTCTCATGTGACGGAGATGAGGTGACCTGAAACCAGACCACTTAAAGGACGAAGGAACTGAGACAGCCTTTCGGAGTCTCAAAAAAATCCTAAGAGTATCCTGAGGATTTCCACAGTCCTTTATGCTACTTGCTCCATGTTGTTTTAGGCTTCTCATGTGTATCCACTGTGGGCTAGCCCACAGTGAGTGAGAGAAATACAATCATTTGCTGGTTTACTGAAAATTTGTAAATTACACTTGTATCCCCCTTTTTTCAGCTCAGTTCCCTAAAAATCCATGGGCAAAAATTTAATATGCAGTGTCTAGTGAAGGCTCTACCTAGGTGCTAGGTAATGGTGCCTGCCATAAAGTGGTCTGAGAATGAGCCAGAGTTCTCCACCAGTATCCCAAAGTCATGGCCGCCCAGGAGTACATATGATATGAAAACCTAAGTATACTTACCTCTCTCAGGTAAGTATACTTTCTCTCAGGGATAGAAAGCCTTAATTTCCCAGGGACTTATAGATACCTCTCTTGGGGTATCTATAAGGCTTTCTTTACCCAGAGCTATTTTTCCTGTTAATACCTGGATATCGCGGCTTCTGGCTGGCACCATGGATTGCAAGGAGCTAAGGGGAAACGATTGGCAGTACCTGGGTACAATTAGAAATCTCAGTGTAGAGAGAGGAAAAATACTACAGAACACATTGGGATGAACTCCTAATAATAATTTGGACACAATCCAGTAATGTCAGGCCATTAGGGAGAATTTCTAAAGACTGAAGTCACTGCTTCTAAGATGTGAAAGTTGGAGATTATTTGAGAAGCCAACAGACATGTATGTATTCACTTGTTCTCTTTAGGATAGTCATGGATGACAAAGCCTTCAATGAAAGGAGTTCTTGGCAGTCGTCTCAGATGTGTAGCAAAATATGGGAATGACCCTATGATGCCTCAGCCAGCATCATTTCCCTTTCCTTTGGAAGGGACAGATCACTCTTAAGGATGTCAAGGAACTTTCTAGGGAGTCACACGGTTATGTTAGGCCATCACAGCATTGGGATAGGGGATATCTCAGCATGTTGAGCCCTGTCTCTGGGGAGCTGACTTCTACCTCTTCCAAAGGGAGGCACGGTGATTGGAAGTGCCCGGTGCAAGGACTTTCGGGAACGAGAAGGACGACTCCGAGCTGCCTACAACCTGGTGAAGCGTGGGATCACCAATCTCTGTGTCATTGGGGGTGATGGCAGCCTCACTGGGGCTGACACTTTCCGTTCTGAGTGGAGTGACTTGTTGAGTGACCTCCAGAAAGCAGGTAAGAGAGTTTTCATATCAGTATTGCTTATTTGTGTCAGTACATGCACGTGTGTACACACACACATCGCCCCCGCCCCACTTTTACCTCCCATTGGAGAAAAATGTTACCCAGACACAAATAGGCAGTCTTTGCCCTCCTTTTTCTGGTATTGTCTACAACTCCTTTTGGCTAGAGTTTCTCTCTCTCTAGATATCTCCTCTTTAGGCATGCCAGGTACCTCACCCAGTGGCTCCTGGTTTGCTTCTCATTGTCAGGTAAGATCACAGATGAGGAGGCTACGAAATCCAGCTACCTGAACATTGTGGGCCTGGTTGGGTCAATTGACAATGACTTCTGTGGCACCGATATGACCATTGGCACTGACTCTGCCCTGCACCGGATCATAGAAATTGTAGATGCCATCACTACCACTGCCCAGAGGTAAGGGGACTTGGGAGGTAGGCAGTGTAAGAAGATGGCAGCTAGGACAGGCTAAAGGGCTAGAAGCTGCTGAAGACTAAAGCGTTTGAGCTATGGTGACTATAATGACCAGTTTTCTGGGGCTAGAACACTATTTTTAACGAAAAATTATCTAGAGCACTGAAATTGCACTGTTCCCTTAATGATATATGATTTGTCTTTTGCCACTGTCTGGCCCACTGTCCAAATATGCAGCTTTGAGGTCTTTCATATTGTTGGGGTAAATGGTTATTCTTCAGACTTGGCAAATCTAGGGAGCCCAGACATGAGCTACGCTTTCCAGCCATATCATAGAAAGTACAGGTGCTGCTATAACCACGACGGCTCAGAGATAAGGGGACCTGGGGGGAGGCAATGTAGGATGGGAGGGTAGAAGGGTAACAGTTTACCCCAGGGTAATCCTAGAGGATTCCAGTTAGTCCAATTGTCCCTTCACTTCTTATCCTTTCCTTTCCTTCCCTTCTCTGACCCCGTTCCTCCCTGAAACAGAGCCTCTGTTTAGACACCTTTTACTGCTGTGTTTTCTCAGGCCTAGGAAGGATACCTTGTGGCTAAAGTATTTCCCCTAGGTCTTCCTGGTCTCAGGAAGCCTGCTAGAAGGCCTGGCAGCATACACGTATCTCCCAGAGAGGGTAACTGGCCTAGATGTGGGTGGTGGCTTGATCTTGGCCATAGGGTCACTTGGACTGTGCCCTATGTCTATCTCTTGCAGCCACCAGAGGACATTTGTGTTGGAAGTAATGGGCCGCCACTGTGGGTAAGATCCTCATTCTGACCCATTTATTCCGTGGACCTAGCAATAGCCCTTTCCTTTTCCCCAGAGAGTCCAGTGAGGTCTCTCAGTAGCAGCAGATCTGGAGGTGCACATGCTCCTTGTGGTGTGGTTCCTTTTCTGGCCTCCATCCCCCTCCATTACATCCCCACACATGCATGTGTGTATGTGCTCAGGCACACGCTTGGTGTAAAGAGTGGGTAGTGCTCTGAGGCTGGAAGCCACTGTGGCAGGTGAACATAAATGGAAGGTATCCGTTAGAGACAGAATCTCACTGAGGGGCCCTGGTGCTCTTACCCTTGCCCCAAGAATAAAATGGAGGCTCTCCAGACCTTTTATCAACTATGAGGACTAGGAGAACTTGTTGGGTATGGATGAGGCTATTTGTAGAGTACAACTTCTAGCAGGATGCTTCTGACTCTCATCTCAGATACCTGGCCCTTGTCACCTCTCTGTCCTGTGGGGCCGACTGGGTTTTTATTCCTGAATGTCCACCAGATGACGACTGGGAGGAACACCTTTGTCGCCGACTCAGCGAGGTACTTGCACTTTATTTTGCCCTTCAGAAATCCCTCACCCTGTTCCACTGATGATCTGTTTCCCACGCATCGGCTTCATTCCATGGACCATTTTACCCTTTGTTCTCAACCAGACAAGGACCCGTGGTTCTCGTCTCAACATCATCATTGTGGCTGAGGGTGCAATTGACAAGAATGGAAAACCAATCACCTCAGAAGACATCAAGAATGTTCGTATGAATGAAGCCAGAGAGGTCTTAGACTCCATAGCCCATACCCTTCTGGCTTCTGAGTCTCCTGACACTGCTTCTCCCCTTGGTCCTTCTGCACGTCTTCCTGGGTCCCTGTCCCTGGTTGCCTCCCACAGAGAACCATTACAAGACAAGAGGCTGAGCTGTCCATGGTTTACCCAAGTCTCTGCTTGTTTTCTTCCTTTGACTCTGCGTAACCCTCTCTCTGTCCCTCTCTTGGTCCCTTCAGCTGGTGGTTAAGCGTCTGGGATATGACACCCGGGTTACTGTCTTGGGGCATGTGCAGAGGGGTGGGACGCCATCAGCCTTTGACAGAATTCTGGTAAGTCACTGGGCTCTGTGGCCCTCGTGCCTTGAAACCCTCAACCTTGTAGTCCTGCCCCCTCAGGGCTGCACTTCACCAGACAGGGACTTACATCACTGGTCGCATTGCCTCTCCACCAGCCTTTGGGCTGCAGTGGCCACTGACCCATTCCCATACACTTGAGGGTTCTCTTCTGTTACAAAAACAGTGAGAGACTATGCCTTCCTAATGGTGAGGAACAATATCTTTTTGTTTTGTTTTGTTTCATATATTTTTAATAAGAATTTTGAGATAATTGTAGATTCACATTCAGTTGTACAGAATAATACAGAGATAGTCCCACATAGCCTTTGCCCAGTTTCCTTCAATGGTAACATCTTGCGTAACATCTTGCGTAACTATAGTTACGCTATATCCTGGTGATATAGCAATATCACCAGGATATTGACATTGATATAGTCAAGCTACAGAACATTTCTATTACCACAGGATATCTCATGTTGTCCTTTTGTAGCCACGTGTACTTTACCCCCACCCATCCCTTCTCATTATTATTATTACTATTATTTTTTGAGATGGAGTCTCGCTCTGTCGCCCAGGCTGGAGTGCAATGGTGCGATCTCGGCTCACTGCACGTTCCGCCTCCCGGGTTCACGCCATTCTCCTGCCTCAGCCTCCCAAGTAGCTGGGACTACAGGCACCCGGACCACGCCAGGCTAATTTTTTGTATTTTTAGTAGAGACGGGGTTTCACCGTGTTAGCCGGGATGGTCTCGATCTCCTGACTTTGTGATCCACCCGCCTCAGCCTCCCAAAGTGCTGGGATTACAGGCGTGAGCCACTGCGCCCAGCCCTCCCTCCTCATTCTTAATCTCCGGCAACCACTAATCTGTCTCTTTGTCTGTAATTTTTAATCTCATGTATATTGTATAAATGGAATTGCATAATATGCAACCCTTTAGGATTGGCTTTTTTTTCCACTCAGCATAATTCTCTAGATATTTATCAAAGGTGTTTGTTTCTATAGTTTGCTGTTTTTTGCAAAGCAGTCCTCCATGGAGTGGACGTATTACAGTTTGTTTAATCATTCAAACATTTGAGTTGTTTTCAATTTTTGGCTATTAGGGATAAAGCGACTATGAACATTTGTGTACAGCTTTTTGTGTGAACTTAAATTTTCATTTCTGCAGAGTAATTGCCCAGGAGTTCAATTGGGTTGTATGGTAGTTTTTTGTTTCTTAAAAAAATTTTTTTTCAAAGATACTGCCCAACTGTTTCCATAATAGCTGTACCATTTTAATTTCCATCAGCAATTCATGAACCACCTTTTTTGTTTGCATCCTTACCAGCATTTGGGGGTCGTCACTTTTTTTTTTTTTTTTTTACTATTCTGATAGGTATATAGTGGTATTTCTTTTTTCTTTCTTTCTTTCTTTTTTATTTTGAAATGGAGTCTCTCTCTGTTGCCCAGGCTGGAGTGCAGTGGCATGGTCTCAGCTCACTGCAACCTCTGCCTCCTGGGTTCAAGGGATTCTCTGGCCTCAGCCTCCCGAGTAGCTGGGATTGCAGGTGCCTGCCACCATGCCCAGCTAATTTTTTAAATTTTTAGTAGAGATGGGGGTTTCACCATGTTGGCCAGGCAGGTCTTGAACTTCTGACCTTGTGATCTGCCTGCCTCGGCCTCCCAAAACATTGGGATTACCGGCGTAAGCTACCGGGCCCAGCCTTTTTTTTTTTTTAGAGGTGGAGTCTTGCTCTATCACCCAGGCTAGAGTGCAGTGGTGCAATCTCGGCTCACTGCAGTCTCCATCTCCCGGGTTCAAGGGATTCTCCTACCTCAGCCTCCTGAGTAGCTGGGATTACAGGCACATGCCACCGTGCCTGGCAAACTTTTTGTATTTTTAGTAGAGACGGGGTTCCACCATGCTAGCCAGGCTGGTCTTGAACTCCTGACCTCAGGTGATCTGCCTGCCTCGGCCTCCCAAAATGCTGGAATTACAGGCATGTAATCCCAACCTTAGACACTCAGTTTAAACCCTCTTATCCTATTTTCACTAGAAGAGCAAAGCAATCTCCTACCTTGTTTTGTCAATAAGAAGGGAATATTATTAAGTCCCAGTAATCCTGTTGATTACCATAGTGGGCGTTTCTCTAGAACTAAGTAGAATCTTTGGGGTTCCGATGGCAAGAATACAGAGTCATCAAGCTTTAGATGAAATCTGTTTGGGGAGGTAAAGCCCAGTAAGTTCTTTGCTGCAGTTCTTAATTGTGAGACTTAGTCTTATGATTTGGAAAAGGCCTCAAGTATCCTGACTCTCTAGGCTGAGCCAAGATGGGACAGCCTGAGCCAGACTGTCTTTGTTCTCTGGGCTCCTGCAGGGCAGCAGGATGGGTGTGGAAGCAGTGATGGCACTTTTGGAGGGGACCCCAGATACCCCAGCCTGTGTAGTGAGCCTCTCTGGTAACCAGGCTGTGCGCCTGCCCCTCATGGAATGTGTCCAGGTGGTAAGTACTGATCCTAAACCCCTTTCTTAACACTCTCAAGCCCCTGCCTTGGAGCTCAAGGGGAATGAGACTACGTCTAAGGCCACTGGTATAGGAGCAGGTGGAAAGGCAAGATGGTATAGTAAGAGACATGTGGGGAAAGAACACAGTGGGCTTTGCATAGGAGCTCTTAACTAAGCTTTAGTGTTCCCATCTGTAAAACGTTCCTAAGGAAGGTGGGAGATTCTACATCCTCCTTAGTAATGAAACCCAGTATCTCATAATATACAACCTCAAACCTTTTTATCGTGTCTTTATTGGAAGAATAATGCTATATTCCTCCTAACTTTATTAAGAACAGGAGAATATTATTAAATTCTAGCTGGGTAGCTTTTGTCTCTATGATTTATATCTTGAACATGTTTCTCTGAACCAACATGAGGTTACTAATGCTCACGTTGAGGGTTATTGTAAGGATTGGAGATAAGCTATATTAGCATGTGATGCAGTACCTAGCAAATGTTGAGTGCTCAGGAAATGGTGGCCTTTATTATGAAGGAATCACTCCTTCGATACCACAGAGTGAACATGGCGGCTGGGAGCAAGAGCTAGGCTATGTGGCCTGGTTCTGAGGGCTGGTCTAAATGCTCCCCATCTCCCGGCCTCCTGCTCTCTGAGACTCAGGAGTCCCAGTTACCTGCAGCCTTTCTTGGAAATGTATCTGTAAAAGCTCCAAAGCGAAGGCACTGCCCCACAGAGCTGAAATCAATAGTTGAGAAGCACACAGCAGGGATCAGTCCTTCTTAACTGGGTTACCTGTAGGATCTTCATTTACTTATGACTTTAGAGGCTGCTTTAAGGCTGGGGACCTGGGTGTGGAATGGAAGATACTATTTATCTGTGAGCATTCCTCCACTCTGCCCATACTTCTAATAAACAGAGCATAGTGCCGGGCGCGGTGGCTCACGCCTGTAATCCCAACACTTTGGGAGGCCGAGGCAGGCAGATCACAAGGTCAGGAGATCAAGACCATCCTGGCTAACATGGTGAAAAATACCAAAAAAATTAGCTGGGTGTGGTTGCACACGCCTATAATCCCAGCTACTTGGGAGGCTGAGGCAGGAGAATTGCTTGAACCCGGGAGGCAGGGGGGTTGCAGTGAGCCAAGATCATGCCACCGCACTCCAGCCTGGGTGACAGAGCGAGACTCCGTCTCAAAAAAAAAATAAAATAAACAGAGCATAGAATCAGTTCTTTGCTTTTGCTGCTCATTACTTAGACAACTCAGGAAAAACAAAAATACTTCTGTGTAAGTTTGGGGGCATAGGAAAGGTGGGGTGTAGAATGGGCAGGATCTAGTCACAATCCCAGAGATGGGCAGAGTTCGACTGTGGGATGGAGATCCAGCTGTGCAGAATCCTGACCCTGGAGTTGAAACTGTCACTGTGCTCCCCCCTCAGACCAAAGATGTGACCAAGGCCATGGATGAGAAGAAATTTGATGAAGCCCTGAAGCTGAGAGGCCGGTGAGGAGATGACAGGAAGCTCACTAGCTACAGAAATCAGAGGCCTGAACGAAGCCAAAGATCTCCATGGCTCCAGGCCCAAAACATGAGCTTCTGCTGCTTCCTTTTCTGATTCTCTTTGCAGCAAGTTCCTGCCCAAGAAAATTAGTTGTGAGGTGACTGGGAGGCTCGGTTCATCTCAGGGGTGCGGTCCCTGGCATCAACCTTTTATAATCTGTTATTTCTATATGTGAGCCCCAGCAAGATGATAAGTTCCTCTAGGCAAGGGACAGTCTCTTGTGCTAAGCACAGTGCCTGAAGAAGAGTACTGAGGGATTGTTTGATGAACTAGTGGCCCCTTTGCAGCCCCTGCCCTGTCCCTGCTCTGCCCCAGTTCTGTCCTCAGAGGTTTGCCCTATGGAACTTCCCTCTGGGAGCAAAACTTCAGACAAGGATCTCCATGGCTGCTGGCTGTAGGGAATGGCCTGAAGACACCTCTCTCTATTTGTACTTCCTACAGGAGCTTCATGAACAACTGGGAGGTGTACAAGCTTCTAGCTCATGTCAGACCCCCGGTATCTAAGGTACTGGCAAGTTGACTTGCCCTCTCCCCTTTTCCTTCTCCCTCCCCTAGTCTCTCTTCATAAAGTGCTACCACAGTCCATACAATGTAAGCCTTGCCAACTTCTCTGCCCCACTCTGATCTTCAGTGCTGGGTCTCTGGCCCTATTATAATGATTTCCTCTTAACCACCCCTAGATACCAGAGCCCCCTTCTTAGTGTACCCTGGATATCTCTAACACAAGACCCATGCCCACTTCAGGACTGGCAGGATAGCATGCAAAGAATGGGAAAGAGGGCTTATGTACTTTTTCTCTGGGAAAATATGAGAATAATCACATCTAAGTGTATCTAAGCCACTTCTTCCATTGGAATAGTGATTCTCAATATTAAGTATATATCGGAATTGTTTGGGTTGCTTATTAAACATGCAAACTCCTGGGCCCCTCTCTCAGAGGAGATTCATATCTGGGTAGAGGCCAGGAATATGCAGGTTTAACAGGCTCCCCCAGTGGATTCTGATGCAGGTGATACAAGGAACACACTTGGGAAGTGCTGCTCTGGAAGGTCTCTCATTCGTTGTATAATAATGATATCTGAAATGGGGGACAGCAGCTTTATTTATTGATCTGTGATCAAGAATTTTGCTTCCATAGTATGTGGCAGCAAGCTGTGCTGGCATTCTTTGGGAGAGGGGTGTGTGTTGTCTTAGGCAGATGTCCTGATCCTTGGATGACAAGGGCTTAGAGCTCTGCCTCCTTTACTAACCTCCTCCCTGTTCCCCTGCTGGGTTTCTGTCCTCATTTTTCCCTGCTTCCTCCTGTATAGAGTGGTTCGCACACAGTGGCTGTGATGAACGTGGGGGCTCCGGCTGCAGGCATGAATGCTGCTGTTCGCTCCACCGTGAGGATTGGCCTTATCCAGGGCAACCGAGTGCTCGTTGTCCATGATGGTTTCGAGGGCCTGGCCAAGGGGCAGGTATGGAGACTATTCTGGGACCCAGGAGCAGACATGGGGAAGATAAGTGTAGCAAAAATGACCTGTCCATTCTCTTGGCTTCCTCTGTTCCTCACTACCTCTCTCTCCTCTCTCAGGGTCCAGGCAGAAGTAGATATTTAATGTTAGGACAGTAGGAACAGGCAGGAATTACTGGAGTGAACCATTGCAAACAACATGGCTTATTTAATTCTCTATCCCAAAGCTCAGCACAGTGCCTGGCATAGGTAGATGCTTAATATTTGTGAATGAGCAGTAAGGGTAGAAGAAGTTCAGTGCATGGGGAAAAGCTAGTACCTGGTGTACCTCTTCCAACCAAGGGGGATCCAGGGGTAGGGTTAGAACTCAAGCAGTGGCACCAGTCCCACACAGGCCTCCTAGTGCTTTAGCCTTGTGCAGAGCTCTGTGGCTTATCCCCACAGATAGAGGAAGCTGGCTGGAGCTATGTTGGGGGCTGGACTGGCCAAGGTGGCTCCAAACTTGGGACTAAAAGGTAAGTAGCACTGCAGAGGCATCTCCTCCCAGTCACCTCTTAAAGTTGCCCTTGGATGTGGGTTCATTATGCCATGGTCTGCTTCAACCACCCTGTTGTCTGGGTCCTCCACCCCCAACCTCACAGTTGCTGCCATGAGGGCAGACATGCCCATCTCAACATCTTTAGCAGCTCTGGCAACTTAGAGCTCCAGTATGTATCCTTGGATAGGACTGAGAGGGTGGGCTAGGGAGGGCGGCACAGGTCAAGAAATTAAAAATAAAGTGCCTCTAACTCTAGCTTTTCTCTCCCTCAATTTTGCTGTCTCTTCCCCAAATTCCAATTCCCCTTCCCCGCCTCCCCACATCACTGGTCACCTAGGACTCTACCCAAGAAGAGCTTTGAACAGATCAGTGCCAATATAACTAAGTTTAACATTCAGGGCCTTGTCATCATTGGGGGCTTTGAGGTGAGTGCCTGCCACCATTTCTTCCTCTCTCCCTTCCACCTCCTCTCCCTCTCCCCAATCCTGCCCTTGTGCTCTCTTCTTCTTAGGCTTACACAGGGGGCCTGGAACTGATGGAGGGCAGGAAGCAGTTTGATGAGCTCTGCATCCCATTTGTGGTCATTCCTGCTACAGTCTCCAACAATGTCCCTGGCTCAGACTTCAGCGTTGGGGCTGACACAGCACTCAATACTATCTGCACGGTGAGAGCCTACCACCACTTCCCATCCCTTTTGGCCAGGATTATAATCCTTAAACTGAATGTGGTCCCAAACAGTGAGCTACTCTTTATATCAAGAAAATGGGAATGTTTGAAAATGATTCTTCAGCTGGGCGTGGTGGCTCACACTTCTAATCCCAGCACTTTGGGAGGCCAAGGCAGGCAGATCACTTGGGGTCAGGAGTTCAAGAGCAGCCTGGCCAACATGGTGAAACCCCATCTCTACTAAAAATACAAAAATTAGCTGGGTGTGGTGGTAGGCGCCTGTAATCTCAGCTACTTGTGAGGCTGGGGCAGGAAAATTGCTTGAACCTGGGAGGCGGAGGTTACAGTGAGCAGAGATCGTGCCACTTTACTTCAGCCTGAGTGACAAAGTGTTCAGTTTCCTCACCTAGAAATGCACCAATACCCTGAATACCAAATGTTTTGTTTTGTTTTTTCTTTCTGAGATCATGCAGTCTAATTTTCTGAGCAGTAGAAAGGATAGGTACAGCTTTCTTCCCAGGAGAGACGTTCTGCAGTGAGGTTGGCAAATATGCCTGTTACCCTAAATGCAAGAACTTGATGAGCTCTAGGGGCCCTGCCAGCCTATGGAGAATATAGTTCCAGGGTTTAATTAATGGCAAAGATTAAAGAGTGACAAGAATCAGTCCCCTGACCATGTCTTTCTAACTATAACCCATTGTCCTTGCAGACCTGTGACCGCATCAAGCAGTCAGCAGCTGGCACCAAGCGTCGGGTGTTTATCATTGAGACTATGGGTGGCTACTGTGGCTACCTGGCCACCATGGCTGGACTGGCAGCTGGGGCCGATGCTGCCTACATTTTTGAGGAGCCCTTCACCATTCGAGATCTGCAGGTAGCTGGCCACCCAGAGCCTGCTAGGTAGCTCTCCCCTGTCTCCAGACTGTTTCCACAGTGATCTGAACTATGAGAGCTCAAGTTGAGCACAGAGCTGATTGGTCTGTAGAATCCTGTGAAGACCAGAAAGAGCACTATGCAGGCACTCTCTGGTGTCACCTCATATGCATGACCACAGCTACTGTTGTTGGAATGCTGATTTTGAGTCAGGTGACCTGGTGCTAAGCCCTTTATGGGCATTTTTGCATTTTATCTTCACAATAGACATGCAAAGAAGATACTATCTCCATATAACATAGAAAGGTTTAGAGAGGTTAAAAAACTTTTCTAAACTCCTAAGTGAGCAGATGGTTTAAGTAGTTGAGAAAGTCAGTGATCTTTTTACTACATCATGTCTCCCCTTCAGATTTCCCTTGCTGTCATTCTGCTTTTGAGAGAGATACTGTCTCAAAACAGAGATATAAAGTGTCAACACTGACACTGTGACCACAAGTCAGCCCTCTGAGGCAAGGGGAACCAGAAAGGCTTGGAAAGGGAGATTGGAGAGGGTGAGGGGCTGAACACTGACAGCTACTGCAGCTGTCTGTAGTGCTCCCTCTTCCAGTTCTGTCTCATTTGGAGTCATTGTTTAAATTTCAGTCCACACTGAGCTTCTTAAAGGAATTAGGCACAGTTCAGGCCCAGGACTGTAAACAACTCTCTTCCATGTCTCTCTTCCTTCCTGGAGAGGTGTGGTGTGGAAGAAGATTTATACCCAACCTTATCCATTCCCAGTTAGGCTTAGGATTTACTCTTTCATTTTCAGGCAAATGTTGAACATCTGGTGCAAAAGATGAAAACAACTGTGAAAAGGGGCTTGGTGTTAAGGTACCTCATCCATGGTTTATTCCTAAGTGAAGAAGAAAAATAAGCTTTGGCTCAAACCCATAGAATGGCCATGGTTGGGACACCCTGAGGAATCTATAGATATAAAGGGAGGGGGCCAGCCTATCCCTTGAATCCTGGGAGGAGATAAAAATTGAAAGGAAAGAACAAAGGCAGAAATGGGGGATGGGAAGCAACCACAGAGTCACAGGCTTTTGGTCTCCACCTGGCAGGAATGAAAAGTGTAATGAGAACTATACCACTGACTTCATTTTCAACCTGTACTCTGAGGAGGGGAAGGGCATCTTCGACAGCAGGAAGAATGTGCTTGGTCACATGCAGCAGGTAGGGAAGACACCTTAGTCCTGCCCTTCATCAGACAGCCATACCTGCCAACAGCCACTGAGGCTTCCACTGGCCTTTTCCAGTCTTCTGGAGGAGCCTGTCAGTGCCATCGTGGAGCATGGGCCTGCAGACTCTTACAGTCATAGAATCAAAACGTCTTTATCCTGGAAATGACTTTAAAGATTATATGGTCTATCCTTTTCATTCAGGGGAGGGCTTTTCAACCTTGGCAGCTTTGCCCTTTGGGGCTGGATGATAATTTGTCATGGGTAGCTGTTCTATGCACTGTAGGACAGTTGCACAGCATCCCTGGTCTCTACCCACTCGATGCCAGTAGCACCTCCCTCTCACTCCCAATTGTAACAAAAATGTCTCCAAACATTCCCACTTTCCCACCTGCCTTCTCTTAATTCAAAGGAAATCTGTATGATGTTTTATATTAATTCTGAGGTGCTACCAAGGGCAGCCAGATTGGGCCACAAAAAAACACTTTTATGTCATCATTGACAGTGATCAACAAAAGCTGCTGGGCTGAAGAGGGGCAGGCAGCTGACCCGTTGGCCAGTAAGACTAAAACAGGATCTGGCAGCTGTGGAGCTAAAAGAGGGGATTGTGGGGCCAATCATCTTTAATTAGTTGTTATTATATCTGATACATGGCCAAATGTGCTGGGCCAGCTTGCCTTGGATGCTGGCACTGCCTCAGGGCACCCTTTCATAGTTTGACTTCTGGATTCCTGTTTTGGGCTGTAAGCCTGGGGCCCATCTTTCTTTTTTCTCTGTGTGTCTAGATATCTCTGCCACTTCATTAGAGTCCTTCCCTCTGTAATTTTTATGTTTCTTTCTCCAGGGTGGGAGCCCAACCCCATTTGATAGGAATTTTGCCACTAAGATGGGCGCCAAGGCTATGAACTGGATGTCTGGGAAAATCAAAGAGAGTTACCGTAATGGTAGGTGGGGTAAGAGAGCGAGTGCCCTCTATAGAGGCTGGTTCCCCAGTATAGAAGCTGACTGCCCATCCCTTATTGCAGGGCGGATCTTTGCCAATACTCCAGATTCGGGCTGTGTTCTGGGGATGCGTAAGAGGGCTCTGGTCTTCCAACCAGTGACTGAGCTGAAGGACCAGACAGATTTTGAGTGAGTACATCTGCTTTCTGGAGTGGTTCTTTCTCCCTGGTAGTTTCAAGCTCTACTGTCCTCAACCTGTTCACTGTCTTTAATTCTTTTTTTTTTTTTTTAAGGAGTAACACCTGTATTCTTACCCATTTCAGATGTGATGCACATATCCTAAATCTAACCTCTTCTGTCTAACTTCTTCCTATAAACCTTTGGTAGAAGTTGATTGGGGTGCTAAAAGATTATATCATCATTTACCTCATTCCTCTGTAGGCATCGAATCCCCAAGGAACAGTGGTGGCTGAAACTGAGGCCCATCCTCAAAATCCTAGCCAAGTACGAGATTGACTTGGACACTTCAGACCATGCCCACCTGGAGCACATCACCCGGAAGCGGTCCGGGGAAGCTGCTGTCTAAACCTCTCTGGAGTGAGGGGAATAGATTACCTGATCATAGTCAGCTCACCCCCTGATAAGTCCACATCTTCTCAGTGTTTTAGCTGTTTTTTTCATTAGGTTTCCTTTTATTCTGTACCTTGCAGCCATGATCAGTTCTGGCCAGGAGCTGGAGGAGCGGGCAGTGGGTGGGAGCTCCTTTCAGGTAGAATTTAACATGACTTCTGCCCCAGCTTTATCTGTCACACTAGGCTGGGCACCTCTAGTGCTACTGCTAGATATCACTTACTCAGAATTTTCCTAAAAATAAGCTTTATTTATTTCTTTGTGATAACAAAGAGTCTTGGTTCCTCTACTACTTTTACTACAGTGACAAATTGTAACTACACTAATAAATGCCAACTGGTCACTGTGCTTTTGCTTCTCCTGTTATCATCTTCCCAAGTGGAATGTAATACTGTCAGCCCCATGTATCAGACACTTGCCTGATGAAGCAGTAAAGACGTTAAGGGTATCACAGGGGGTGGAAGAAGGGATTATCTCTAGTACACTACTTGCTGGCTGTCCGAAAAATTATCACTGCCAAACTCTAAAAACAGTTCTAAATAGTGACTGAGAAGGTTTGTTGCTGGAGTCATGGATTAAGGCAGCCAAATACTCTTTGCACAGTTCTTTAGTGGGAAGAGAAATTAACAATAAATATCAAGCACTGCGGTAGGCATTTCCTCATTGAATCTTCAAAGTAGCTTTTGGAGGGCAGTGGTGACAGCCTGACTTCAGAAAGGAGGACACTGGAGCTCAAGGTGATTGATTACATAATATCTCCTTCAATATTATTCAAGTAGAACTCAAACTCAGTTCTGACTTCAAACCTCATCCTCATTCCCCATTCCTGCTTCCTTACCATGCCATATCAAATCCCCAGAGCCATAAGGCCTATGAAAATAAAGTGAAAGGGAAGGTTCAGGCATTCATTCAGAACATTTTAAATGCTAATTGCCATGATTTATAGGTTATCTTTCTGTTTCCTGTCTTTAATCTTAGAGCTGTTTCCTCAAGAAAATGAAGAGAGAAGGATGGCTCAGGGAAAGTTAATCAGAGAGAAAATGTCACTCTGTAAAGAGTAAAAAATTTAGGATGATGATATGATCTGGGAAAAAAAGGCATAGTGAAGACCACTTAAACAAAAAAAAACCTATGAAGGTGCATGCTATTTCCCCAGAGCTAAAAAGATAAGTGAAATTGTGTTTGAACTCTTAAGTGGAGGTGAAGCAGAATTTATTAGCCACCAACAACATAAGTGATTATGAAGTAACTGAGAGAACAGGTAACATTTTTTCCCACATGGACAAAACTTTCTCTTTCTAGAATATTAAGTATCTATGATGAGAAATGAAGTAGCATCTAAAGCAGTTTATAAATCTACCAGAATATTAGAATCACCTAGGACCCTTGAACATACTCATGCCCAGGTCTACTTTATTTATTTTTTCATAGAGATGAGGACTTCAACTCCTGGTCTCAAATGATCCTCCCACCTCGGCCTCCTAAAGTGTGAGGATTACAGGCGTGAGCCACTGCGGCCAGCCCTACTAGGTCTGCTTTGGACCAATTAAATCAATTTCGGGGGGTGGAGCCTGGGCCTTAGTATTTTTAAAAATTTTCCTAGGTGGTTCTAATTAATAACTAGGATTGAGAACCACTGACTAACACAGTGGAATCCCATTCCTGGCTACATTTGAAGCACTCAAGCCCCCAGCCCTACCCCAGAAAATTCCAAAGAATTGGTATGAGGTGAAATCTTGGCACCAGTGTTTTTGAAAAGCTTCCTTAGTGATTTTATGTGCAGCTGGAGTTGAGAACATAAAAGCAGTAATTCCAAATTTGGGGTGGGAGAAGGTATAAAGGAAGGGGAAGCTCTTCAGATACTCTGCCCAAGCCCTCCTGTTCACTCCAACAATGCCCAGAATCACCGCTGCTAAGGGGAGAAAGGTTGGGATGGAAAGTTACATTGAACAGCTAGGCAGTAAACGAAGAACTTTCTAAGGGGGGTTGGAGAAAAGCAGGAAAAGTAGAAATTGCCAAACTTGCTTTTAGAACTATTTATTCTTTTTTTTTTAAATGGTGTTTTTTAAACACCAGCATCAATAGGACAAAAGAAGACATCTGTTTTCCAATTAGCTGTGTCAGTAGATTCCATTCAGTTTGTAGTTCCCAATCAGCTTTAAAAAAAAAAGTTTTTCAAATTTGCATACAAGTCATCTAAAATCAATAACAACTTGATCTAGTTTAGAAAAATGAAAGGAAAGAGTATTGTTCACTAACGCAGATCTCTTTTGGGTAGATGGACCATCACAAAAGGAGCTCTTACATGCTTTTCCCACTCCCATCCCAAGTCCACCCTCCCACCAATTGTATAAATCAATAAAAAGCAAAGGTTCCAGAACAACTGAAAGAAAAATAATTCCAAACTAAGCAGAGTGAACTTTCCACTGGGAATGAAGACCCATGGGAAAAGGCAGCCCAGCCCATAACTCCTCCCTGCTGGAACACACACCGTAGGTGTAGGACCTGCCTGCGAAGCCCATTAGAACACACTGTTTCTCAGGAAGAGAAAAAGCTGCATTACAAGAAAAGTTCTCAGGACTTTAGGAGTTCTTAGGACTTATTTCAGAGCTATTTATTACTGTTATTACAGAGCTCTTGTTATTTCAGAGCCACTGTAGCCCTTGGGCACAACCAAGAGAAAGAGGCAAAGACTGCTGTTTCCTTTGATGAGGGGAAAGAGGTCCAGTCCCTTCCAAATGCCCCAGGACATGGCACAGTAGGGATGTCATCCAGCCCAGTTCTGGATCTGCACCATTTGAGGTTACAGTATCTTCATCTTTGGGACACAATTGCTGTTAGCTGCAATTGTGATTTTCTTAAGTTTTTTCACAGATCAATTAAAATGTTGGTTTTTTTTTTTGAGACAGTTTTGCTCTTGTTGTCCAGGCTGGAGTGCAATGGCGCGATCTCAGCTCACTGCAACCTCTGCCTCACAGGTTCAAGCGATTCTTCTGTCTCAGCCTCCTGAGTACCTGCGATTACAGGCGCATGCCACCATGCCCAGCTAATTTTTGTATTTTTAGTAGAGAAGGGGTTTCATCATATTGGTCAGGCTGGTCTTGAACTCCTGACCTCAGGTGATCCACCTGCCTCAGCCTCCCAAAGTCCTGAGATTACAGACGTGAGCCACCATGCCTGGCCTAAAATGCTTTCTAGAAGGGATTCTTCTGGACCGTTAACCACGTCCCCAAAGGAAAACCACACACACATTATTTAAGTACTTTCCATCTTCCTAGAGAAATTTAGTTGCACTGTTGACTCCTTCCCTAAAGGGGAGGATTGGGGGAGACCTCTTCTTTTGCAAAATGCAACATAAAAAGCCAAGTAAGCAATAAACAGAAAACAAAAGTGAGGGATTTTTTTTTGTTGGGTTGTTTGGTTTGGGAAGGGGAGGTGCTATGGAGGTTATTGTTGTGACATGTTGCTTCGAAATCTATAAACCACACAACAGGAACAACTGTTTTTCTGTTTTCTGTGACAAGGAGTACTGCAGGGACAACCTCACCCAGAGTTGCCTGCACGATGGTGCAAACATCTTCTCCGGGCTATTCTAAAAGTAACAGGTATTCCTTCAAAGAAGCTGGCAGTGGAAGGCCCTTCACTGCATCGGGGAGATACTGGAGTCCCAGGCTACGGCGCACGGTATAGCGAGCGAGTGTTTTTAGAGTTCCTGGAGCTGAGCACAGAACAGTCAGTTTTTCACATAGCTGTGGGTCTCTGGCCACCTCTCGTGGCATGGTGCCATTTTTCCTCAATTCAAAGTGTCCAACAGCTCTGTGGAGGAGCTCAAAGCAAGAGTCCTCTTTCTCTGTTCCAAGTCCCCTGACTAGCAGAGCCACCAGGCGGGAGATGGGTGTCTGGCCTATTAGGTTGATGACTCTGACCTCTGCGCCATAATCCAGAAGGATGCTGACACTCTCAAGATTTCCCTTCATGGCAGCCCAGCTGA
The DNA here is from genome assembly GCF_028885625.2 of Pongo pygmaeus. Taxonomy (NCBI): domain Eukaryota; kingdom Metazoa; phylum Chordata; class Mammalia; order Primates; family Hominidae; genus Pongo; species Pongo pygmaeus. The sequence goes on from NC_072383.2 coordinate 45,722,078, forward strand.
GCGGTGTATCATTGTTGTAATCCAGGGCATTGACAGAGGCCCCGCTCTCTAGGAGAGCCCGTACACACTCAGCATTGTTCTTAAAGGCTGCCCAGTGAAGTGGGGTATCTCTGTTGCCATCCAAAGCATTGGGGTTTGCACCATACTCCAATAGGACCTCCACACAAGCCTCATCTTTCTCTGCTGCATAGTGGAGGGCTGTTCGGTTATACCCATCCAGGGCATTCACCTGTAAAAAGGGAGGAACTATTACAGTAGACAGACTACTGAGAGGAAGACAGGACAGCAGCAAAGAAGCTTGCATGGTTACCCACTACCTTTGCTATGCAGTGCTCTAAACAAGAGGGTCAACAAGCAACTCCCAGGGAGTCCTGGTGATAAAGATGAAGATATGACAGGAGCTTAGGAGCAAAAAGAAACAGAACTGTCCTCAAACAGTCAGCACTATTATGTGCACTGACTAGCTGGTCTGCATTATTTTGTTTTTTGCTGCAATGTTCATTTATCTATTCATTAGAATCTCTACCATAGAGTAAGGGGTAAGGCAGGAATAGAGGAAGTCTAAGTCCCCATAACTGCTCTGAAACATATTACTGGAAAGCTGCTTGACTACAGAGAGTTTTGGATTATTTTACTTATCCTGACCCTTTCTGTACCCTGTGGCTAATGTAGCAACCAAACTGAAAAACATAGCTTTTGCTAAGTTCTTTAACCATACAGAGAAGTTCAAAATGTTAGAATATAAGTCGACCTTTGCAAAAATATGTTGTGGGTTCACAAGAGAACCCAAATGAAAGCGTGTGATAGGAAGAGCACAAATCTCCCAGTGCTGGAAAAGCAGCTGGCTTGCTGACAGTCAGCATCACCTGTAGTTTTTTTCTTCAAATTTCCAAATAGCATATATCCTCATTAATGAAAGAAAAAAACAAACAAACAAAAAAAACCTGAAACATTTAAGTAAATTCAACCTTTTATTTAGCTAAAACCTATCTTAAGTACCACTTCTTAAGTACTTTAAGTACTTTTAAGGGTACTTTAGATTTAATCAGAGTTGAGGGATCTCTGCATTTATATCTCCTGGATAGACAATAAGCAATGAGAAGATTAAATGGAAACATAAACAGCCCCTACAAGGTAAGTTTCCTGAAGTGATGGCCAGTGACAGCTTAAGTTAAGGAGAAGAAAGAAAGGCAGAGTATCAGCACCATAAAATGGGGGAAAGCAGGGTGGGGACAGAAAGGCAAAAGAATGAAATCCTTAGATCATTTTATATATTTACCATTATATTTTCCTTAATATTGGCTATGCCAACATCACCTTGAGTTAGAAGTTCAGACTGGAGGAGGGAAGAGATGGAGGAGTGATGGGAAGAAATTCTAAGAAAGCATGAAGCTCAAGTTTTGGTGAGTCATTAATGTGAATGTGTTAAAAACATTACCTCGGCTCCTTTTTCCAGAAGTAACTCCACACAGTCAGCATCTGACACCATACAGGCACAGTGCAAGGGCTTCAGTGTGCCATGAGTGCAGTTCACATCTGCTCCCTGTGGGCAGAAGACAACTTCAGTCACTGTGCTCAGCTCTGGCTCGCCCAGCAGGACAGAATTCAGAACTGAGTCCAGGGGACAGAGAGTTCTAACTCACTATTTTATAGATAACACTGCTAGTTCCTTGTTTCCTTTTCTATTAATTAATATTATGTCAATGTCCAAACCAAAGGACTACACTGAAGATGAAGGAAAGCAACTGTTAATTCCTTAGATCAAGTTACTAAGTTTCTCCACAAGGGAGGCTGCCAGATGGTCACCTGGACATCACTGAAGACATAATCTTATGTATCAAAGCACTGGAAACCTTATCACCAGGCAGGAAAGCTGGACCAGCAATCCACTTTTTATGGCCACCATGCTCTGAAAAAGTAGGAAAGTGAGTCTGTCAGACTGAGGCCAGAACTGGCATGCTCTTTTGGCCATTCAACAAATGACCATCACTAATAGTGGCTAATAGTGGCATCATCTTAACACTATTTTTCCTTGTTTATAAACATCTTCAAAGTAGCCTCTTAGTATCAGCATTCTTTACCATCTATCCTTTGCTGGTGCTTCTATTCAAAATCAAAGGAGAGGCCGAGTGCAGTGGCTCACACCTGTAATCCCAGTACTTTGGGAGGCTAAAGTGGGCAGATCACCTGAGGTCAGGAGTTTGAGACTATCCTGGCCGACATGGTGAAACCTGGTCTCTACTGAAAATACAAAAACTAGCCGGGTGTGGTGGCGGGCATCTGTAATCCCAGCTACTCGGGAGGCTGAGGCAGGAGAATCGCTTGAACCTGGGAGGCAGAGGTTGCAGTGAGCCGAGATCGCGCCATTGCACTCCAGCCTGGGCGACAAGTGAAACTCTGTCTCAAAAAAAAAAAAAAAATCAAGGGAGATGGAGATACCAGTCAGACCAAAGTCACTGAATGACTCAGCAGCAGAGCTAGAATTAGAATGTGACAAGGTTTCTACTGCGGAGTCTCCTGACACCACTTTTGCTGACAATAAGCTAACACTGCATGACTTTTCCTTCTTCAATTGTGTCCAATAACTCTGAAGCAGCTACAGAGATGCAGGCTGTAAATGACCAGCCTGAAGTCTTAGAATATACACAAGTAACCATCTGGATGCATTTTCTGATGATCAAAAAATTACTGTGTAACTTCTCTTCAACAAGAAAAATAAATAGAAGAGGATAGCAAAGACCTTCTAGGATGCTAGTCACATAACAATTATTGAAGGGCCATGATTAAACATCAGATGGTTAAGGTGTTTTCTTAAACTATAATTACCATGCATTTTAGAGGTTGATATCCTCACAGAGCTAGAAGTGGTAGCTGCTTTTAACATAGAATGTAAGTAAAAATCTCTCCATGTAATTATTATAACCCAGGTATGAAGAAAAAGGCTCACAAGGATTTAAAAACCACCTCTGTAGCCAGGCACAGTGGCTTACACCTCTAATCCCAGGACTTTGGGAACCCAAGGCAGGTGGGTTGCTTGAGCATGGGAATTCAAGACCAGCCTGGGAAACATGGTGAAACCCCATCTCTACAAAAAATTTAAAAAAAATTAGCTGGACATGGGTGGCATGTGCCTGTAGTCCCAGCTACTTGAGGGGGCTCAGGTGGGAGGATGGCTTGAGCCCGGGAGGTCAAGGCTGCAGTAAGCCATGTTTGTGCCACTGCACTCCAGCCTGGGTGACAAAAGTGAAGCCCTGTCTCAAAAAATAAAAATAAAAACCACCTCTGCTTTGCTCACCTCCTCCCTTAATAAAACATGTATAGAAGACTTTGAACTCAATGGATTACATATGCATCATACTCAGATATTTTACAAAGAACATGAGACTAGGGTTATTGAGAACATATTCCATGAAGAAAAATATCAGATACACAAAGTGAAAGGGAGAAGGGAAGCGAAGCAAACATAGGGGAAATACATTTTAATGACCAAGTTAATGCAGTTAGAAAAATGTAAAAACTCCCTGTGATCTTGGGTTGAGTCAAAGCTGCAAATCTGTGATCCATGAGGATTTACAGAGCTTTCCTACTTCACATCACAAGGACTCTCCTGTCAATACCAGCACACTCACCCCTCTGATGAGGTCCTCTACATTATCATGTGGGAAGGAACGGATGGCAGCAATTGTTCGGATTAAGCGCTCCGAGAGAGAGTATTTGCTCTGAATGCTCTGCATAATATACCACATACTGGAACTCATCAAGGCTCAAGGTGTTCACATGCTCCAAACTGCCTGAAACAAAGAAGTTTTCGGCATATACAATATCACTGAGCACACCTGTCTTTAGGGTTAGGTCTTCTCTGAGGCCTTCCCAATACTAAAAGCAGATTTCAAGGAGTGATTAACACTATTTTCATAATCATAAGGAACTGGATTAGAATATTTACCTAGGGAGTTGGATAAACCTGGACACAAATGTTCTACTCTAACCTAGTCTAGCACAAGATTTCCCCAAGAGGTACTAAGACCCCCATGGAGCTCTGTGTGGTTTACAAACAAGACTAGGCAAGGAATAGGATTTTTAAAAGGCTGAAGAGGTCACAAAACATTATTTTCCTTCTTTGAATTTTTGTGGTTTTTATGATCAGCACCACCATTAAGTTATTTATAACACTGGGCCTTGCAATATAGTTATGTACATATTGTTTCTCCATCGAAACTGTAATCAACTGGAAGGCAAGGACTTTGTCTTCTACTTTTTCACCCATGTAAGGCCAGCCACAGAATCTCACAAAAGGTAGGTATTTAACAAATATTGGTCGGTTGACTGACTAAACAGTATAGAAGTGACTGTTATGTGTGAAAAGAGAGGAAGAAGGCTATGGAGCAAATATATCTATCTCAATAATGAAAAGTCATCTGAAATATTTCAAATGTCTTCAGAAGAGGAAAAAAAGGAAATATCTGGCAGGGCATGGTGGCTCACGCCTGTAATCCCAGCACTTTGGGAGGCCGAGATGGGTGGATCACGAGGTCAGGAGATCCAGACCATCTTGGCTAACACAGTGAAACCCCGTCTCTACTAAAAATACAAAAAAAATTAGCTGGACGTGGTGGTGGGCACCTGTAGTCCCAACTACTCGGGAGGCTGGGGCAGGAGAATGGCATGAACCTGGGAGGCGGAGCTTGCAGTGAGCCAAGCTCGCGCCACTGCACTCCAGCCTGGGCAACAGAGCGAGACTCAATCTCAAAAAAAAAAAAAAAAGGAAATATTTGAGGTAATATTCTAAAATAAGTAAGGAAAGCAAAAGTATAACTACCCTGGAATCATTTATATAAAACTAGGAAAAAATTAAAGTTCATAATAATAAAATGTACTTTCAGTTTTAGGAAAATTTGCAGATTTTAAAATGAGTTAAAGGTGGGGAGTGGTGGCTCACACCTGTAATCCCAGCACTTTGGAAGGCTGAGGTGGGTGGATCACCTGAGGTCAGGAGTTCGAGACCAGCCTTACCAACATGGTGAAAGCCCGTCTGTACTAAAAATACAAAAAAAATTAGCTAGGCATGGTGGTGCACGCCTGTAATTCCAGCTACTCTGGAGGCTAAGGCAGGAAAATAGCTTGAACCCAGGAGGCAGAGGTTGCAGTGAGCTGAGGCTGAACCACTGTACTCCAGTCTTGGCAACAGAGTGAGACTCCATCTCAAAAAAAAAAATAAAATAAAATGAGTTAAAATTTTTAATAATTGGCTATTCATGGCAATTGAGAAATAGACTTTGGTGAAATATATGTTGAAACCACAATAGGACAGAGTTCTAGGATGGAAGAAGAAAATAATGCAATATACTTCAATTCAACTTAAAAGGTTTGGTTGTATAAAAGACAAGAGTTAGGGACCATTTAAAATTACAGCCAATAAGGTAGAACACTTCTATGAAACAGTACATATCAAAAACAATAGAGAAAATATAATACACAGTATCAGCTCTCTAGGTGCAACTGCTTAGAAATCTGTGTTCTTATTATAAGCTCTTTGGGAATAACGATACTGATTTTTTCAATGGTACCTGAACACATGGTAGGTTCTTAACATCTGTTGAACCAATGTAAAGTTTATTACTTTAGATCCTAAGAAATTCAAGACTTGAAATAAATAAGCACATTACCCATATGAAATTGTTTTGGTCATTTAATAATATATAATGTTTTGGCAGGGCGCCGTGGCTCACTCCTGTAATCCCAGCACTTTGGGAGGCCGAGATGGGCGGATCACTTGAGGTCAGCAGTTCGAGACTAGCCTGGCCAACATGGTGAAACCCCGTCTCTACTGAAAATACAAAAAAATTAGCCAGGCATGGTGGGTGGCGTGCACCACCCCTGGTAGTCACAGCCACTTGGGAGGCTGAGGCAGGAGAATCGCTTGAACCTGGGAGGTGGCGGTTGCAGTGAGCTGAGATTGCGCCACTGCACTCCAGCTGAGGCGACAGAGTGAGACTCCGCCTCAAAAAAAAAAAAATATATATATATGTATATATAATCTTTTGCTTTTTTTTTTTTTTTTTTTTTTTTGAGGCGGAGTCTCACCCTGTCATCTAGGCTGGAGTGCAGTGGCGCTATCTCAGCTCACTGCAACCTCAGCCTCCCGGGCTCAAGCAATTCACGTTCCTCAGCCTCCTGAGTAGCTGGGATTTACAGGTGTGCACCATCACGCCCGGCTAATTTTTGTATGTTTAGTAGAGACAGGGTTTCACCATGTTGGCCAAACTAGTCTCAAACTCCTGACCTCAGGTGATCCACCTGCTTTGGCCTCCCAGAGTGCTGGGATTACAGACACAAGCCACCATGCCCGGCCAATTTTTGCTTTTTGTGATTGCGTATCCCTTTATATATTATATACTATAAATTCTGATAGTTTCTATTTTGTGAATCAGTAGCCATTTATATTAGATGTAAATTCTGTTAAAAGAATGCAAGTAAAAATATTCATATGTATCGATAATTCAAATTAGGTATTTTTCTCCCCTGTTATCATGCACGGATAAGCTGACACACTTGTTTATATGTCTCTATGACATTTTCTAGATAGTTTAGATTTGGCATGTGTTTTAATCTCTTCAGTAGCCACTAAACTGCTCTGAGACAAGTATCTGTATCTTATAATTTTTTTGTTTCAAGGGAAAAAAATACACAAGTGCATTTGAGTTGGTAATTCCAAGAATGGCAGCAGAAGACAGAGCATCTAAAACTGGAGGCTTGGACCAAAGTGGTTCTGTTGCCTGTAATCCCAGCACTTTGGGAGGCCAAGGCAGGAGGAGCTCTTGAACCTGGAAGTTCAAGACCAGCCTGAGCAACATGGCGAGACGACCCCAAAACCCAACCGTCTCTACAAAAAAATTCAAAAATTAAAATAAATAAATAAAGTGGTTTTGTTAACCATTTCTGGGCCATGATAATCTGATGAAACTAAACCCTGAACTAATTTCCCGGGCGCTCTTGGGCTCTGGGCTAAGAACTCCTGAGAGTATGGTCAGTGGTCTGCTGCCGCCTGGAAACTCCCGGTAAAGGAATGAAACTTCAGGGCAGATTGACAGCATTCACTGTCAGGAATGGTCAAGGAAAGCTAAATTCGATCTCACTAAACAGCAGCCCATATACGGTTTGATCCCCTTGGAAGGCCCTTTCCTCTGCTAGAGCTGAAAGCCCTGTCTCCCTCGTTTTCTTTTGCTACAGGATCCAGAGAAAACACCAAAGGGCATTTACTGCGAAGCTGGAAAAAAAAAAAAAAAAAAAAAAGCAAAGTGGAAAAGAGAAGACACAACAGCTCTGATGCGAGGGAGGCCTCGGCCCCGCCCCCTCCCGCCCCGGGAGAACCTTGGCCGAGCCTGCAGCGCCCCGAATCCCACCGCACCTGCTGCGGGAGGGCTCGCGGCAGCTGTCTCGCTGAGGCTAGGGGGCGAGGGGCAAGGGCACGAAACGCAAGGACGTGCGGTGTCACTTTCCGCACGGGCTCTAAATAGATCGCAGCAATCCCGGCAGGTCTGGTACTGAAAGAGAATCACGCAATTTGCGCTGGGGGGCCTCAGACGCGGACCAACCCCCTCTTCGATCTGCCTCCTAAGGCCCGGAAATAAGTCTCAGCCTCGAGAACTAGAGCACTTCGACCGGGGAGGAGAGGAAGCGTTATTGGGCTTGGTACCCTGGGTTAGGAAACCTGGCTGTAGACCCGCTCCAAGGACCGCACTCACCGAATTGCTGGGCTGAGGTGGGGGTTGAAAGCCGCTGTCAAGGCGTGACCCGGAAGCAGAAGCTGTCGGGGGCAGGCCCTCTGTTTACCGGACTAGAAGTCCAACTAAGATGGGCGCCTGCGCACTGATGAGTGTTCGTCAGCGGGGCGCGCCCGCGCAGACTTGTGCAGCAGCTTTCGTCCTCCAGAGGCCTAGTTAGGGGGGTTAATTTCTCCTTTTACTTAGAGGCTTTGCGCGCAGGCTCAATGCGGCGTTCTCGGCCACAGCCGCAGGGTTCGGGTCTTGGTCCTGCAGCGGGGAAAAAAAAGCTCAGGAACCCTGAGTGTTGGGCCGATTCTATATGGTTGCACCTGCGTGGACCAGGCCAGCGGGGGGTCCATCCACAATGGTTCAGTTGCTTAGGAGACTAAACTCTTAATAAGAAGTGTCTTTGACAAAAATACTTACAGCATTATTCATAATGGTGGAACGAATCTATGCTCCTTAGAACCCTCCTGTACATGTCCACCCTCCTTCAAGTAAACCATATCAAAGACAAACTCAACCACCCAAGAGGTGTAGTATTCTAAATGTAGAGGAATAAATGACCTTTATAACTCTTATTAGGGTTAATGAAACTTCCCGTGCAAAAACATGATGACACCTCTGAGTGACAGACTTTCTATGCAAAGCATAAACATTTTGAAGTCAGCAGCACACGGTGGTGGTGCATGGAAGGACTGAAGCAGCCCATGTAGGCAGACTGCAAGAGTTGTGGTCTGCCTGGTAGCCTGTTTAACCAGAGTGCCCCATACCTACTCCCCAAAGCTTGTTCTAAGCAACCAAATCTAACGAATTAGAGATTTAAAGCAGGCCCAGACAGATCATGTACATCAGTGAGAGGATGGTAAACTGAAAGTTCATGACCTGGTCTGAGGAGTGAGCCCCCTTTGAGCTCCAGACTTAAAGGAATTTTGCCAGGTAGGAATATGCCCTCCACTTCCTGCCACTGCACCATGGTGAGATTGTCCATTTTTCAAAAGAAGCTGAAATACAGATTTTTTTTTAAAAGTGAATTTTTCCAAGTTGCAAATGTTGGCAATGTTTTTATTATTATTATTATTATTATTTATTTTTGAGATGTAGTTTCGCTCTTGTCACCCAGGCTGGAGTGCAATGGCGCCATCTCGGCTGGCTGCAACCTCAGCCTTCCGGGTTCAAGTGATTCTCCTGCCTCAGCCTCCTGAGTAACTGAGACTACAGTCACCTGCCACCACACCTGGCTAATTTTTTTTTTTTTTGTATTTTTATTAGAGATGGGGTTTCACCATGTTGGCCAGGCTGGTCTCAAACTCCTGACCTCAGGTGATCCACCCTCCTGGGCCTCCCAAAGTGCTGGGATTACAGGCATGAGTCACCACACTGGACCACATCTCTCAAATTTCTTGGTTGGGAAATGCTGAAGTATATAAATTCTGGGAAACCATCAGCATCTTACAAACGTAAGAATGAGCAGAGTCTCCCAGGGAGTGATAAAATAGGCTCCCAATACAGGTTATTTTACTTATTTATTGAAAAGCTGAATACACTTTTATTTTACATGGCGTGCAACTCAGTATATGCAGAAAAGTACTCTATGTCACACTCATGATCAATATCCTCTTATTTCCATTTGGCATGTCATTGAAAACCTAGCCCATCACTTAGCTAAAAATCACATAAAAGACCCCTAGAGAAATCAAACTAACTTTTTTCCCCCAAACAATAGATCTCATCTTTATTAGTCAAATCAGTACCTGCTGATAGGGCAGTGGAGCAAGCCTGACAGTGATATTCATTAACAAAGAAGACAAAACTTATGCTTTCAAGTATAAAGATCAACTTTGAATGGCAGAGAGCCTAATCTATCATCAGCCACCAAGAACTCAGAAGCGCAAATAACTCAAGAAGAGAGAAGCCAAAGCACTATAAAAATTATTCTTTTCTGTGAAATTCAGTTCCACAGCCTGTATGAGCAAGGGTCCAAAACACTGGAGAACCAATAAAGCTGCTGGGAGGGCCCATTCATAATGGGAGATGCACTGGCTGTGCCTCCCTATGCTGTGTCCTTCCATGAGCTTCCTCCACTCTTCACTGACTTCATTTTGACTTGGTCCTCTGGTCTCAGCACAGCTACCTGGGAGACTTTGAGTTGTAATCTTACAGTTCCAAGAGTCTATTTTGACTGAAACCAAGAGTAACATGCCAATCCAAAATAGAAACATTCTCATGGTACAATGGTACAAAGGTCATTCTGTAGGTTGTGTATATATATATATAAAACATATATACACACTATATATATTACATATATACTATATGTATTACATATATAGTATATATATTACATCTATACTGTATGTATTACATATATAGTATATATTACATATATAGTGTATATATTACATATATAGTGTATATTACATATAAGTGTATATATTACATAGATACACTATATTACATATATAGTGTATATATTACATAGATACACTATATATTACATATATAGGGTATATATTACATAGATACACTATATATTACATATATAGGGTATATATTACATAGATACACTATATATTACATATATAGTGTATATATTACATAGGTACACTATATATTACATAGGTACACTATATATTACATATATAGTGTATCTATTACATAGATACACCATATATTACATATATAGTGTATCTATTACATAGAGATACACCATATATTACATATATGGTGTATCTATTACATAGAGATACACCATATATTACATATATGGTGTATCTATTACATAGAGATACACCATATATTACATATATGGTGTATCTATTACATAGAGATACACCATATATTACATATATGGTGTATCTATTACATAGAGATACACCATATATTACATATATGGTGTATCTATTACATAGAGATACACCATATATTACATATATGGTGTATCTATTACATAGAGATACACCATATATTACATATATGGTGTATCTATTACATAGAGATACACCATATATTACATATATGGTGTATCTATTACATAGAGATACACCATATATTACATATATGGTGTATCTATTACATAGATACACTATATATTACATATATAGTGTATATATTACATATATAGTATATACATTACATATATTATATATAACATATATACTATACATTACATATATAGTATATACACTACATATATACTATACATTACATATATAGTATATACACTACATATATACTATACATTACATATATAGTATATACACTACATATATACTATACATTACATATATAGTATATATATTACATATATACTATATGTTACATATATTACATATATTACATATGTATTATATACTATATATTACATATATACTATACATTACATATATACTGTATATTACATATATACTATATATTACATATATACTGTATATTACATATATAGTATATATATTACATATATTACATATATAGTGTATATTACATATATAGTATATATTACATATATTACATATCTAGTATATATTACATATATAGCATATATATTCCATATATACGCCATATATTACATATATGGCGTATATATTACATATACGCCATATATTACATATATAGTATATATATTACATATACACCATATATTACATATATACCATATATTACATATATAGTATATATATTACATATATGCCATATATTACATATATAGTATATATATTACATATATGCCATATATTACATATAGTATATATATTACATATATGCCATATATTACATATAGTATATATATTACATATATGCCATATATTACATATAGTATATATTACATATATGCCATATATTACATATAGTATATATATTACATATATGCCATATATTACATATAGTATATATTACATATATGCCATATATTACATATAGTATATATATTACATATATGCCATATATTACATATAGTATATATATTACATATATGCCATATATTACATATAGTATATCTGTAACATATATACTATATATTACATATAGTATATATATTACATATATACTATATATTACATATAGTATATATTACATATATACTATATACACTACATATATACAGTATATATTACATATGTAGTATATATATTATATATACAGTATATATTACATATGTAGTGTATATATTACATATATACACTATATATTACATATGTGGTGTATATATTACATATATCCACCATATATATTACACATGTGGTGTATATATTACATATATACACCATATGTATTACACATGTAGTGTATATATTACATATATACACCATATGTATTACACATGTGGTGTATATATTACATATATCCACCATATATATTACACATGTGGTGTATATATTACATATATACACTATATATGTTATATATATACACAATATATATATTTCTATGGAAGACAAAGCTTCATTTTTTTTTTTTTTGAGATGAAGTCTCACTCTGTCACCTAGGCTGGAGTGCAGTGGCACAATCTCAGCTCACTGCAACCTCCACCTCCCGGGTTCAAGCAATTCTCCTGCCTCGGCCTCCCGAGTAGCTGGGGTTACAGGCGGGCACCACCACACCTGGCTAATTTTTGTATTTTTAGTAGAGACGGGGTTTCACCATGATGGCCAGGCTGGGGTCAAACTCCTGACCTCAGGTGTCCCACCCACTTCGGCCTCTGAAAGTGTTGGGATTACAGGCGTGAGCCACCGCGCCTGGCTGCTTCCTTCCTCTTTAACAAGAGAATATTGCACCCAGCATCACTGCTTTGGCTAGCTCTTTTTTCCTGTGTGCCTTCACATATGCAGCAATTGAACTGGCTAACAATTTCTGCATTCTTCCTGGTCTGGCCAAAATAATCTGGAAACTCACCATCTGGCCCAATCAAAGACATTATTATTGTATGATTCACTAACATGGTCTTCATCTTCATCCTTGGGGCTAGAGCTGTAATATACTCTGTATGCTCTGGCCACGTGGTTGATCTCTTCTTTCGTGCCAATCAAGCCAACCAGTTTGGGTGAAAATTCTTTCACATAATTTGCAATGACCTTTTTTATGTCCCTCTCTGGGTCAATGGTGATGAAAAGTTAAATTTGGCAGAGTTGGAACACTATCTCATCCACGACTTGAATCATTTTTTTCTAGTTCTTCTGGACAGATATCAGTAATGACTGAAACCAGAATAAATCAACAGCCACTGACCCAGGTAGTCTTTGTCAGTTTCAGGCTCTCCAAATGTGTTGTGAGGGAAAATGGTCCCCCAATAAAGGCTTGTTGATGCTTCACTGCTGTTCCTTCTCTAACTTCTCTGTCTTTTCTATTTTGAATACTTCTCTCCAGGCAGTAAACCTCCTCAGATAGCAAATGTGAATGCTAAAGACTTCCAAGAAATAGGCCTGGGCTTCAAGAGGCATGTGCAGTCTCTGCAGTCCTTCTGCTCAGGCCCTGACCACCACAAGGGTGGTTGGTGGTATCACTGCCTGAGGGGCGGGCTTCCCAGGCAGCTATCAGTGAGCCCCCCGTCCTGCCACACTTCCTCTTGCATGCAGAATTGGCTTGGCAACACTCTCACAGTCTACTTGGCTGGGCCCCAAAGCTCATGTCAGCCAGGCAAGAGACACCAAAGTTGGCCCATACTGGTTACTTTGAAGTGTCTCTGAGAATTCAGTGCACAACGAAAGTTGGTTTCGGATACATTCAATCATCCTTTCATCAAACATTTACTGAGCACCTACTTTATTCCAGGCTTTGTGCTCAACTCTCCAGGGAAGAGAGAAATGGAGAGAGACAGTCTCTTATTATCAAGGGTTGGGAGACAGATATGAACATCCTCAATTGCAATTAATGATGATTATTTCAACAACATTGTTATGTCCAAAGTCAGTGTTGACAAACAGTTCTACCTCATGGTGAGATCAAGAGAGTGAAGGAAGGAAGGGTCTGTGAAGAGACTTCTTGGGGAGAGATTTGTATGTGCTGAGTCCCCACTCTCCTCCTACCCAGAGGGAAAGGAAGTACTGATGTTGCCTAAAGAGGGGCTTCTGTGGGACCAGAGAGCTTGAAGATTGTTCCCCATAGTTGTAAAACAAAAACTGCACCAATGCTTACTTATAAATTAAAGAGGGCTGTAGCCACAAAGTAGAGGTGGCTGCATTGGTATCTGTATGGACACCCAGATTCAGCAGGGATGACGAATGTATAAATGTTCTCCTGGACCAGATGTGGGCCACATGGAAGACAGCCAACGTGGGGTTGCCTTCGGTCTATCCAAATGGGCTGTCTAGAGGTATGGGGGGACCCAGTGGCCAGAAACCAGAAATGAACACAGGGATGCTATAATCCACAGTTTGTCACAGTCAACCACTTGCATTGGTTCTGGCCAAAGGAACTCAAGTAAGAGATCTCTGATGATGGGAATCTGCAAAGAACCTTTTAAAGCATGCTTTAAGGAAAAGAGTCAGCTTTAACCATGTGCAAGACCCAGGTAGTACAGACCTACCCTACCAAGAAAGAAAAACCTGTCCTATCTCCTTAGCTGTCCTACCTCCTCCCACTTTTACACAAGCAGATTCAATAGCAGTTATCTAGTGGGGGAGGAAGAAAGTTGAGGAGAAAGCTGCAGGCAGCCACCAGCCATATGCCTTACATGGAGGAGGAGGAAGAGCAGTCTTAGATTAGTACCTTAGAATGAAGACTGAAGTATTGGATTACCATTTTGAACTGGAAATATTCTAATTACTAAATAGAGACTATTTTGTTTTTGTTTTCGTTTTTTCTTTTTTGAGACGAAGTATGGCTCTGTTGCCAGGCTAGAGTGCAGTGGCACGATCTCGGCTCACTGCAACCTCCACTTCCCAGGTTCAAGTGATTCCCCTGCCTAAGCCTCCCGAGTAGCTGGGATTACAGGCAGGCACCACCACGACTGCCTAATTTTTGTACTTTTGGTAGAGAAGAGGTTTCACCATGTTGGCCTGGATGGTCTCGATCTCTTGACCTCATGATCTGCCCACCTTGGCCTCCCAAAGTGCTGGGATTACAGGTGTGAGCCACCACGCACGGCCAAGACTTTTTGGTTTAAAGTGACTGTTACTTAAAGGATTGCCAATTATCAAAGAGTGAACCAAAAAGTCAGGGAATCTTCCCAATTTTCTATTCAGGAGCAGGAGAAGATTATTATCCTCCAATAAAAAATGTTTGTTTGTTTGTTTGTTTGAGATGGAGTCTGGCTCTGTCACCTAGGCTGGAGTGCACTGGTGCCATCTTGGCTCACTGCAACCTCTGCCTCTCAGGTTCAAGCAATTCTCGAGCCTCTGCCTCCTGAGAAGCTGGGATTACAGGTGCCCACCACCACGCCCAGCTAATTTTTTTGTATTTTTAGTAGAGACAGGGTTTCACCATGTTGGCCAGGCTGGTCTCGAACTCTTGACCTCAAGTGATCCACGCCTTGGCCTCCCAAAGTGCTAAGGTTACAGGCATGAGCCACCATTCCCGGCCAGAAAAAAATATTTTTAAAGTGGAAAAAGACAAAAAATAAACTTGTATTTTGATCACATCCCATGTATCTTGCGTTCACTATTCAGATTCCATCTCTGCATATTTTAGTTGGTTATTTCTGTTCTTGACGTTTTGATTACAAGTGATTCCATGAATTTTGTGTTTTAGTGTGCTGTGTCTCCCATAAGACTTTTAGGTCACTGGGTTTTTTTCTTCCCTTCCCTCCTGATTCCAGTTCTGCTCTCAAGAAGTGCTCATTAGATGATGTTGATCAACAGTATGACTAATGTTCCTATTTTCAGACCTTGGCATAAACTTGATCTGGAAATTTGATAATGATGTTTTGCCTATAATGATTGCTGCTATCACTGTTCAGCAGTATTAGTATCCAGACTCTGTGGGTACGGGGTATCCCAGGTTACAGACCTGGGTGTCTTGCCCTTTGAGTCTTGCCAGTACTGAATGGCCACAGGCTTTTGAGCAACTCCTAATTGGAGTAAAAAACTCCTTTATTCACTTGGCTAGCTCCATACCCTTTCCTGATTTTGAGTGGATCTTTCAGAGTGACAGTGTGCTGGGGGAGAGGAATTCTGCATTGCAAGCTTCTAAGTGGTAACATGAAGCATTTCACAACAGCTTTTAAAATCTCTGGCCAGAAATTATCAAATACTCCCCTGTCTTAAAGGCCTCATCCTTCTCCATCAGGGGCTGCCTGGCTAATGTTGACAGCAACGTTTCCCTGACATCCTTCCTAGAAAAAAGCAAGTTAAGTAAGAAGAAGGGACTCCTTTCAAATAAGTTCTCCATCACCAAAGAAAAAGAAAAGGGAGTTTGAGATACCCTAAGAGTAAAGGAAAGAGAGGAAATCAGTCAGTGTTTACAGAATAGGGTAAAAAAATAAGATCCAAGTGTCAGACTAGTTGGCTAGTTGGGAAAAAATAGCTTTCTCTCAATAATGGAATATTTTACTTTACTTTGAATTTGTTCAATTTTTAGGACTATCACTTATAACACATTCCTCATATTTAGAAATAATGTAATATTATGCAAACTTCATAAAGACCAAGATTCCAGTTCTGATAGTAGCTCTAGTTACTTTACTTGTAAAAGTAAGTACTTTTATAAGTAAAAGTAAAATTACTTACTAAAGTAAGTAATACTTTACCTGAGTCTCAGTTGTACAATGGGATGAGAATATTAACACCTACTCCAAAGTTAATTTAATAAAACCTAGACCACATTTGTGAAAAGTGGTTTTGTAAACTACATGAATGTTGACATGTCATCTTTATATGATTTTATATTTGTTCAAGGATGTTACCAAATATCTCATCCTCCCAGTTACATTGTGGCACCTTTAAAAGAGCAGAGATTTGGATTTCTTATACTAATCTCTTTTGTCATTGCACAGTTCTAAACACACAATAGTTATTTAATAAATACAATGGAATTGAACTAAAGTGAACAGATCTCCCAAAAATGGGAATAGTGGAGTGCCTCTACATCCTAGTCCCTGACATAGAAAAACTGAAATGGAAGCTTTGGAACTAGAGCAAAGAAAAAGAAAGTTCAGAGGAAACATAATGTAAGTCTCATGAAACCTTTCATATGCTTAAACCTTGTACTAGAGAAAGTAATTCAGCAAAGAAAAGAACAGTATTAATGTGCAGCAGGGATACTCTCCCAAGACATGCCATCAGGATTAAACAAGGACTTCTTTCAGAAACTGCTCAGAGGCAGACATGCGTTCAATAGCCAAACTCTACTCTTTTTTTTTTTTTCCTTTTAACTTTCCCCAGGGCTTGGGAAATTTTATGAATTATCTATTGTTTAAAAATTAGCTTTTAATAAATATTTTGTTATTATTTTTGGTCATATAGTCTACCAATACTTTCCACTATCAGAGCAATTATAAAACATTTTCAGTCTTCATAGAGAGAAATTTCCTGAAGGATTTTGAAAAAAAAGTACAGTAAAAATACAAATAACAGTTTTAATGATAATACTGAAATTATATATACATGATACTATTTTTTCCAAGAATGTAGGCATTTATAGCTAAATTACCTAGCAAATCAAGACTGAAGGGGACAAACTGGCAGGAGAGTTAACGTCGTCCAGGGGAAATTACAGAGGAAATGACTACTTGCTTGGTACAATTGGGTGGTCCAGATTAATCTGGAGAGTTCTACGAGCAAGACAAAGAGAAAAGAAAGGAAAAGAAAAAAGATCTGGTTCTCTGAATCCATTTGAGAAGCAAATTACAATTGATGTCAGAATTTTCTGCTCACCTGGGCCTATGCTAGTTCTAATGGGAGTGTGTCTCCCCCTGGAGGGCAAGTAGAGCATTTGCTCCTTCTTGCTTCTTGCCCAAAGTTGAATGATTCGTTCTTGGTTCATTCATTGAGTCTTTGATTATATCATTAATTGGTTGATTGATTCATTCATCCATTAATTCAACAAATACTTATTAAATTCTGTCACTGTGCTGTTTGTTGTGATAGAAAATAAAGATCCAGCCAGCTAAGATCAAGAGAAATATGGTCCTGATCACCAGGAAAATTAGTTTGATGTGAGAAAAAAATATTAGATAGTCACCTGTATGCCTAAATAGTCACAATAGTGATGACTTCTGTAAAGGAAAAGTGCAATGGACTGACTATTTATGTCATCTCAAAGTTTATATGTTGAAATCCTAACCCCCCAAGGTGATAGTATTAAGAGCTGGGGCCTTTATGAAGGAGGTTATTAGGTCATAGGGGCACAGCCCTCGTGATGAGACTAGTGCCCTTCTAAAAGAGGTACCTTTGCTCCTTCCACCATATGAGGACACAGTAGGAAAGTGCTATCTATGAGCAAGTGGGGCCTCACCAGACACCAACATCCGGGATTTCTTGGACTTCTCAGCCTCCAGAGCTGTGAGAAATAAACTTCTATTGTTTACAAGGCACCCAGTTTACAGCACTTTTGTTATAGTGCCCAAATAAACAAAGAGAAATAGTAGAGAGGGTAATAGGACGATTCAGTAGAGGACCTAATTCAGGCTGGGAGGTCAAGAAAAGCTTCCCTGAGCATGGACCTGGAAGATGGGTGGAAACAACCAGGTCAAAGGTATGGAGGTGTGGGGAGTGGGCCTCCCAGCCAATGGAGCAGGGTCAGGGTGTTCAAAGACCCTGAGGAGGAAAGAGCTTAGGAACCTGGAAGACAAGGAAGAGGCGAGAATGAGAAGGAGACAAGAAGCTGGAAAGGTAGGGAGGCTCCAGATCAGTTGTGGTCTTGGGGGACATGTTAAGGATTCTGAACTGTATCCCAAAAGAACAAGAAGCCTATCAACAGGTTTTATTCAAGTGACATGACACCATGTGTGTTTTTAAAGGACCACTTTGACTTTTTAAAGAAGAATGGATTATAGTGGAGCCATGGCAAGGATTAAAATAGAGAAAACAGCAGCCTAAGTGATCTGGACAAAAAGTCAAGCAGGCTTAGATTTGAGTGGTGGCCATAGAAAGGGAGAGAAGGGGGTGAATTTGAAATATTTTAGTGTTAGGACTGATAGAACTTGGTGATTGGTTACAAGTTGGAGAGGGGTATTGTGGTCAAGAATGACTCCTAGGCTGGGCGCAGTGGCTCACACCTGTAATCCCACCACATTGTGAGGCCGAGGTGGGTGGATCATTTGAGGTCAGGAGTTCGAGACCAGCCTGGCCAATGAGGTGAAACTCTGCCTCTACTGAAAATACAAAAATTAGCCGGGCGTGGTGATGAGTGCCTGTAATCCCAGCTACTCAGGAGGCTGAGGCAGGAGAATCGCTTGTACTCAGGAGGCGGAGTTTGTAGTGAGCTGAGATGGTGCCACTGTGCTTCAGCCTGGGCGACAGAGAGAGAGAGACTCTGTGTATATATCTTTCTTTCTGTCTTTTTTTTTTTCTTGAGATGGAGTCTTGCTCTGTTGCCCAGGCTGGAGTGCAGTGGCGCCATCTCAGTTCACTGCAAACTCCGCCTCCCGGGTTCAAGCAATTCTCCTCCCTCTACCTCCCTAGTAGCTGGGATTGCAGGGGCATGCCACCTCGCCCAGCTAATGTTTGTATTTTTAGTAGAGACAGGGTTTTGCCATGTTGGCCAGGCTGGTCTCAAACTCCTGACCTCAGGTGATCCACCCACCTCAGCCTCCCAAAGTGCTGGGATTACAGGCATGAGCCACCATGCCCGGCCTATGTATCTATCTCTTTCTAAAAGTATCCAAGATGGTTTAAAATGATATTCTTTGAAGACCTCTTATCCCAATTCAAAAATTTTTAATGACATAAATATAACATTGAAACCAAAACCTAATAAAGATTATACAAAATAGATAATTACAAACCAATATCATTTATGAATATCATAGGCAGAAATGCTAAAAAAAAATGAGCAAATTGAATCAGACAGTGCATTATGTCATGACTAAGTAGAAACTCTTTTGGGAATGTAAAGATGGTCCAATGTTAGGAAATTCATTAATATAATTAATATGATTATATCTAAGAAGGAAAGTCCTGTAATTATCTTCCTAGGTGCTGAAAAAGCATTTGAAAAAATTAAAGTTGCATTTCCTATAAAAGTAAGTTACAAAAGAAAAATGGGAGATAATTTTCTTAACATCATAAAGCATCTTGTTTATTATGTTACTATTTTCATAGGAAAACACTGGAGGCATTCCTGTTAATGTCTGAAACAAGACAAGGATACACACCATTACTGTAATATTAACATGATGTTAGAGGTATTTGCCAATGCATTTTTACAAAAGAAACCTATTGGATGTGTGAAAACTGTTGATGATATAGGTATATCTAGATAACAAAAGCAAATCAATGAATAAATTACACAAACAAAAAGATGAATCTATATGGTGGCAGAATATAACAGCAATATACAGAAGTCAACAGGCTTCATACATAAGATACAAGGATGAACCAGTTAGAAAATAATATGGAATCAAGAGCCAATTGGTAATAGTGACCATAATTACAAAACTCCTAGGTATAAAGGTAAAAGAAATATGTAAAGCCTATGAGGAAAACTATTAATATAATAGCTTCAGAGACATAAAATAGATCTGAAAAAAATGAAAGACATTCTAAGTGAATTTGTAAATTTAACATTATTCCAATAAAAAAGCCAAGGATTTTTTTGTTTCACTTTGTTTTTTAGTTATACAAATTGATTCTTAAGTTCATATGGAAGAAATAAACAAGAATATCCAAGAAAGTCCTGAAAAGAAGAGCAGTGAGGAGGGGCCAGTCTTATCAGACATTTAAGATATTACAAAACCTTCATAATCATACTAGTATAAAATTGGTGCATATAGATAGACACACTAACAGAACATAGTAGAAAGTCTAGGCATCAATCCAAGTACATATAAAAATTTAATATATGTTAGACATTATAAAACAATGTGAAAAATGGACTTTAAAAATATATGCTGTTGAGACAACTGGGTACCATGTGGAAAAAGGTAACATTGGATCCATAGCTTATACTGCACATCCAAGGAAAACTCCACGTGGCTTGGTTAGCTAAACATGACTACATGGAAACTCTACAACTTTAGAAGAAGACATGTGTAGATTTCTGTGTAATCAACCCATGCACTCATGGGAATAGCGGGCAAAGCATTCCTATGTCTCAAAACCCAGAATCAATAAAAGACTAGTCAATTCTATTACATATATATATATACACACACATATATATACATATATACACATATATATACACATATGTGTATATATACACATATATACACATATGTGTGTATATACATATATATACACATATATGTGTGTGTATATACACATATATACACATATGTGTGTGTGTATATACACACATATATATATACACATATATGTGTGTGTATATACACATATATATACACATATATGTGTGTGTATATACACATATATACACATATATACACATATATGTGTGTATATACACATATATACACATATATACACATATATGTGTGTATATACACATATATACACATATATGTGTATATACACATATATGTGTGTATATACACATATATACACATATATGTGTGTATATACACATATATATACACATATATGTGTATATATACGTATATATACACATATATGTGTGTATATATACGTATATACACACATATATATATTTAAGTTATTTTGCCTTTATTTCCTTCACTTCAAGCTAATCATGAAATTTCACAGTGATTTCTGGGGTGGAGGGGGGTGGGCGGCGGTGTTAAGAATCATCGGGGCTGTGGCTCAATGGCCCTCGGAGGCCCAGGCAGAGTGGGCAGGCCCTCACTGGAGCAGCTGGAGGAGCACGGTCTGCCCCGCCAGCAGGTAGATCATGTTCCGAGAGCGTGAGAGCTATTACGCGATGTCCTCTGCAGCTTCCAGCTTGTGCAGCTCAGGCCGTCTCCTGCGGTGGCCAGTGAGTTGGCAATGAGCTCGGCTGCCCTGGAGTCGCCCTCAGCAGAGATGATGGCTGCCTTTTTGTGCTGCTCAGCCTTTTCCTTCACAAATCTGGCCCTCTCTGCTTCCTGCTGAGCCACCTGTTTGGCTTCTAACGCTTCTGTGAATTCCTTCCCGAAGGTCAGATGTGTCAAGGACACGTCGTCCAGGATGAGCCCAAAGGTGGCTGCTCGCTTTGTAAGGTCGTTGCTCACCTGTCTGGAGACCAACTCTCTCTGGGTGATTACTTCTCCAGCATCGAAGCTAGCCACCACTGACTTGAGGATCTTGGTGGTGATGGACGTCAGCACATGCTCATCATAGTCCTCTCCGATGCTGAAGATGCCAGAAAGCTGGCTAACGATGGGCCGGAAGATGATGCGCAGTATGATGTCGACATTCTGTAAATCTTTGCTACCAGTGATGACTGGTACATTACGTGGTGGAGAATGGCAGTCAAAGATAATTGGTTTCTGTACCCATGGGATGAGAAAGTGAGTCCCTTCCCCCACCACAATGTCTTGTACTCCACGGAATCTGTCAAAGATGACAGCTCTGCCGCCCAGCATACACATTATATAAGGCAGAGTTCACCACGCCTCCTGTAATAGCTAAGGCCAGGCCAAACTTGCCGATGAACTCAAACACTTTGGCTGCCATGTTTTCTTCTGCTGGACCCTCTCATACCTGCTTCCACTCTAATCTACACATGAATTCCCCAGCCATCCAATTCTATTATATATTATTTTTTTTTAAATGTATGGCCCAAATACCATAAGCAAAGCCAAAGACAAATGAGTCACTGGACAAAAGAATTGCAATTTTTACAACAGAATAAAAAGTAATCTCCCTAATATACAGGAGCTCTGAGAAATAAAAAGACACAGATCCAGTAGAAAAATGACCACAAGACATGAACACATAGAAACAATTCATGCAAGTGGCCCTTAAAATAGTAAAACATGCACAACTCACTCAAAAAAGAAAGGCAAATTACACTACATTGAAACAGCATTTCTTATTGTATTGACAAAAATTCAAAAGTTTGAGAGTACACTTTGTTGCTAAAGCTCTAGGGAAAAGAGGCACAGTGATATGCTACTGGTAGAAGTATAGAGTGATACAGTCCTTAAGGAAGGGAATTTAGTACAATCTAGCAAAATTACAAATGGATTAATTTGTCCTTTAACCCAGCAATGATATTTTTGGGGACTCTACACTAAAAGTACTTCTGTACAAATTTGAAATAATATATACATGGCCTGGCGCAGTGGCTTACGCTTGTGATCCCAGCACTTTGGGAGGCCAAGGCGGGTGGATCAGGAGGTCAGGAGATCGAGACCACGGTGAAACCCCATCTCTACTAAAAATACAAAAAATTAGCTGGGCTAGCTGGGCGTGGTGGCAGGCGCCTGTAAGTCCCAGCTACTCGGAGAGGCTGAGGCAGAATGGCGTGAACCCGGGAGGAGGAGCCTGCAGTGAGCCGAGATCGCGCCACTGCACTCCAGCCTGGGCGTCAGAGTGAGACTCCATCTCAAAAAGAAAAATAATAATAATAATAATAATATATACACAAGGCTAGTATTCACTGTGGTATTTTGAATGACAAAATCTAGAAACTCCCCAAATATCCATCAATAGGGGAACAGTTGAGTGGTTAAATAAACTGTAGTATATAGTGGAGTACTGTAAACCCATAAACATGAGGAATATCTGTATGTGTTGCTCTAGAATGATAGCCACAATATTTTATGAGAAGCTACTTTTGTGCAAAATGAAGCATTGGAAAGATAAAAGCAATAAAAGACTAGTAAATATAAAAGTAATAAAAATGGTTATCTACACAGAGTAAGGAAGGAAAATGGATGGAAATGGAAGGGAGAAGCCAGCACGATGGCTCACGCCTGTAATCTCAGCACTTTGGGAGGTCGAGGTGGGCAGATCGCCTGAAGTCAGGAGTTCGAGACCAGCCTGGCCAACATGGTGAAATCCCATCCTTACCAAAAATACAAAATTAGCTGAACATGTTGTTGCGCGCCTGTAATCCCAGCTACTCAGGAGGCTGAGGCAGGAGAATCACTTGAACCTGGGAGGCAGAGGTTGCAGTGAGCTGAGATCGCACCACTGCACTCTAGCCTGGGCAACCAAATGAGACTCCGTCACAAAAAAAAAAAAAAAGAAAAAGAAAAAGAAATGGAAGGGAGATACGGCTGAGTATACCTTTTTATGTAGTTTCGACTTTAGAATCATGTACTCATTTAATATATTCAAAAATTAAGTTAAACCAAAAAGAGAAAAAAGAACAATCCCTAAAATTGAAACAAGTGAAATAAATAAAGCTAAGTGTTTATGAGGTTGGTAACATAACC
Organism: Pongo pygmaeus; assembly: GCF_028885625.2. Classification (NCBI taxonomy): domain Eukaryota; kingdom Metazoa; phylum Chordata; class Mammalia; order Primates; family Hominidae; genus Pongo; species Pongo pygmaeus. The sequence continues at coordinate 45,746,222 of NC_072383.2, forward strand.
AAAAAGAAAGATTTATTTCAAATGACTTTTAAACACGTCTTTGTCTTTCCTTAGTGAAATATATTCTAGAAATAAAACAAACTACAAAGAACTCTTAAGCTTCATTCTATAATTTTATTGTTACTTCTAATAGTGGTATTATAAAACTATTTTATGTATTTTATAAGATAAAGCAAGTTTAGTGTAAGAAGCAATAAAAATGTGAAATCAAATAAGTTAAACATCTAGTGTTTAAATAAAACTGCAAGCTACAAGTGTTCTGAAGATGCCAGTAATCTCGCTGAAGACTATGGACACGCTAAACAACTTGGATCTGTGAATGAATCTCTGAGAGGGAAAATACAAAAGACTGTTCTTCAGTGGACCAAGCAAGATGACTCCTCACAGACAACGTCTGTGAAGCTGATGTCATATGGCACCCTGATGCTGAATATATAGATCGTACCTTAATCCTGAGAATTACAGGTGCCAGATGCTTGGAAAATATGGGATATCATGATCTATGAGGAAGACTTTCAAGTTACAGACAAAAGACCTTGAAATATTTTCGCACTTCTATCAAGGGAAATGTGAGCAGAACATTTTTCACAGTTGGACAAAAGGACTCTGTATATAAAAAGAGCATTCTACAGACTTATATATGGACTACATGTGAGCATGAATGTGCATTTGAGAGCAAGATAGCATTTATAAGATACTTGGCCTGGCGCGGTGGTTCACGCTGGTAATCCCAGCACTTTGGGAGGCCAAGGCAGGCAGATCACCTGAGGTCAGGAGTTCAAGACCAGCCTGGCCAACATGATGAAACCCCATCTCTACTAAAAATACAAATAATTAACCGGGCATGGTGTGCCTGCAGTCCCACCTACTCAGAGGCTGAGGCAGGAAAATCACATGAACCTGGGTGGCAGAGGTTGCAGTGAGCTGAGATCATGCCACTGTACTCCAGCCTGGGCAACAGAATGAGACTCCATCTCCAAAACAAAACAAAACAAAACAAAACAAAAACCCAACAACAAAAACACCAAGATACTTATTTGGAAAAGAAATGGGGACACACATTACAGAATTCCATCAGAGGTTTGATGGCATTTTGACTGAAGGGGAAGACCCAAGAAGGCTCAAGAACTTGTGTTTTCTCTGCTTAATAAAATTAAGGCCTTAATCTAAAATGCAACCACTCTCTGAGCATCCAGATTTTCAACTATTCATTGGAAATGAAGTTCAAGATTCAGAAAACAAAAAGTTACTTCTGGAAATATTTTAGGAAGTCAAATCATTTCTTTTGTATTTTGATGGAATTCTTTTTTTTTTCTTTTTCTTTTTTTCTTTCTTTTTTTTTTTTTTTTTTTTTTTGAGATGAGGTCTTGCTCTGTCGCCCAGGCTGGAGTGCAGTGGTGCGATCTCAGCTCACTGCAAGCTCCGCCTGCTGAGTTCACGCCATTCTCCTGCCTCAGCCTCCCAAGTAGCTGGGACTACAGACACCTGCCACCACTCCCGGCTAATTTTTTGTATTTTTTAGTAGAGACGGGGTTTCACCGTGTTAGCCAGGATGGTCTGGATCTCCTGACCTCATGATCCACCCGCCTCAGCCTCCCAAAGTGCTGGGATTACAGGTGTGAGCTACCGCGCCTGGCCAATGGAATTCTTTTTAAATTTTTTTGGCTTGAGATGGAAGAAACAGCAAAGTAACTAAAGACAGATTTTAGGCTGCATTATAGAAGTGTTTCAAAAAATAGGGATTGCGTTGGTTGGTTTAAATGTCAACTGTGGGGAAAGCTTCAGGCTCAGGATTTGGCACTGCTCTCAAGATCTTGTTTTCAGAGAAACTGATAGCAAATGTGCCAGAAAGTGGGCCCGGTTAGGAATCCCATCTAACCAGACAAAAAATGTATTATTTAATGCATTTAGAAGAATTTCCACAAGTGTGAAAGGATTGTAAAACATCAGGAACTTGTTGCAAATTATTAATTTAAATATGATTTGAAATATGCCTGTTTCTAGACAATGAAGGCCAGGATTATCAAATTTTTAAATGAATAACATTTGAAATATTCACAGAGAAATTTATAGCAAATTATAGACTATGGAAGACAAGAATCAGAGAACTTGAAGACATAGAAACTATTCAAAATGAAGAACAGAGAGAAAAGAAAAGATTGAAAAAGAAAGGACCAATGCAAAAGTGCCCTGTGTGGCATATCAAGTATTTTAACATAATGCAATTGACGTTTCAGAAGAGCCATGGGCTAAGAAAGTATATTTAAAAATATGGCCGGGCATGGTGGCTCATGCCTGTAATCCTAGCAGTTTGGGAGGCCGAGGCGGGTGGATCACCTGAGGTCAGGAGTTCAAGACCATCCTGGCCAACACGGCGAAACCCCGTCTCTACTAAAAATACAAAAATTAGCCAGGCATGGTGGTGGGTGCATGTAATCTCAGCTACTTGAGAGGCTGAGGCAGGAGAATGACTTGAACCTGGGAGGCGGAGGTTGCAGTGAGCTGAGATGGCGCCACTGCACTCCAACCTGTGCGACAAGACCGAAACTCCTTCTCAGAAAAAAAAATGAAAGTATATTTTTAAATAATGGCTAAGGCTGGGCACGGTGGCTCATGCCTGTAACCCCAGCACTTTGGGAGGCTGAGATGGGTGGATCATTTGAGGTCAGGACTGAGAGACCGGCCTGGCCAACATGATGAAACCCAGTCTCCACTAAAAATACAAAAATTAGCCGGCCATGGTTGTGGGTGCCTGTAATCTTAGCTGCTCGGGAGGCTGAGGCAGGAGAATCGCTTGAACCTGGAGGTGGAGATTGCAGTGAGCCAAGATTGTGCCACTGCACTCCAGCCAGGGAGAGAGAGTGAGGCTTCATCTCAAAAATAAATAAATAGAGTGTTCAGCATGCTTCCGGACGAGCAAGGAGACTCGTGGTCTGGTTCTTGGACTTCCCTAACAGCACGGCCCCTAAACGCCAGTCTCCACTCCCGCCTCAAAAGAAGAAACCAAGACCACCTCCTGCTCTGGGACCGGAGGAGACATCGGCCTCTGCAGGCTTGCCGAAGATGGGAGAAAAAGAACAGCAAGAAGCGATTGAACACATTGATGAAGTACAAAATGAAATAGACAGACTTAATGAACAAGCCAGTGCAGAGATTTTGAAAGTAGAACAGAAATACAACAAACTCCACCAACCATTTTTTCAGAAGAGGTCAGAACTGATTGCCAAAATCCCAAATTTTTGGGTAGCAACATTTGTCAACCATCCACAAGTGTCTGCACTGCTTGGGGAGGAAGATGAAGAGGCACTGCATTATTTGACCAGAGTTGAAGTGACAGAATTTGAAGATATTAAATCAGGTTACAGAATAGATTTTTATTTTGATGAAAATCCTTACTTTGAAAATAAAGTTCTCTCCAAAGAATTTCATCTGAATGAGAGTGGTGATCCATCTTCAGAGTCCACCGAAATCAAATGGAAATCTGGAAAGGATTTGATGAAACGTTCAAGTCAAACACAGAATAAAGCCAGCAGGAAGAGGCAGCATGAGGAACCAGAGAGCTTCTTTGCCTGGTTTACTGACCATTCTGATGCAGGTGCGGATGAGTTAGGAGAGGTCATCAAAGATGATATTTGGCCAAACCCATTACAGTACTTCTTGGTTCCCGATATGGATGATGAAGAAGGAGAAGGAGAAGAAGATGATGATGATGATGATGAAGAGGAGAAAGGATTAGAAGATATTGATGAAGAAGGGGATGAGGATGAAGGTGAAGAAGATGAAGATGATGATGAAGGGGAGGAAGGAGAGGAGGATGGAGAAGATGACTAAATAGAACACTGATGGATTCCAACCTTCCTTTTTTTAAATTTTCTCCAGTCCCTGGGAGCAAGTTGCAGTTTTTTTTTTTTTTTTTTTTCCTCTTGTGCTCAGTCGCTCTGTTCTTGAGGTCTCTTTTCTCTACTCCATGGTTCTCAACTTATTTGGGGGGAAATACCTGAGCAGAATACAATGGGAAAAGAGTCTCTACCCCTTTCTGCTCGAAGTTCATTTTTATCCCTTCCTGTCTGAAAAAAAAACTGTGGAATCAACACCACCGAGCTCTGTGGGAAAAAAGAAAAACCTGCTCCCTTTGCTCTGCTGGAAGCTGGAGGGTGCTAGGCCCCTGTGTAGTAGTGCATAGAATTCTAGCTTTTTTCCTCCTTTCTCTGTATATTGGGCTCAGAGAGTACCCTGTGTCTCTATGTGAATATGGACAGTTAGCATTTACCAACATGCATCTGTCTACTTTCTCTTGTTTAAAAAAAGAAAAAAAAAACTTAAAAAAATGGGATTATAGAAGGTCAGCAAAGGGTGGGTTTGAGATGTTTGTGTGGGTTAAGTGGGCATTTTGACAACATGGCTTCTCCTTTGGCATATTTAATTGTGATATTTGACAGACATCCTTGCAGTTTAAGATGACACTTTTAAAATAAATTCTCTCCTAATGATGACTTGAGCCCTGCCACTCAATGGGAGAATCAGCAGAACCTGTAGGATCTTATTTGGAATTGACATTCTCTATTGTAATTTTGTTCCTGTTTATTTTTAAATTTTCTTTTTGTTTCACTGGAAAGGAAAGATGATGCTCAGTTTTAAATGTTAAAAGTGCACAAGTTGCTTTGTTACAATAAAACTAAATGTGTACACAAAGGATTTGATGCTTTTCTCTCAGCATAGGTGTGCTTACTATGACCTTCCAAGTCTGACTTGTATAACATCACTGTCAAACTTTGTCACCCTAACTTCATATTTTTTGATACGCACTTTGCAGGATGACCTCAGGGCTATGTGGATTAAGTAAAGGGATTTGAATCAATGTATTAATATCTCCACAGCTGGGAAACATGGGTTCAATTTACCATTGGTTTCTGAAAGTATTCACATCATTTGGGATACCAGATTGCTCAATACTTTCTGAGTATATTGTGCCCTTGATTTTTATCTCCAAGTGGCAGTTTTTAAAATTGGCCTTTTGCCTGGATATAAAGTAATAGTGCCTGCCACCACCATCCAACAGACCTGGTGCTCTAACGCCAAGTTATACACGGGACAGTTGCTGGCATATCTTCATTGGCTATATAAAATGTGGCCAAGAAGATAGGCTCTCAGTAAGAAGTCTGTGATGGTTAGCAGTAACTGTCCCTGTTCTCTGTTATAAAGCTCTCAAATGTGACTATGTGAATCTGGGTGGGATAATGGACTCAGCTCTGTCTGCTCAATGTCATTGTGCAGAGAAGCACCCTAATGCATAAGCTTTTTAATGCTGTAAAATATAGTCTCTGAAATTAAATGCTACTTTTTCAGAGGTGAATTAATGGGCAGTCTGGTGAAATTCAAAAGCTTTTTGATGTATAAAACTTTATAAATGGAACTATTCCATCAACAGGCAAAAGTGTTAACGACCTATCTAGATGGATAGTATGTAATTTCTGCACAGATTTCTGTTCAGTAAATACATCACTGTATACCGATCAGGCATCTTGCTCCAATAAAGGAACATAAAGATTTAAATAAATAAATAAATAAATAAATAATAAAAGCTAACATTTTTCCAAATTTGAAAGCTCAGTAAAATCCAGGCAGAATAAACAAAGAAAACCATTCCAATGCACATCAAAACCAAGTTGCTACAAACCAAGGATAAAGAAAAAAATTCTAAAAGCAGCCAGATGAAAAAGATACATAGGCCAGGTGCAGTTGCTCATGCCTGTAATCCCAGCACTTTGGGAGGCCAAGGCAGGCAGATCACCCGAGGTCGGGAGTTTGAGACCAGCCTGACCCACATGGAGAAACCCCGTCTCTAGTAAAAATATAAAATTAGCTGGGCATGGTGGCACATGCCTATAATTCCAGCTACTCGGGAGACTGAGGCAGGAGAATCGCTTGAACTCAGGAGGCAGAGGTTGCGATGAGCCGAGATCGTGCCATTGCACTCCAGCCTGGGCAACAAGAGTGAAACTCCGTCTCAAAAAAAAAAAAAAAAGAAAGAAAAAGGAAAAAAAGGCACGTTATATACACAGCAGGGGTTGGTAAACTATGACCCCTGGGTCAAATCTGGATCACTTCTTATTTCTGCAAAAAAAAAGTTTTAGTGGAACACAGCCACACACACTCATTTATGTATTTGCTATAGCTGTTTCTGTTACAATGGCAGAGTTGGTAGTTGCAACAGAGACCATATGGCTTCCAAAGCCTAAAAGATTTACTATATGGATGTTTATGAAAAGTTTGCCATCCCTGATGTAGAGGAATAAAAAAAATGCCAATAGATTTCTTATAAAAGCTATGTAAAGTGAAAGACAAGATTGAGCCAGAATTTTTTCTACCTCGCAAAAATGTCTTTCAAAAATAAAGGTGAAATAAAGACTTTTTTTATACCAACAAAGGTGAAATGTTAAAGGAAGTTCTTCAGGCAAAAGAAAAATAATAACAAAAATTTGATCAATATAAAAAGATAAAGGGTGTGAAAAGTGATAAATATAAGTAAAATAGTTAAAACATTTTCTCACCATTTATTTATTTAAAACAGTCTTGCTCTGTCACCCAGGCTGGCATACAATGGTGCGATCACGGCTCACTGCAGCCTTGACCTCCCAGGTTCAAACAATCATCCTCCCTCAGCCTCCTTGGTAGCTGGCACTACAGGTGCCTGGCTAATTTTTGTGTTTTTTTTGTAGGAACGAGGTTTCACAATGTTGTCCAGGCTGGTCTTGAACTCCTGGGCTCCAATGATCCTCCCACCTTGGCCTCCCAAAGTGCTGGGATTGTAGACATAAGCCACTGCACCCAACCTCTCACTTTTCAATCTCTTGAAAAAAAAAATGACTATTTAAAGTAGAAATAATAAAAATCCAGTTGGGTGTTAGCATATGTAGAAGCAATATGTATGACAAAAACAATAAAAAACATAAGGGAGAAACTGAAAGTAAATTGTTATAAGATTTTTACACTATTTGAAAGTAGACTATGACATGATACAGGTGTATATTGTAAATCCTAGAGCTGCACTGTCCAATCTGCTAGCCTCTAGTCACATGTAACAGAGGAAGAGTCTTCCAGGCAGAAGATTGCAAGGGCCTGAGTATGGCATTGCTTGGGGAAATAGGGAGAAGGAAATGGATTAGAGAAGCATCTGTGGGTGTTAAGAGACTGTGGTAATCTTCCTATTGTGAAAAACATGCAGTCATTTCAGGATTCATTCAACTTTTGGTTTGGAGTTAAAATGTGGGAGGTAGAATTGCTGAAATAGCACAGAGCTGGTCTCAAGGATACGTAAATCTGTTTTTCCCCAAGCTAAACTCAGACAAGTAAGACTGTCTTCTGGTTTTCAAGGCTTCCTGGAGAGGAAATGCAGGCTCGTTCCTCTCTCACACATCCATCACTCTCAAGTTCTTTAAGAAATCTAACCTAAATGCCTTATCCTGCATCTTGACCTCACAGTGGAAGTAGGAATAATGCTAGTTTGTCTCAGAGTTACAAATCCTTTGAGAAGTTCTTTCTAGCTTTTCCTTCTCTCACATCTGTTGACTATTTGCTTTCTTCCATTAGGTCTTAGATCTCAAATTACAGCAGTAAGTTTCAAATTACATTATCTCCATTTCTTAGAATCTTTCTCCACAATCTCTCCTTTCTAGGAAGAGACTCTCCCCTAACACACTAGTTTAAGTCCACAAGTATGAAGCAGAGAAGTTTATGTCCTACAGACCTCCCTGCAATTTAAACTCAGTGATTTCAGTGTGAATAATGTGAAATTGTGAGCAGTTTATTACTTAATATACCTGGAGGTGTCTTGGATGATACTCATTGTTCTAATGAGCAGCTACTAATGCCTTTGGTAAGAGGGAATTGGTTTTTAATAGTATAAGAAGCAGCTGGAAGCCAGTGTGTGATATGGCGATGGATGAACTGGGATGAATGAGAGATTGGATATGTGACTCGGGATCATCCTCTGAGGAGAATCTATCCCAGTTTAATTCATTTGATCCAGGCAATTACCAGTAAACCTCACATACTGTTCCCTTCTGCGTCTTAGAGACCCAGACAACACTGTGGAGAATAACAAGACCTTACTAAAAATGTCTCACTTAGGTTGTTTAGAGACTAACCTCAATTTCTGGAATATTATTTTTCTGATCCATGTTTGCTGTTTGGTTTTAATTTAGTTTTACTATCCTGGGAAGGCTGATCTTTATATATCTTTTGTTATATATTTGATCAATGTGGGGAGTTTTTGTTTGGTTTGGTTTGGTTTGAGAACAGAAGCAAGGAAAGGAGGCAGCAAGGGACAAAAATGACTCAATTTTATTACAGTAAAATGTGTAACTCGGTGCTAACACTACCCTAAATCACCATAGTCTACCAGTTTAGGAACACAAAGAGAAGACATACGCTAGCTTTAAAGCATAGTAATCTCTATGTTCATAATGTCCCTTTCTCAGTTAGCTACTATTCTTACAACCAGAAACAGGGTACTTTTTCTGAGGCTGTCTCCACCAGAATAAGAATATAAATCAGGAGTTCTCCTTAACATGCAGTATGAAGATACAGGCTTGATATCATCCCATTCCCAGGTAATGCTGAGGGGAGCAGAGAGCATGCATTTCTTTGACCCTGAGTTCTGACAAAACTTGGCCCTGGTATCTTTGAGACTTCAATGGGGATAGTGGTGGAATATCCCAAGGGAGGTTAGAGGGGTGGTGACAGTTCTCATTTCAAAGCTGCAAGCACTTTTCTATTTTGTAAGAAATAGAGACTTCCATTTGTCTCTGAAGTAAGTATTCCTTTGTTCAAGAAAGGCCACCAATAGGGCCACTTAATAGTGTGACCATAAGCCGTAGATTACCAAAGTAAATGGTTGAAACGGAAAAAGCTAAAATGTTCTCAAAGAAAAGGCAGAGTTGGAGCTTTGCAGACTACATGTCCTTAATGGAGTTGTTTCTTTTTCTAGGTATGGATTTAGACTTCATTCATTCATCTATTCAACACATGTTTATTGAGCATCTGCCATGTGCCAGGCACTATTCTAGGTGCTACAGATAAGGCAGTGAAGAAAACAAACCCCCTGCCCTAATGGATCTTACACCCTAGTTGGGAGTAAAAGATAAATAAATAATACATAAGATAAATAAACAAAAATACAGGATAACAGATATTGATAACTGGTATGGAGAAGAATAAAGCAAAGCAAAAGGATTAGAGTTCCAGGATGAAAGTGATCCTGGTGCTTTAAAACAAACAAAAGAGCAGGCATGGTGCCCATGAACTGTGAACGAGTGGTCAACCATAGAAGATGGAGCTATTTTCATGCAAGACTTCTTAAAATAGGGGCCTCGGGGTTCTAGATGGAAAAGTTGGGGGAAAGGGTCCTTCTCCTCACTTTTGCCTAAGATCTAGCACTTCTCAGTACTTTGAAGACATGGATTACATTTTGGGGCCCCTGTCCATCGTATCATCACAAATACTAGTATAGTCTCCGTTTGTGTCTGGGCAATGGAAACAGAATGCACCCTCACAGTGGCTGCTAAACTGTAACTGATAGTGCCTCGCTGGCCCTTGAGAATGTGGTAGAAATAACTTTTGACACTATTTGGGGGGGCCTCTGAGAGGGATGGACTTAGTATAACTAGATGTATTTGTAAGAGGGAGACCTACAAAGTTTTGTAGAGACTTAGTATAACTAGATGTATTTGTAAGAGGGAGACCTACAAAGTTTTGTAGAATTGCGTAGGACACAACAGCACAGACTTCCTCGAGATATGACAGGAAAGGAAGGGACTGGAAGTTTGCATAAGTCAGCTATGAGGGACATTAAATTCCTAAAAACACCTTTAATGGAAGGGAAGTTTATGGCACACATATCATAGTCCCTATCCTACCATAGATATTTGGACATGATTTCCTTCAAATTGGACTGATACTCTGGGAGAGGCAATTGGTCAAACAAAATTGCCCCCATTGAACTAGAAATTGGTTTTTCAGGTGGTGCAGCACTATCAGTGCCTGACTTGGGGCCAAACCAGGCTCTAAGCTGTTGCAAAAATGGCAGCTTTCTGGGGGCAAAATAATTTATGGAAAAGACGGAAGTTGCTTGAGGCCATGCACCAGGGATCATTAGTGGCTCTGGAGTTCTGAATGCTTCTGTGTCCATGGCCAGCTACCTAGAGACTTGGGTTGGAACTGGTGACATCACAGTGACACTGAATACATGTTTGAATATGCACTGAGAGGGGAAAAGCCTCTGCAAGTGTTGATCTAAGAGAAGCTGCTGCACGGGGCAGTGCAGAAAGGGGAGATGGGATGACAATGGCAAAACAGGTTTAATTGGAATGGGGGGTTATTGTCAGTGGAGATTCATACTGCATGAGAAGTTGGAAGGTCGCCTAGAATTCTTGCTCTGAGTTAAGTTAATATGGAAGAGAAATAAGGGGTTAGGGGTAGCCTTAAAGACTCCTAAAAATAGTTTGAGGTCACAGAGCAAGCAACTGGAAGTGTAGTTCAGGCCTTACGTGAGCTGTGGGTAGGTGGCTCACCACACGGCCATGTCTATGACGCTAAATAGTCTTGAGGGTGTGGACATTTAGATCCCCTCTCCAGTTAGAGGCTCATAAGGGCCCAGGGTCTTTGCAAACCACCATGTCCATTTCTCTGTGCAAACGTCGGGGAGATGAACAAAGCAGATTGGCTATAATGCCAGGTAAACCACTCTCTGGTGCTGAGAAAAACTAGTCTATGTGACAGGCAAAACCCACAACAATGTGAATATTCTCAGCCTCTCCATCTTTTTTATCCTCTGAGAAGACCCCTGTAATTGATACCTGGGATTCGTAGTACTCATGCAGATTGGGGGAATGAGGGACAGAATCAAAAGAGCTAAAATAAGCTTGGCCTGATTTACGTGAGGACAGGAAACTTCTTGGAGTAGAGAAAAAGAATACATCCAAGAAGTGAAGAGAGCCAGGGGGTGAGAAAGCAAGGGCCAGGCTTGGGAGAAAGTGTGGGAGTGTTTGGGGAGAAAGGAGAGAGACCAGCAGCAACAGCTATGCCATACTGTGTGGAACAAACAGAGAAGGAAGGAAGACAAGTTTCAGATGTTTCGCTGTGCACTAAGAATGTAAACCCCTTTAGAGTTTGCCCAGAGACTGTAATAAAAATCTAAATTTATTTTTTAATTATTTTGGCTATTGGATATGTTTCTTTTGAATGTGATATCATGCTGCAATGGGGCCACAAAACAGCTCAGCTTCATAAAAGTTATATTTGGGGGATGCTGTCTGGGATTTGGGGCCTAAGGTACAGCAGTCAGCTATATCTCGTTTTAGATCATTGCTCTAGACCTGAGTCTAGCCAGCATCATCGGATTTATAGTGCAAAAAATACACCAGCTATAGAAAATAGAAACTAGAGATACACTAGACACCAGACAGAGGAAAATGGCAGAGCCTCTTCCAAATCCCAATTTTAGTGAGAATATGATGTTTGAAACTAGGTGTACCTGATGGAAACCTATATGTAGACAGCATGCGGGTCTCTCCCTATCACAGATTGATGACAGTGGGATGAAGGAAGAGAATAGCTAAGGTGATTCCCAGGGGATAATAGAAAAGAAAGAAGCAGAAGCTATGCAGGGGTTATATTCTCTTATTATGTGGCAGTTCCTCTGAATATTCTAGTAGGATGGCTGGGGTACACATCTGGCCCCCTTTTGCTTGGAAATGGACCCATGCAACTAACTATAGGGCATTGGGATCCAGAGGGCCCAGGCCTGTAACCCAGCTAGCCGACTGAGGCTCTGCCTCTGTTTTCCTTATTTTCCTGAGACTAGACTTTTCTATCTTGTCTCATTTTCACACAGAGTTCCTGAAATGATCTGGTTTTCTATCAGACACACCAATGTCTCCTTCCTATATTTTCTTTTTTTCTTTTCTTTTCTTTTCTTTTCCTTCCCCTTCCCCTTCCCTTTCTCTTTCTTTCTTTTCTTTCTTTCTTTCTTTTTCTTTTTCTTTCTTTCTTTTTTCTTTCTTTCTTTCTCTTTCTTTCTTCACTTTCCTTTCTTTCTTTCTTTCTTTCTCTCTTTCTTTCCTCTCTCTCTCTCTCTCTCTCTCTCTCTTTCTTTCTTTTGACTAAGTCTTTCTCTGTCACCCAGGCTGGAGTGCAGTGGCACAATCTTGGCTCACTGCAACCTCTGCCTCCTGGATTTGAGTGACTGTCCTGCCTCAGCCTCTGGAGTAGCTGGGATTACAGGTGCCCACCACCATGCCCAGCTAATTTTTGTGTTTTTAGTACAGACAGGGCTTCACCATGTTGACCAGGCTGGTCTCAAACTACTAATCTTAAGTGATCCGCCCACCTCAGCCTCCCACAGTGCTGGGATTACAGGCATGAGCCACCGTGCCCAGCCACCTTCCTATATTTTCAAATCCTGCTACTGGTCTGCTACTGGTCCACTCCCCCAGTTCCCACCTACCCTTGGCTCTCAAATGTTTGACCTGGAACTTGACTGGACCAGCCAAACTGCTTGATATCTGCACATGTTTCCCATGGCCTTTTGTGCTTCTCTAATAATTTCCCCTCCCTCTGGGCTCAGATCCCTTGTACTCTCAGTGGACTTCATGGGCAGCACCTCTGGACAGCATGATGTAATCTTATGCTGAAAGCCTTCACATCCTCAACAATAGTGGCAAAAGGCCTTGTATGATGACATACCATAGCTCCTCCTGTATGGGGGCTATGCTTAATGTAAGCTTATGGGATTTCAACGATGAGAGGTCCCCCACTGGGACAGAGTCACTCTTTGTAGGTAGAAGGTAGGGATATACCTGAAGGGTGAATTGGCAAGATGAAATCTTCCATGTGAAGTGCTTGTCAAGAGATGTAAAGTAACAGACCCAGACAGAAAGCCTGAAAGCCATGCCAGTCTTTTCTGGCTATAGCAGAGCTCTCCTCAGAAGGATGAAAGCAGGGTTGGACCCATAAGCCCTGAGAACATGCTTGCTGTAGTATAATCAGAAACTTATGCTGTGTAAGCTCAGCTGTTTTCATGTGTTCTGTTTCTATTTCTAGTTTTCCTATAGTTTTTAATAAGGTGTCTTTGTAAACACCAGCCCACTTCAGCTGTGCTTGTGGAAACCAAGGAAAAGCATTTCTGTCCTCTCCTGAGCCAGACTGTCAGGAGTAATCTAAGGTGTTATTACCACGTGTGGGGTACAGAGCAGAGGTAGGAGTCCTAACCAAGGTGAGAGTGCTGGAAATCTGTAGAACGAAGGAAGAAATGAGCAAGCAAATAGAATTGAATCATTAGTTTAAGAAAATACAATATTGTGTTTTTAAAATTTGTTCATATATTTGTTTTGGGAAATCAAATTTCTAATGGCTGCATAATACTTTATATATCAGCAATTTTGCCTTAGTTTATTTAAACATTCTGCTGCTGGTCATTTAGGATAGTCCCCACTTGTTTCTATTTTAAAAGCAGTAAGATTGGTATAGGCCAAACAGTCCTCTAGTGTCACAAAAGTTTCCCTGGGCCAGCCTCACTCTTCATCACCAAGCACATAACCAGGGAAACCCAAAGGTAACACATTTGCTGTCACTGAACCTCCAGTCTACAAAACACTCACCTTTACCTAGTTCTTCTCTATCTTGAAGTGATGTAGTTTGTTTCTCTTTCCCAGATTTATTCTTATGAACTTCATTTTTGGCTTCTGATCACTTGGCTTCCCTAATTTCCTAGGGTCATTATTAATTAGTGTGCTCTGCCCAGGTGCTGATTCCTTCTTAATCTGGAATCATCTACATATATTAAAGACAATTTTTCTTCTTCCTCCACCCTTTCTGCTCCACTCCTTAAATAGGGAAAGGGCCTGTCACAAAGGTTGGGGATACTCAGTGTATGTCTGAACTTCGGCACTGAAAGAGAGAGCGGGAATTACTCTAACACACAGTCCCCCCATCCATCCCCTCCACACAACGGTCAACAGTTTACCTTTTCATCTGTGAGATGATGCAGAGTGTTATTCAGAATTAGAAATAATATTATAGATTATCCAGTCCAATTCCCTAACAGATGAGAAAAATGACGTGGCCAAGGTCGCTGAATGAATAAGTGGCAGAAACGAAACTGAATTCAGGTCTCCTAAAACCCACTACGTTTGGCTTGGAGAGTTCTGGATGAGAGCATGGGACTTGGTGGTTTTTGTTATTCATTCAATAACTATATTAAGCATCTACATACTAGGTGCCAGGCACTATTTTAGGAGCTGGGGATTCCGTGATGGAGAGTGCAGGGGAGACAAAAATCTCTGCCCTTATGGAGCTTTCATTCTCAAAACTTAAGTACTTGGCCTCCCCATCCGGGACAAACTCCCAGAGACCTGGGTGGGAGCGGTAGGGTCTCATAAAGGAGGGAGTCCCATCCTTCCCCAGCTCCGGTGGTTTCTATAGTGAGAGGGCTGATTTACTGCAGAAACCTCCGTAGTGCCCTCCTCCTGCCTCTGCACCGCCAGGCCCAGTGGGGCCGGCTCCAGAGCGCCACCGTGCCCCAGCCCAACTCTGGGATGATTAGCATCAGCCTCTCTACCCTCTCCGCTTTCCTGCGCATAGCTGGAGGACAGGAAGGCAGGACTCGACTTTAGCGCCATCCTCTGAGAAAGGAATGCGGGCTGGAAAAATCCTTCCAGGGCAGTGGCGCTGGGTCTCATACCCCGGCTAGGGGAGGGACGATCTCTCCCAGACTTGGAGGTTTCTGCAGCAGACGGCTCTCTCATGCTTCCCTATTAAACATTGCAACCACACGCTCTTTCCAGCCTTGGCCGAAGCCACTGCAGCGTCCCCTCTCCTCCCCCCACCCCGCTAGTCCAGACTCCAGAGCCCCACTGCAGCTTCCAGCCATCCTCCCTTTTTCTTCTCCACTTCCTGGTTACCATGGAGACACACGTCATTTACGTGCCGTGCGTCGCCTTGGAAACAGAGGAGCATCCGCGGCACCGCCGGGAGACCAGCCCCAGCTGCTGCTGCCACACTCGCGGGCGCTGCCCGTTAATGGCCTGGGGGAGTCCCGAGTCCGACGCACCGCTGGCCTCAGCCTGGACCTGGACCCCTCCGCGAGCGCGTCTGTGACCCACGGAACCGGCGGGCGCTCTCTGCTTGTGGCGCCCAGAGGGCGGCACTGACACGGGCGCCATCCCGGAGGCGAGGCAGGGCAGGGCACTTTCGTCCCGGGGCGAGCCCAAGAGACGCCGGCTCTGGGACCCTCGCCGGGTCCTCGTCCCACCGCCTCTTCTCGGCCTCCCGCGATCCTGCCCGCGCCCTCTGCCCAGGACTGGTCTCTCACGTCGGCTCCCCGCCCGTCTCGGGAGTCTCGGCTTCCCTCGGCTCCCGCCCGCCCCTCCCGGGACCTCTCCCCCTCCACCCCCTCCCACCCCGGAGGCCGGGCTGGACGCGACCCAGAGCCGCCGCCACCCGCTTCTGCCACTCAATGGAGGACGGTCTGCTGGAGATCATGACCAAGGACGGCGGCGACATGCCGGCGCCCCTGGAGGTGTCCACCGTGCCGGCAGTGGGGGACGTGATCTCCGGGGAGTACAACGGCGGCATGAAGGAACTGATGGAGCACCTGAAAGCCCAGCTGCAAGCCCTGTTTGAGGACGTGAGGGCCATGAGGGGGGCCCTGGACGAGCAGGCCTCGCACATCCAGGTGCTCTCGGACGACGTGTGCGCCAACCAGCGAGCCATCGTCTCCATGTGCCAGATTATGACCACTGCGCCCCGCCAGGGCGGCTTGGGCGTGGTCGGCGGCAAGGGGAGCTTCCCGAGCGACCCCCAAGAGCCGGATACTCCTTCGCCTGGGATCGGGGACAGCGGCTTGCTGGGTCGCGATCCCGAGGACGAGGAGGACGAGGAAGAAGAGAAGGAGATGCCCAGCCCCGCCACACCCACCAGTCACTGTGAGCGCCCCGAGAGCCCCTGTGCTGGTCTCCTTGCGGGGGACGGGCCACTTGTGGAGCCCCTCGACATGCCCGACATTACCCTGCTGCAACTGGAGGGCGAGGCCTCCCTGTGAGGGGACTCCGTGGGGCACTACCTTCCCGGGCTGTCTTTGGGTTTCCGAGTGCATGACGCTGGGAGACTGAACGGCGCGGTGCGGAATGCTTCACTTGGACAGCTGCTCTTGTGGGTCAGGCAGAGAGAGACTCCCTCGAGGAAGGATTTGTAGGGTGAAGGACTTTGGGAGCATCAAGAATTCTTTCTGCCCAACTAAGCGAATTATAGCGAACTGCGGAAAGGTGAGGCTCCGGGAGAGGAAGCGCCCACCTCTGGACTCCCATCCATCCCTGTCCTGTCCTTTCCCCCTCCCCAGACAACAGGAGAACCCGTGAATTGTGTAAATAAAATTCTGCTTTTTCTATTCTGAAAAAGGACTTATCTAGGACCATGGCAAATAATCTCTAACAATTTACCTGGAAATTAAGGAATTGGGGGTATTTTGTTCTGGCAACAGGAAATTTACCCTTCTGCTGAAATCCAAGATATTCAGTGCTCTGCAGAAGCCTCTCCCCCTCACAGATCTCTGCGGCTGCTGATTGGTAAAGGAAGCTTGAGGAGGGAACCGCAGCCCTAGGAATCTGGGTGAATGGGGTTCCAAGGGCCCCTGGGCTGGGAGGAGCTGGCTGTGAATGTGCATGAAGACATAATAGCTCGACCTCTAGGATTTTGCATGCAGAGCGGATCCTGCCTTGTCACTGACTTCATCTGGGATTGCTTTTCCACTCACTGGGGCTTAGAGAACAAAGAGCCCAGTTCACAGGCAGAGACTCGGGGGTGCTCAGCAGCAGCCCAGATTTAGGGGACATTTGAGGGACTCTTGGGGCCGCAGCCAAAAACTGTCTCTCCTGGCTACACCTGCTTAACTTCAGTTCCTTTTTCTGTCAATATGTCCTTGGCCACTGCCTCTCGGTGTTGCCTTCATAATGTCTTGTGTGTGTTATGTGTGTCTACTTGTGTAGTAGTGTGTGAGCCCTCAGGGGCAGGGCTTGTGGCTCTGGTGTTAGGTTCAGGGGGCTTCAGACCCTTCTACGAGCTCCAAGCTATCATAGTGCTTTTCCCTCCCTCTTCCCCCAACCAGGGCATGGAGCATGTGGCTGTCCTGAGGTTCTTTTACTGATGTGCCACCCTCCCACCTCCTCAAGTGGTGACTTTGTGTGCCCTCCCCCTCCTTTGTGTATTCCTTCTCAATGCTTTCCTTGGTGTTAACCTTAATAAAAAGGCGTCATCTCCCCTCCTTGCTGACTGGTACTAAGGGGATATCAGGGTGGGGCTTAGTGGGAACTGCAGGGACCATGCCTTCCCTCCTCTCTCCTTGCCTCCAGTTCAAGGAGTTGACTGTCCCTGCCCTGGTTGGGACAGGCATTGCCAACTCTCCCTGCTTTCCCTTCTGTCCTGGACCTTGACCTCAAGCTGCCCTGGGGAAGGAGGTGGTAAGTGTTGAGACTCCCATGCTAACATGAGTTTTTAGTAGCCAGAACTCCAAATGTGCAGGAGATTTCTTTTTCAGTGAAGCATCTGGCCCCTGGGAAATGATTTCCAAATCTGGGTCCTGGAATGGCAGGTACTGCACCTGTTCCATGGAGGGAGTGGGGTGGGGGTATTGTTCTGGAGGGATTGCCTGGGATCTCTGGAAATAGTGACACATCACAAAGGGAAACCACAATAACTGCCTCAGGCCTCTAGTGGAGAACCCGGGTAAGGTGTTCCCCAGAGGGCTTGACTGACAGCTCTAGTCTACTCCCTTGAGCAATGGAGATTTCTTGAGGCTGCCCCTGAACAACATTTGAGAGCAGAATGAGCTAGGGTGCCATGTGTATATGTGCATGTGTGTGTGTGTGTGTGTGTGTGTGTGTGTGTGTGTGTGTGTTCTAGCTGCTGGTAGCTGCAGAGTGGTGGAAAGAGAGAGCACTAAAGACACAGATCTGGACTTAAATCTCAGTTCCAACAATTGAGTGCTTGAGGCTTAGTTTCTGGATATGTAAAATGGGGACAGGAAGTTGTTGGGGAGAAAAATATACATGACTCGTAGGAAGTCTTGTGCAAATGTTAGTTTCCTTATAGTTTTATTGGAGTAGGGTGGTGGTGGTCACTGGCTCCTCTGGGAAAACAAAGCTACTCAGGGAAGGTTCTAGAAACTTTCTTTTTATATAATCTTTTCCTATCTGAAGAATCCTTGAGGCCGGGTGCAGTGGCTCACACCTGTAATCCCAGCACTTTGGGAGGCCAAGGCAGGCAGATCACCTGTGGTCGGGAGTTTGAGCCCAGCCTGACCAACATGGAGAAACCCCGTCTCTACTAAAAATACAAAATTAGCCAGGCATGGTGGCACATGCCTGTAATCCCAGCTACTCGGGAGGCTGAGGCAGGAGAATCACTTGAACTCGGGAGGTGGAGGTTGTGGTGAGCCAAGATTGTGCCATTGCACTCCAGCCTGGGCGTCAAGAGCGAAACTTTGTCTCAAAAAAAAAAAAAAAAAAAAACCCTCATCCTTCTTTAGAATTAGATATTAGGTGTTCTATCTAATTCTACTTATCTGATTCTATCTACAGAATTCTAGTTATTTAGAATTAGATGGGACTGAGGAAAGGGGAATGGTGAGATTCCTAAGCTAGCATGGACCTTTTCATCATAAATGAAAGGGTCATCATGAATGTCATGTAACTATGGGCCAAAAAGGTCTTGGGGGACAGTCAGACCTGAACACATAGGCTGGCCAGAGGAATCTTGAGTTATGCAGTGATTGGGGAATGTGTGCTGGGGGCCCTAGAGAGAGCTGCTAAAGTATATAAGTGGGAAAGTGTCCCTGAGGACTAGGAGATAGGTTCCTATTATAGTTCCAGCAGTAGGCACTAAGAAAAACAATAACTATCATTTATTGAGCATCTACTATGTGCCAGACACTGTACCCAATTTTCTCTCCCAACAGCCCTATGAAATAGGCACTATCATTATTTTCATATAACAGTTCAGAAACAGACTCTAAGATGCTCAGTGTCACAGGCTAGTACTTGGCAGAGCCAGGACTTAAACCCAGGTCTGTCTGACTTAAAAAGCCCTAGATGGAAACCACTTTGCTAATTGCTCTCTTATTTGGATCATCAGAGAGGGATCTTCAGTTTGGAGAAATAAGGGTATCGAAGCCTAATCGAATCCTGAAAAGGAAATAACCTTAGTTTTGGTTACTTTTCGTCTTCTTAGTTGGAACAAGAAATTGCAGTTCAGATTTTGGTTAGTGACCCTTCCCAGAGTCCAGTGGGTGGTAATATAATAATAGCAGCAAGAAGATGGCCTCCTGAACCTGTTCCTTCAGAGAAAGAAGCCGATGCTCCCAGGTGTTCTCTCACACAGCTCCATTCTTGTGCCTCTTTCCTGTTCCCTATATCTCAGATTCTCCAGAGTCTGACATGAATCCCAAGGGCACCTTAGGGTGGGCGCGGTGGCTCACACTTGTCATCCCAGCTACTTGGGAGACTGATGTAGGAGGATCACTTGGGCCTAGGAGATTGAGGTTGCAGTGAGCCATGATTGTGTCACTGCACTCCAGCCTGGGCAACAGAGTGAGACCATGTCTCAAAAAAAGCCAAGGGCAGTTTAGCTCTTTAGCCTCTGTAGAACGTTCTGGCAGAGTCTTTTAGCCTTTGACTCCAGTTCCTCTTCTTATGCCCACTGTCCTCAGTCCCTTAGGGCCTCTTTGAAGTTCTTTAACCATTGCCCCCTCAAGTCCCAGATAGATAAAAATCTCTCCAGAAAAAGCAATCCTTCAACCTTATTCAGTCACCTGCACCCAGCATCTCACAAGGATCCAGAACAGATAGGAGGTCCTTGTTTCTCCCTATTCCCCAGTCTCCTCTTGCATTTCTCTTTGTAATGCCTCCCGGCCTCTTCTCTTCTCTGATGAGTGAGTTTCAGCTGGGATTCCTAAGCACAGACTCATGGGCAAGGGTCACAACTGAACTTCAGAGGGCCACAACCCCTTGAAATTGAATGCAAAGTCATTTAAGTATGTACATTCTCTAGAGAAGGGTACATTGTTTCAACTTTATTCTTAAAAAGTAAGAATTAAGTTAAAAAAAGGTAAGAATCACTGAGATAAAGGGCAATGAGACTTTTAACTTGAGAAATACCCAAGGGGAAATGACTTTTCCCAAACCTGGTACTCTTGGCACCCTTTCCTCCAGAGTTTTCCACACTGAGTTGAAATTTTTTACATAAATCTGATTACTCATCAACTATTCAACACATTCAAATTCTGTTGACAGTCATGATGTGCTAAAAATCCTGTCTCCCAATACTTCCAAGTCTGCTAGTACTTGGAGTTTGCTGGAGCATTGCTGATGTTGTGGAGGTGAGGAAATAGCCCTCACCATGGCTTCATACCATTTTACGTCTAGGGCTAACACATGCTGTGTTGCGTGTAACTCGTCACAACTCTTTCAGTTTCTGGCACTCCCGTCTCATGCTGGTTTAAGGGGCCTCTCTCAGGGTTTAGCTCCTATTCTCAAGATGAAAACACATATAGCTTCATAGAAGTAAGCTAAAATTTTATCCTGGTATGGCTAAAATCTGCTCTTAGAGAAATTATTTCCCTAAGAGATGTAAGCTGGCCTCCAACATGAACACTCAGTTTTACATGATCTCAGGATCACCACAAATGATAGTCTCTGTTTGATATGTATGATGAAATGGCTCACCTGGTAGTTTTCCCAGAACTAAGGAATAGTCCTTACCCAAATATATTTAGGTGTATACTTCTTGCAAGACATAAAATTGCTTGCATCTTTGAAAAGGCAGGTTTTCAGAAGCATCTTCCTCATTTATATGCCTTGAAGAAGAAATTCAGCCAGGATACCTTGCTACGGTAAGAAATATTTTTGAACAAAAGACATGTTTTTGAATCCTTTATTCTAGCTACCATTTCCCCCTCACATTTAGACTGTCCCCAGAAAGTGAAT
Source organism: Pongo pygmaeus (assembly GCF_028885625.2). Taxonomy (NCBI): domain Eukaryota; kingdom Metazoa; phylum Chordata; class Mammalia; order Primates; family Hominidae; genus Pongo; species Pongo pygmaeus. Next base: position 45,767,257 of record NC_072383.2, read on the forward strand.
TCTCTTTCTGCTTGGGAGCACTGTGCTCATAGGAACCCTGCTCTGTAAATAACGCTGTAATGGTGCCACCTGTCGGGGAATAGGGACATTACAAGGGGAGGCTCTGAGGGAATTTATGGTTTTCACTTCAGCAAGCACTATCGGATGCCTGCTAAAGGCCTGGCTCTCTGTCAAATGGTGGGTGGCAAGGAGAGAAGGGAAAGTAAATAAATAGAATGTATATGAAGAATGTAAAAAACAACTGCAATATACTCCTGACTTGTCTCCCCTGGCCTTGCTCACATACCTTTCATCCGAAGGTTAATCTTCCTAAACCAGAGCTCTGAACATTCATTCTTCTCGAAATCTGTGTGTCCCTAGTGTTTCCTAAGCTAAGTTTAAAATCCAGTGGGTGTGGGGAGTCAAGATCCTCTCTAATTAGGCCAGGAATATTTTTTAACCTATATATTTCATTTCTCAACTACATCTTCTAGACACCATCCCACCAGGTAAGAAGCCCATATCATCCCAGTCAAAGCTGGAAATGATTCCCAGGAGTATCCCAGTTTCTTTAATCCCTGAGTGAGCCATCTAAATGAGCGCCCTCTGGCTTCAATTCCGTATCTCTCAGTCATGCTTCCCAAGTGCAGTCAGATGGACATCTCCTCCAGAAAAAGGACTTCTGCAGCCTGGGCCACCTGCACCAGCCTCTCAGAGGTGTTCCCCACCTCCCCTTGCCCCTTTTCCCTCTCTCATGCTGTGAATGGGAAATCCCCAGAAATAGAATGCAAAACTTTTTGACTATGAATTTGTGCTTTTATTTCAAGGAATAGGGTTCATAATTTTCATCAAATTATTGAAGAAGCCTGTAAAGTCAGAAAGGGCAACTAACTCTAGTTAAAATGTGCGTGCTACTCACCATTTCCCAGAAATGCCCCTCATTTTCCTGCATCTGGTTTTCTGGTCATTCTCTTTACTTTCCTGCTCCATCATGTCTCTGTCAGTTAGAATTCTACCGGTTCTCTAAAGCCCTTCTCTAATGCTACCTCCATCATGGAGCCTTTCCTGATATGATCTCTTCCTCCTTAAAACGTCCAAATCTTTTTCTTTGTACCTATTTGGGGCATGGTAACTGTATTTTGCCTTACTTCTATTATTCCTCATGTGCTTTTATGTTCTCCCTTCTGGATTATCAGTTATCTTGAGAGCTGGAACTGCTTTCTCATTTTTATAGTCTCTGAAGTATCTATTTTATTGACTTTAAGGCACAATTGACTGTATGGCATCCTATTTTAGGAACCATTAAGAAAGGAAAAAATACTGTCAAGTTATCGCTATGCTTTCTTATATTTATATTTTAAAGTTTCATTCTTAAAGAACTCTTTTAGAATTGTTTAGAAATAGAACTTTAAAAAATCACTACTATGCACTGAAATAACTGAGTCATTATGGTATTATTTAATTTTTTTCACACTGAGTCTGACACTTGAATCACTTTTTGACTCAGAATAGTTGATGTATTTTTCCCATGCATTTCTATTCTCTGGGCCATTTTGAGTATTAGTGAAGTGGCATTTCTTATAAAGAAAAAAAGTCCTCTAGTATTGTCTATGGGAATTTCTTCCAGGCTACAATAGCTAGTATGCAAGTTTTAATGCTGGCACATTTTTTGATCTTGCTAGAACGTGTTCAGGGAAGGTGTTCAGACAACAACTAAGACTAATATTCCTTCAAATGGTCATTAAATGGTTGATTAACTGAAACATCAAGGGATTATAGATCAGGCATGTGTAGGCAATGACAACTACGTCATGACTGCTGCATGGCCAACAGTAATTGAAGGCTGCCATCAATTATAAGACACATTCCATTTCAGAGATTTTACAATGTGGGGTGGGGGAAAGTCTGTCTGGAATTAGTAGTAAGGGACCTGTCTTATAATAGGCAGAAAATGTGTGTAATTGACTCTTCATCTAAAGAATTACAAGATTTTAGAGCCGGGAATAAAAAAACACATGTTACCATCCCTTAGAATCTTAGAAAATGTTATTGGTGAAATAAACTTTAGTGATGATCATACAGCCATTTTATTTATTTATTCATTCATTTATTTATTTATTTTGGATACAGTCTTACTCTGTTGCCCAGGTTGGAGTGGTAGTGGCATAATCTCAGCTCACTGCACCTCTGCCTCCTGGGTTCAAGTAATTCTCCTGCCTCAGCTACCCGAATAGCTCGGATTACAGGCATGTGTCACCACACCCAGCTAATTTTTGTATTTTTAGTAGAGATGGGGTTTCGCCATGTTGAACAGGCTGGTCTCAAACTCCTGACCTCAAGCGATCTGCCCACCTTGGCCTCCCAAAGTGCTGGGATTATAAGCGTGAGCCACTGCGCCCAGCCTCATACAGCCATTTTGTATGTAACTCAGATGTCTGAAGGGAATGCCCATGTCATTAATAATCTGATTAAATTTGACCCAAATTTCAATTCCAAACCTGGGAAGTCCACAGCATGCCATACAATTCCTGCAGTGTCCCATAGTTTATTTTCCTCTTGATTCTCCACATGTCTCAGGCCTTACCTAACTGTAAAGCCAGGCAAGTTGTACAGTAAGAGTCATAGTGGCATTTTATGAAGGATTTAGGAGGTCTAACAACCTTTGAATTGTACAACTTTTCTTGCATAAATTCCCTTTCACAAATCCTTTCATGACTTACACAGACCACTTACCACATGCTTGGACTATCTTACTTGCCCTAAACATCCCTCTTTTTAAACAACCAGTCATTTTGCTTTAGGATAATAATTTACCATACAAGATCATTCATTATATAAAATCTCTTTTCTTTATAAACTTCTTTGCATAGCTAGGGGGCATGGCTAATTCCACATGTCCCCAGGCCATATCTAGAATTTAATGGCTTCAAGGTAAGTAAATTGAACAATTTCCAAAAGTCAAAGAAGCAGTTTATGACCTTAAAGCATTTAGCAAACCTAATATCTGATCTAATTTAGACCAAATGTCTAAATTTTGAAGACATTTTTATTGTATCAATAGTCTTTAAAACTGTCTTTATTTTTGAAAGTTTACCATAGTCACATGAACTAAAACGCATTAGTTTTAATTTTTCTGAGAAAATATTTAAGTGCTTTTCTTTAAGCCAATTAATTAGAGCTCTTTTATGTAAACATTACACACACAATACATACAAATACACAGACAGACAGAAGATCCTGTAGTTGTAAGGTTTTTCATTTGCCAGTTAAGTTTCTCTTTAAAGCACACAGTTTTTAATGGCTTAATAAGCAGACACAGATGGAAGGAAAAACAGATTTCCAGAAATTAAGGGTCTCATTTTTATATCAGATCCTGGATTCCAAAAAGAGGGAATCAGCCCATCCCCAATCCCTTGCATCCAACCCCTGAGTCCATGAAGGCTGCCTCAGTTTCATTCCTTATCAACTATAAGAAGGACTCATAAAACACCCTTTCACTGGTTTCAAGAGGAAGTATTACAAATCCTGCTAGGCATTTAAAATATTTTACTGTAGATTGAATAGGAAAATGGGGGTGGGTGGGGTAGGGATCCCAGGGAAAGTCCCATGAAGAAGTTTATGCCTTTAACAGGCTCCTCCACCCCATCCTTCCTTCCTTTCTTTCTGCTCCTGCCTGCTTGCTCAGCATTACCAGCACACTCTCATATTTTGAGAAAAATGGTTTATTTCACATGTAGCCCTCTGGGTAGGGGAAATTTATCTTATTTTTACCCCAAGTACTTCATTAAAAATTACAGCCTCCTTCTAAGAGAATTGCTGGTGAGCAAATATTAATTATGTCATTGTACATAACTAAGGAAATGGGTGATATGCCCAAGGTTACACAGTTAATGACAGTGTTAGGAACAGAAGCCTGTTCACGTGAACTATAGAACAATTTTTTCCCATTAAATAGTACTACACCTTAATCTGCTATAAATGGTTACAATATGCTAAGGAAAGCTTATTGTGAAAGTAGGGGAAATTTATCTTATTTTTACCCCTGGGTAGGGATAATTTATCTTATTTTTACCCCAAGTACTTCATTAAAAATTACAGCCTCCTTCTAAGAGAATTGCTGGTGAGCAAATATTAATTATGTCATTGTACATAACTAAGGAAATGGGTGATATGCCCAAGGTTACACAGTTAATGACAGTGTTAGGAACAGAAGCCTGTTCACGGGAACTATAGAACAATTTTTTCCCATTAAATAGTACTACACCTTAATCTGCTATAAATGGTTACAATATGCTAAGGAAAGCTTATTGTGATTTGAATCCAGCTTTGAGAATAAAGAGTCAAAAAACTTTTTTATAGCAGGTGAATAATTATTATCAGCATGATGGAAAAATACATACAAAAAGAGAACCATGATTGAGTGAATTTGTCAGCAAGTGTTTACCAACTGCCTGCTATTTGTCATCGAAGGCTGCGGGCACTGCCACAGACTCCAGGAAGTCATGGTCCCTACCTTTAAGGAGCTCACAGTCTAATTATGAGGGAATAATTGAATTAGGACAGAGTGTTCCTGAATCGGGACAGAGTGCTTCTCGGAAGATCAAAGGGAAAATCTGTTTTCTATGAGCATTGCCCACTAAATTGAAAGCACTTCAATTTTAAAATGGGAATGGTGTGTGTGTGGGAAGGGCAGGTGTGTATGCAGGTGGGACAAGGTGAAATGGAGAAGTTAAAAAAATGTGTGATGTTAGCTGTGGGCTTGTAAAAATAATTTTTTTTTTAAAAAAGGGAAGTTTAAAAATGCTCAGGAAAGCTATAACATTTTATGCTACAGAAGACATCAAATATGATACTGGAGGAAGAGCCATAGCAGAGGCAGCATCCTAGTAATTTTCTGGAAAAAGTAAGTACAATGGAGTTGGCAAAACAAAACAAAAAACCTACGTATGGCCTCCACACCAATGCACAAAATACAGGTAATATAGAATTTTAGATTTTATTCAATGAGGAAAATAAAATCTCATAAAGAAGCACGGTAGGATGGGATTCACACCTGGAACCTGGCAGTGAAAAAAGGTACAATACGTTGTTCCATAGAAACAGAACTAGGTTCTGATGCGTAGCTGGGAAAGTGTTGCTGGTTATGGGACACACACCATGTGTTTGTGGGAAACCTGCTTCTGGGTCAGAAGCAGCTTCTTTGCTGTGATCTACAGAAAGTTAGCCCTTGTCCCTAGCATTTGTAAAATTCAGGAAGGAAAGAGGGAAAAAAGGGGCAGGTAAGGGATGAAGGAAGGAAAGAAAGAGACAAAAGAAAATAAGTGCAAGGAATGTAAAAACAAAAGAAAATCATAGAAGGAAAGTCAGAGTAGCCCTTTACATCACGAAGGTAGAGTCTTGTGTGGGCTTTTTATATTCTTGAGCATGGAAACAAGAAAGGAATCGTTTAGGTAAAGATAAAGGACAGGAAATATGTCATTTTAAAAATGTGCCAAGGGCTAACAAAACAGATACATAAACTGGATTATAGATCCCAGGAGCAAATAATGAAACCGGCACAAAACCAAGTTCCAGAATCGGAGGATATGTTGTTTAATGTAAATGTCATTCCTCAGAAGGAAGAGGTGACATAGTACAGATTGCTATTCTGGATCTAATTCTGACCCACAAAGATGGAACTGATTAGTGAAATGGAAGTGAAGAAAAATCTTTGAAAGAAAGTAACCATGTCACTGAGTTTCTGGTAGCCAAGGAAATAAGGTAAAATATGTGTCCAGGGTTATGAAAAACTTGACTTCAAATAGTTAAAAGCTATGATTTTTCATAGCTTGAGACTGTATGGGGGTAGAGGTTCAAAGAGGGTTAAATTCAGTCAGAACAGTGACTTTGGAATTCAGTGAAGAGGAGTGAATGGAATGCCTAGAGACCTCACCAGTGAATTCAGATTTAGAGATATCTGGCAGAGAATAAGCACAACTAAGAAACTGGTACCCATATTTCAACGTTTTAAAAGTGTAAGTCATAAAGCAAAAGCTGGGGAGTTTCATTATTAAAAAATTAAGGATTTCTGTTCCATAAAGGGCATCATTAACAAAGTTAACGGGCAGACGGCAGAATGGAGAATATATTTGCTTTGTCTAAAACTGACAACGGTGTAATATCACCCTAAAATATGTAAGGAACTCCTGCAAATGAACAGGAAAAAGCAACCCAATTTTAAAAAAAGGAGCAAAGAATATAAACAGGCAATTAATTGCAGAGGAGAAAGCTAATAAGTATATGGAAATTTACATTAGTAATCAAATGCAAATTAAACAAATAATGAGATATCACTTTATTCCTATCAAACCAGTGATTAGAAATCTAGAAAACAGCACGTGTTGGCTGGGTGCAGTGGCTCATGTCTGTAATCCCAGTACTTTGGGAGGCCAAAGTGGGAGAACTGCTTGACCCCAGGAGTCTGAGACCAGCCTGGGCAACACAGTGGGATCCCATTTCTACAAAAAAATTAAAAAATTAGCTGGGCATGGTGGCATGCACCTATAGTCCCAGCTACTCAGGAGGTTGAAGCAGGAGGATCGGTTGAGCCTGGGAGGCTGCAGTGAGCCATAATTACACCACTGCACCCCAGCCTAGACAGCAGAGTGAGACTCTGCCTCAAAAAAAAAAAAAAAAAAAAGAAAAGAAAAGAAAAGAAAAACAAAAATTGCAAGTGTTGTCAGACGTGGAATTACAGAATCTTGCACTGCTGCAAGATTGGTTCCACCACTTTTGGAAAGCGATATGGCATTACTCGGACACATTAAACAGATTCATACCCAGTAGCCCAGCAGCAATTCCTCCCCTAAGTAACATAAAACAAATTATTTACAAATTCACAAGGGGATTCAATGCAGGGTTATTTGTAGTAGCATAGAGTTGGAAACAGCATGGGAGCTCATCAATGGAAGAGTGGACAGATGCATACCGTGGACTATTAGGGATCAATGTGAAGTAACAGATTAAATATTAACATCTGGCAACGTGGATGGAGCTAAAAAACAGTGCTTAGGTTAAACAAATATAAGTAATGAGACAAATATCTCAGTAGCTTTGGAGTACATTTAATAATGCATGCTCACGAAATAATAACTATGTTTAGAAAACACATAAATGGAAATATGCACATTAAGCACATTAGAAAATTGCCTATTGTAGGGAGAAAATGGTATTTGAAGGGTATAAATAAATAAATAAATAAATAAAACAAGACGGCCTCACTGTCATGGTCTGATGATAGTGTGCCATGAACTGAGGAGTATGACTAACTCAATCCTTTCAGGAACAAACAAAACTTTAAAACAACAAAAAAAAACAAACCAAAAAAAAAAAACAACAAAAAAAACAAAACATAAATCATAACACCACCTGAAAGATGAAGGCTGGAATGAGGAAAAACTTGCAAAAAAGAAAACTGGCTGGGCGAGGTGGCTCACGCCTATAATCCCAGCACTTTGGGAGGCCGAGGGGGGGCGGATCATCTGAGGTCGGGAGTTCGAGACCACCCTGACCAACATGGAGAAACCCCGTCTCTACTAAAAATACAAAATTAGCCGGGAGTGGTGGCGCATGCCTGTAATCCCAGCTACTTGGGAGGCTGAGGCAGGAGAATTGCTTGAACCCGGGACGCGGAGGTTGTGGTGAGCGGAGATCTTACCATTGCACTCCAGCCTGGGCAACAAGATCGAAACTCCGTCTCCGACTAAATAAATAAATAAATAAATAAATAAAAATAAAAGAAAACTGACCGTAAAATGGGCTCTTATTTTGAGCATGTACAAAACACAGGTAAGTCTGATGGTCTGGGCACATGGGATACTGTTAACAGTTGGAAGAGGGGAGAAACATTTCTGGAGGTGCTAATTGAAGTGCTTGAAATACTTTATGTTATTTAATCCTCATAACCACACTGAAGCATCATTGTCCTAGTTAAGCTCTTCAGCTAAGACTCTTCAGTTGCAAGAAACAGAAACCCATTTCAGACAGCTTTAAGCCAAACAACAACAAAAAGCATTTGTTATATGGGCGTAAGGTTATTTCACAGAACCCAAGAGGGAGAATGCAGCTGGGTCTTCAAGGCTGACCCAAACCAAGTGCTCCTTGAGGATCTAAATATATTTTTCATCTCCTAGATAAACCATATTTCTATATGTTAAACTTAATATTTCAGAGGAAGTCACTAATAATAGGTGCCTCGGGGGCTTCCGTGAGGGTTCAGGGCTCTGGACATTCCCACTCCACTCCTATCAGAACAGCTCTGTTTTTATTTGGTTAATACATCAGGATTCTGCTTAAGAGTTCATTGAGGAAATAGCACTACAGCACCTCCTCTGGCCAGATAACTGTGCGAAGAATTACAAAATAAATCACAGAGGAGTGGAGAAGATAGGAAAGTAAATACACTCTAAAACAATAAGGGAGTACAGTGACAGAAAAACGCACAGATTATTAAGAGAACTCAAAGAAAGTCTAGTAAACCCAGAAAGGGGTAGGGCTTATGGGAGGTTTCACGGAGTGGGTACCTGGAAAGGGGAGGTAAGGCAGCTCAAAGAACACTGTTGTTCAACGGAGGGAAGAGGATTCAACAATTATACAATTCGCTGAGTCGGGGCTATCACTGCGAAAGAACTTGGTTTCGGATCCGTGGTCAAGGCTGGGAGCTATGGAGGCTGGATGTGATTGGCAGAGACCTCTGCTCAGGTCTGCGTCAAACCTTGCTTCGCTCCCATCCCATCCTGAGCCAACAGGGCGCAGTATCCCAACCATTCCACTCGGCTAGTAGGGGATCCTAAGCCTCAAGGTCCGTATCTCAGGCTGGAGGGACTGAGCAGCCGCACTGGTGTCCCAGAATAGATCGTGTTCCCCAGAGGTTGCCAGGTTACCGCAATTCGGCGCGGGCGAGGCGGCCAAAGAGAGGGCGCTCATTGGCTGCCACAGCCCCGGTCCGAGAGGCCGAGGAAGGCTGATTCGTCACAGGCTGTCAGCGCGGGCCACGCCTATTTCTTCTCCAGGTTCTAATTAGGTCAGGGGCCCTACAGCCTCTTGGGTAGTTTAGAAGTGCGTCGCGGAGCCGGCCCCGGAAATATAGCGACAGCTTCAGCTTTCAGTGTGAGGGAGCCGAGGGCCCAGCCAAACCCTGCGGGGGGGCAATTCCTGGGTACCCTTCCCATATTTTCGGTCTTTGGGCTGCGCTGTGGTAACCCCAGAGCCTGGTTGCGTGCTCACCAGCGACAAGTGTCTTTGCATTGGGACATGAAAGGGGACTGGGAAGTGCCGTGCAGTTTCAGGGTAGTTTCTGGTTAATTACATTTTCATGGGTTTTCGCAGAGTCTGGGGGCAATTTGTGTCCTCCAGAGACCAGGGACCAGGGCCGAAGCTACGGCAGGGGAGACGCGGCCAGGGCTGTGGCTTCTCGTGCGAGCTCGGTTTGCGTCCGTTCCCGTCTGGCGCCCGGGCCTCTGGGAGCCCAGGGCCTTGAATGAGACAGTGCTCGCCCTTGAAAAAGCAGTTCTAGGTCACTCGGCCTGCTTTGCTAGCATTCCAGGCCCCAGCTCACCTTCCGCCATCCATGTTGACAACACCAGTTCTACGACGAAGCGGGCGATTCCTCTTGCCTGGAATTTCACTCGTCCCCGGTATCGAACCCCCGCCCCAATTTTCTACGTTACAACTCCAGCGTATTTTTAACGGCGCAGCCAATATCACCTCGTTGGTATAAAGCCTGCGCTGTCCTGGACCTTCTTAGGAATGCAGGCTTAGGAACAGGAGCTATGCCGTTTTATTATTTTTCTTTCTTTTAGAGATGGGGTCTCGCTGTGTCGCCCAGGCTAGAGTGCAGTGGCGGGATCATAGCTTACTGCAGGCTGGGGTCAAGCAGTCCTCCCGCCTCAGCCTCCTGAGTGTATGGGATTATAGGCTCAGGCCTCTATGCCATTGTAAATCCTGTGGATTTTGAGTATTTGACCTCTATGAGCCTCAGTTTTCATCAACATTGAGATGATACTAGTACCTCATAAGGTTATGTGACGATTAAATGGAAAGCTCTTACAATATAAGTGCTTAATAAGTATGTTATCATATGTGCTTCCAAAGTACTTTGTGTAGGCCTTTTATAACGCTTGCGCTTTCTATTACCATTATTTGTTCTTGTCTGCCCTGCTAGACTGAGATTCTCAAAAGCTGGAACTGTCTTGTTTGTAATCTCAGCGTCTGTCAGTGCTGGGCAAATGTGAAGCTAAGAAATTATTTCTTAGAAAACTTTTTAAAAGCAGTCTTTCTTCTCCTTTCCCTTTCTTCCTTTCCTTCACTTTTTCCTCTTTGAGATAGGAATTTTCAAACCTAGAGAAGAAGCTGAGACCCTAGGGGGAAAGATTGGGACCGTTTTGTTGTTGTTGTTCTCAGTGGTGACCAAAAGAGCCTTAACATTCACCCCAGTCTGACAACTTTAGACAGGTTTCTTCTGGACGTTAGGCCCCTGACCTCCCCTTTCTTTGAGTGTTTACTTTAGAAAACTTGTGATTGCAAAATTCTTCTCTGCTCCTTTGAAATGTGTATAAATCTCCTTAGAAGCTTACGCTAGTTTTACGACCTAAGGAATGTCTTTCTCAAGGACCTGTGAGCCATCGTTTGAAATGTAATCATCAAGGAAGATAGCACCCCTATCTCTCAGTCTCTGTGGGAGGGTGGGAGCCTAACCTCCTGTGTGTGCCTTGTTTGGAATTGTAAAACTCCAGCTTGTTTTGAAGATACAAGAAAGTTTCCTTTTCCTTTGCAATTAGCAAACACAGATGTCATGTGATTTCCCGTACAGCAGCTCTTAAAAACTTCCCAGACCCTTGTTTCAGTAGTGTTGAGTTTAATCTCGTATTGCAGTAGTCTTAAGGTCTTTCTTGCCTGTTTAACTTTGATGCAAATTTTGACAATGGAAATTTTAGGTTCTGCATTTATTGTTTCTTCCCAATTACAGTGGTTTCTCCTTTCTCCTTGTTAAGAAGAGCTTCTCACATCCTCTGATTTCTGGAGAAATCAATTTGGACTCAAAAGATTGGAGTTTTGTGGAGTGAAGCTACTGTTTTTGTTTTGTTTTGTTTTGTTTTGTTTTGCTTGAGATAGAGTCTCACTCTGTCACCCAGGCTGGAGTGCAGTGGTGCAATCATGGCTCACTGCAGCCTCCGCCTCCTGGGTTCAAGTGATCCTCCTGCCTCAGCCTCTCAAGTAGCTAGAATTACAAGCATATGCCACCACTTGAACTCCTGGCCTCAAGTAATCTGCCCACCTTGGCCTCCCACAGTGCTGGAATCACAGGCGTGAGCCACCACGCCCTGCCAGAAGCTACTGTTTTAAGTCATCATTGCAAAGGGTAGTGTGTGATGTGCAGGAGTGGAAAGGGCAGTACATCTATTTGAGAGCATCCCAAATGAGGTCCATTCATATTATGGAAGTGCACTGGGAAATAAAGAACAGGCCTACCCCCTTGTTTATTTATTATGAAGGGGTATGAGAAAAATGCAATTTTCAAAGAAAGGGAACTGCTGAGAATGTAGTACCTTCTCAAAGAAAGCTATGTTTGGTTAAGGTGAGAAGCTAGAGGAAGCCACAGAGGGCAGGGTTACAAATTGAAAGACTTCTGCAGTGGTGGAGGTAGTATGCCAAAGGGTTCCTTAAAATACAGGGATCCGTGTAAGATGAGGAGGTAAGGTGGAGTAGGATTGAGGTGGAATGAAATGAAAGATGGAAGAGAAAAAGGAAGGCAGTAGGGGAAGAGGGGAGTTAATTTGGGGTATGGGTAACAGGGAAGGAAATAGGTAACCTGAGAAGCTTGGTAGAGGCACTTGCCACTTGCATGGGAAGGGAAATATCATGCAGACGGTCCTGTTGCTAAAGGAAGCTAGAGGATTTAGGAGAAGGGGTTTGGCACACTGGCCTCTATCACCCATCCGTCCCCAACAACACACAACACAGACAAATTGAGTGCACTGTTGACATTTAGCATCATTCTGCCCCCATGACTGGTGGAAGCTAAGAAGATGAAGTTCAGGGTGCTGATCTTTTTTTTTTTTTTTCTAACTGACTTTTCTTATGTGAATACTTACCCCTAGTTCCCTTTTTCTTCCCTTCCCTTCCCTTCCCTCCCTCCCTCCCTTCCTTCTTCTTCTTCTTCATTTTTTTTTTTTTTAAATGAGACAGGGTCTTGCTGTATTGCTCAGGCTGGAGTGCAGCAGTGCTATCATTGCTCATGCAGCCTTAACCTCCCAGGCTCAAGCAGTCCTCCTACCTCAGCCTCCTCAGTAGCTGGGGCTACAGGCATGTGCCATCACACCCAGTTAATTTTTAAATTTTTGTAGAGATGGCTCTCCCTGTGTTGCCAGGCAGGTCTCAAACTCCATCCTCAGCCTCCCAAAGTGCTGAGATTACAGTCATGAGCCACTGCACCCAGCCCTTTTTTTCTTGCTTCTTTACCTACTTTTCTTTTTTTTTTCTTTTATTATTATTATTATTATACTTTAGGTTTTATGGTACATGTGCGCAATGTGCAGGTAAGTTACATATGTATACATGTGCCATGCCGGTGCGCTGCACCCACCAACTCGTCATCTAGCATTAGGTATATCTCCCAATGCTATCCCTCCCCCCTCCCCCCACCCCACAACAGTCCCCGAAGTGTGATGTTCCCCTTCCTGTGTCCATGTGTTCTCATTGTTCAATTCCCACCTATGAGTGAGAATATGCGGTGTTTGGTTTTTTGTTCTTGTGATAGTTTACTGAGAATGATGATTTCCAGTTTCATCCATGTCCCTACAAAGGACATGAACTCATCATTTTTTATGGCTGCATAGTATTCCATGGTGTATATGTGCCACATTTTCTTAATCCAGTCTATCATTGTTGGACATTTGGGTTGGTTCCAAGTCTTTGCTATTGTGAATAATGCCGCAATAAACATACGTGTGCATGTGTCTTTATAGCAGCATGATTTATAGTCCTTTGGGTATATACCCAGTAATGGGGTGGCTGGGTCGAATGGAATTTCTAGTTCTAGATCCCTGAGGAATCACTACACTGACTTCCACAAGGGTTGAACTAGTTTACAGTCCCACCAACAGTGTAAAAGTGTTCCTATTTCTCCACATCCTCTCCAGCACCTGTTGTTTCCTGACTTTTTAATGATTGCCATTCTAACTGGTGTGAGATGGTATCTCATTGTGGTTTTGATTTGCATTTCTCTGATGGCCAGTGATGGTGAGCATTTTTTCATGTGTTTTTTGGCTGCATAAATGTCTTCTTTTGAGAAGCGTCTGTTCATGTCCTTCGCCCACTTTTTGATGGGGTTGTTTGTTTTTTTCTTGTAAATTTGTTTGAGTTCATTGTAGATTCTGGATATTAGCCCTTTGTCAGATGAGTAGGTTGTGAAAATTTTCTCCCATTTTGTAGGTTGCCTGTTCACTCTGATGGTAGTTTCTTTTGCTGTGCAGAAGCTCTTTAGTTTAATTAGATCCCATTTGTCAATTTTGGCTTTTGTTGCCATTGCTTTTGGTGTTTTAGACATGAAGCCCTTGCCCATGCCTATGTCCTGAATGGTAATGCCTAGGTTTTCTTCTAGGGTTTTTATGGTTTTAGGTCTAACATTTAAGTCTTTAATCCATCTTGAATTGATTTTTGTGTAAGGTGTAAGGAAGGGATCCAGTTTCAGCTTTCTACATATGGCTAGCCAGTTTTCCCAGCACCATTTATTAAATAGGGAATCCTTTCCCCATTTCTTGTTTTTGTCAGGTTTGTCAAAGATCAGATACTTGTAGATATGTGGCATTATTTCTGACGGCTCTGTTCTGTTCCATTGATCTATATCTCTGTTTTGGTACCAGTACCATGCTGTTTTGGTTACTGTAGCCTTGTAGTATAGTTTGAAGTCAGGTAGTGTGATGCCTCCAGCTTTGTTCTTTTGGCTTAGGATTGACTTGGCAATGCGGGCTCTTTTTTGGTTCCATATGAACTTTAAAGTAGTTTTTTCCAATTCTGTGAAGAAAGTCATTGGTAGCTTGATGGGGATGGCATTGAATCTGTAAATTACCTTGGGAAGGATGGCCATTTTCATGATATTGATTCTTCCTACCCATGAGCATGGAATGTTCTTCCATTTGTTTGTATCCTCTTTTATTTCCTTGAGCAGTGGTTTGTAGTTCTCCTTGAAGAGGTCTTTCACATCCCTTGTAAGTTGGATTCCTAGGTATTTTATTCTCTTTGAAGCAATTGTGAATGGGAGTTCACTCATGATTTGGCTCTCTGTTTGTCTGTTATTGATGTATAAGAATGCTTGTGATTTTTGCACATTGATTTTGTATCCTGAGACTTTGCTGAAGTTGCTTATCAGCTTAAGGAGATTTTGGGCTGAGACAATGGGGTTTTCTAGATATACTATCATGTCATCTGCAAACAGGGACAATTTGACTTCCTCTTTCCCTAATTGAATACCCTTGATTTCCTTCTCCTGCCTAATTGCCCTGGCCAGAACTTCCAACACTATGTGGAATAGAAGTGGTGACAGAGGGCATCCCTGTCTTGTGCCAGTTTTCAAAGGGAATGCTTCCAGTTTTTGCCCATTCAGTATAATATTGGCTGTGGGTTTGTCATAAATAGCTCTTATTATTTTGAGATACGTCCCATCAATTCCTAATTTATTGAGAGTTTTTAGCATGAAGTGTTGTTGAATTTTGTCAAAGGCCTTTTCTGCATCTATTGAGAGAATCATGTGGTTTTTGTCTTTGGTTCTGTTTATGTGCTGTATTACATTTATTGATTTGCGTATATTGAACCAGCCTTGCATCCCAGGGATGAAGCCCACTTGATCATGGTGGATAAGCTTTTTGATGTGCTGCTGGATTCTGTTTGCCAGTATTTTATTGAGGATTTTTGCATCAATGTTCATCAAGGATATTGGTCTAAAATTCTCTTTTTTGGTTGTGTCTCTGCCAGGCTTTGGTATCAGGATGATGCTGGCCTCATAAAATGAGTTAGGGAGGATTCCCTCTTTTTCTATTGATTGGAATAGTTTCAGAAGGAATGGTACCAGCTCCTCCTTGTACCTCTGGTAGAATTCGGCTGTGAACCCATCTGGTCCTGGACTTTTTTTGGTTGGTAAGCTATTGATTATTGCCACAATTTCAGCTCCTGTTATTGGTCTATTCAGAGATTCAACTTCTTCCTGGTTTAGTCTTGGGAGGGTGTATGTGTTGAGGAATTTATCCATTTCTTCTAGATTTTCTAGTTTATTTGCATAGAGGTGTTTGTAATATTCTCTGATGGTAGTTTGTATTTCTGTGGGATCGGTGGTGATATCCCCTTTATCATTTTTTATTGCATCTATTTGATTCTTCTCTCTTTTTTTCTTTGTTAATCTTGCTAGCGGTCTATCAATTTTGTTGATCCTTTCAAAAAACCAGCTCCTGGATTCATTTATTTTTTGAAGGGTTTTTTGTGTCTCTATTTCCTTCAGTTCTGCTCTGATTTTAGTTATTTCTTGCCTTCTGCTAGCTTTTGAATGTGTTTGCTCTTGCTTTTCTAGTTCTTTTAATTGTGATGTTAGGGTGTCAATCCTGCTTTCTCTTGTGGGCATTTAGTGCTATAAATTTCCCTCTACACACTGCTTTGAATGCATCCCAGAGATTCTGGTATGTTGTGTCTTGGTTCTCGTTGGTTTCAAAGAACATCTTTATTTCTGCCTTCATTTCGTTATGTACCCAGTAGTCATTCAGGAGCAGGTTGTTCAGTTTCCACGTAGTTGAGCGGTTTTGAGTGAGATTCTTAATCCTGAGTTCTAGCTTGATTGCACTGTGATCAGAGAGAGAGTTTGTTACAATTTCTGTTCTTTTACATTTACTGAGGAGAGCTTTACTTCCAAGTATGTGGTCAATTTTGGAATAGGTGTGGTGTGGTGCTGAAAAAAATGTATATTCTGTTGATTTGGGGTGGAGAGTTCTGTAGATGTCTATTAGGTCCGCTTGGTGCAGAGCTGAGTTCAATTCCTGGGTATCCTTGTTGACTTTCTGTCTCGTTGATCTGTCTAATGTTGACAGTGGGGTGTTAAAGTCTCCCATTATTAATGTGTGGGAGTCTAAGTCTCTTTGTAGGTCACTCAGGACTTGCTTTATGAATCTGGGTGCTCCTGTATTGGGTGCATATATATTTAGGATAGTTAGCTCTTCTTGTTGAATTAATCCCTTTACCGTTATGTAATGGCCTTCTTTGTCTCTTTTGATCTTTGTTGGCTTAAAGTCTGTTTTATCAGAGACTAGGATTGCAACTCCTGCCTTTTTTTGTTTTCCATTTGGTTGGTAGATCTTCCTCCATCCTTTTATTCTGAGCCTATGTGTGTCTCTGCACGTGAGATGGGTTTCCTGAATACAGCACACTGATGGGTCTTGAGTCTTTATCCAGTTTGCCAGTCTGTGTCTTTTAATTGGAGCATTTAGTCCATTTACATTTAAAGTTAATATTGTTATGTGTGAATCTGATCCTGTCATTGTGATGTTAGCTGGTTATTTTGCTCGTTAGTTGATGCAGTCTCTTCCTAGTCTCGATGGTCTTTACATTTCGGTATGATTTTGCAGTGGCTGGTACCGGTTGTGCCTTTCCATGTTTAGCGCTTCCTTCAGGAGCTCTTTTAGGGCAGGCCTGGTGGTGACAAAATCTCTCAGCCTTTGCTTGTCTGTAAAGTATTTTATTTCTCCTTCACTTATGAAGCTTAGTTTGGCAGGATATGAAATTCTGGGTTGAAAATTCTTTTCTTTAAGAATGTTGAATATTGGCCCCCACTCTCTTCTGGCTTGTAGGGTTTCTGCCGAGAGATCTGCTGTTAGTCTGATGGGCTTCCCTTTGATGGTAACCCGACCTTTCTCTCTGGCTGCCCTTAACATTTTTTCCTTCATTTCAACTTTGGTGAATCTGACAATTATGTGTCTTGGAGTTGCTCTTCTCGAGGAGTATCTTTGTGGCGTTCTCTGTATTTCCTGAATCTGAATGTTGGCCTGCCTTGCTAGATTGGGGAAGTTCTCCTGGATAATATCCAGCAGAGTGTTTTCCAACTTGTTTCCATTCTCCCCGTCACTTTCAGGTACACCAATCAGACGTAGATTTGGTCTTTTCACATAGTCCCACATTTCTTGGAGGCTTTGCTCATTTCTTTTTATTCTTTTTTCTCTAAACTTCCCTTCTCGCTTCATTTCATTCATTTCATCTTCCAGGGCTGATACCCTTTCTTCCATTTGATCGCATCGGCTCCTGAGGCTTCTGCATTCTTCACGTAGTTCTTGAGCCTTGGTTTTCAGCTCCATCAGCTCCTTTAAGCACTTCTCTGTATTGGTTATTCTAGTTATACATTCTTCTAAATTTTTTTCAAAGTTTTCAACTTCTTTGCCTTTGGTTTGAATATCCTCCCGTAGCTCGGAGTAATTTGATTGTCTGAAGCCTTCTTCTCTCAGCTCATCAAAGTCATTCTCCGTCCAGCTTTGTTCCGTTGCTGGTGAGGAACTGCGTTCCTTTGGAGGAGGAGAGGTACTCTGCTTTTTAGAGTTTCCAGTTTTTCTGCTCTGTTTTTTCCCCATCTTTGTGGTTGTATCTATTTTTGGTCTTTGATGATGGTGATGTACAGATGGGTTTTTGGAGTGGATGTCCTTTCTGTTAGTTTTCCTTCTAACAGACAGGACCCTCAGCTGCAGGTCTGTTGGAGTACCTGGCCGGCCGTGTGAGGTGTCAGTCTGCCCCTGCTGGGGGGTGCCTCCCAGTTAGGCTGCTCGGGAGTCAGGGGTCAGGGACCCACTTGAGGAGGCAGTCAGCCCGTTCTCAGCCCGTTATTTTATTTTATTTTATTATTTTATTTTATTTATTTTATTTTATTTTATTATTTATTTTATTTTATTTTTTGAGACAGAGTCTTGTTCCGTCACCCAGGCTGAAGTGCAGTGGCGCGATCTCAGCTCACTGCAACCTCTGCCTCGTAGGTTCAAGCAATTCTCTGTTTCAGCCTCCCCAGAAGCTTGGATTACAGGTGCCCACCACCATCTCCAGCTAATTTTTTGAATTTTTAGTAGAGATAGGGTTTCACCATCTTGGCCAGGCTGGTCTTGAACTCCTGACCTCGTGATCCGCCCACCTTGGCCTCCCAAAGTGTTGGGATTACAGGCATGAGCCACCACGCCTGGCCAAAGCGCTCTGATCTTACAGGGACTTTTGCTATGGGCTGTTGTTTTTTGATTTCTCTCTTTTTGCTCCTGGTGAAGGGTCTCAGTGTAGTTTCATCTTTTTCTAGCATTCCTGATGCAAAACACCTATCCAACCAGATGCAATTACTTGGTTCTCTCTTTGCACAAATAGGCAGCCGAGTCTTACAAATGACACTGCAACTTGTGCATTCTCCCCTTATCTCTCTGGTTCTGGGTAACCCTGGTCTCACTAATAAGGAACTCTGGAAGATCCTGGTTGAGCTTGTATTTTAGCAGGGCTACTTCCAGGGCTCATTCCTCATTGATTCCTAAAGCTGGTCATCTTATCTGTATTTTTGAATGAATAAAGGTCCTTTCTTTGCTTTTATTAGTCTGATTTCTAAATTTTATTAGTTTTCCCATTTAATAAAAACATACGCATTCTCTTATTTTTAGTTAACAAAGAGAAATTGATTTACCACTTTAGGGCAAACTGTGTGCTCTCTGGGCTAGAATCAGGAGGGTGGATCGTTTTGCCTTCTTCCTGTAGACTGCCTGTTGATTTAATCTTATTTGACCGGGAATTTTCAGAGCGGGAGGAGGGAAGACAAGTCTTGTAAATCCTAAGTGCTGGCTCTAGTTCTCTGCCTTGAGTAGCAAAGAAAATCTCCATTCAATTTTCAAATAAGCCCTAATTTAAATCTTTTATTTTATATATTCAATTTCAAAATGATTAAGTATTGGCCATTATGGAATTTGGTACCTCCAATCAGTCCACTCATTGTCAAATTCAGGGACAGGAATCTCTGTTGTTTATCTTCCTTAATAAAGATGAAAGGGAAACTGCTTCTCCTCACTGAGTCTCTCTTTTATACCACAATAATCACATATCCACGAACAATTCAATTACCAAATGAACATTTTTTATGGCTACTCTCTGCCTCTTAAGGCATTCCTCAAAGTTTAGGTATAATTTCAAGTTTGTACCTAAATGGAAGACTTTCTAGACTTAATTCTTGATCTCATTTAGATTGACCTTTTTTTGGTTGTTGTTACAAAAATATCTTTTTCCATGAACAAGATTCTTTGAATCTGTCAGTCATTAGCAGATATTTTCTCTTGTACCTATTTTTAAAAATTATTTGTGCATATTTTCCTATTTTATTATCTTATTACTGTTGGGATCCACCAGTACTTTATTGAATTTCTATTAGAGGCTACTGGTGGTGGATGGCTGCTCAACTCTCTCTCAATCACTCTCCATTGGAGACACTTTTGAGGAAACAAACAATTCAGCAAGATAAAAGAATAATTCTCAGACCAAATAAATTTGTGGGAACTTTATGACTTCAAATCAGAAATTTTTAACCCTTCATGGGTTCCAGCAGCCTTAGGGAAGCTGATAAATTGTGGACTCACCAAGAAAAATGCTCTATTGCTCACAACTTTTCCTACAACATTTCAGAGATGCATGGACACTCTGAAACATATCTATTGATTCCCTGGGGATCCATGAACACCACATTAAATTTTTCTACTACAAAGTTTATTCACCCAGAAAAAATGATGTTTTTCTGCATCATGAAATGATGCATTTAATTTAATGGAAAAAGTAAGAGATTTAAGTATGCATTAGATAAACCAGGTTTTAAGTGGTGTAAGGTTTGAAATTATGAGAGGCCCATTTTATTTAAAGCAGACTACAAGAAGATAGTCAAGCCTCACACAGGCTGAAGCTTTCTAACGGAAGACTCTACATGATTTAAACAAGGTTGGTGAGTTCATTTACAATGTAAGTGCACTAACCCCGTTCCTAAAACAGATTCTATATAATAAACCATAAAATATGTATTATATTTTATTTCCTGTGTTTATAGCATGCTAAGAGAACAACAGAAACATTGTTGCTGTTGAATGTATTCAATACTATCCTGCCCCTCTTAGGTAAATATGACAAGAATCAGAGCCTTACATTATAATAAGACATTTTCCCACCAGTCTAGTCTACAATGGCATACTTTGTACATTGTGCTGCCATGGTCATGGAATGCAGACTTGTGTCCCTTAATTCACCCGCACTGTACTTTGAGAATGCAAAATATGTGTATCACCAGCATTCTTTCCTTCCAGGACCTGCCAGACATTATTATGACTGAGTATATTTTAATTATAACCAAAACTCTATTGTTTTCTTTGTTTGCAATTTTATTTCCACACATACAATAATATCACTTAAAATAATTGTATGGGACCTCGAGGGGGATACAGTAAACAATATTACTCTCCCATATGGTTCTGAATCAACTGAGAAATGAGACAATGAGTCTGCAGATGGAGGTCAAAATATCACCTTTATTAATAACAAAGTAGACATGATCTTACAGATAATGCTTTTAATGTTTCACTATTAAATATGATGTTTGCTATGCGGTTTTGGTTTATAATCACTTTAATAGCTTAAGGAAGTTCTTTTCCTGGTCTGCTGAGATTTTTTTCAAAAAATTACAAACAGACATGAATTTTCAATAAAATAGATGGCCTTCCTGCATTTCTTAAGATGATTATGTGATTTTTCTTCCTTTTCTGTTCCTGTGGTAATTTACATTAATTCATTTTTTAATGTTAAATCAACTTCAAGGCTGGTACAGTGGCTCATGCCTGTAATCCCAGCACTTTGGGAGGCTGAGGTGGAAGGATCACTTGAGGACAGGAATTGGAGACCAGCCTGTGCAACATAGCTGTGCAACATAGCAAGGCCCCATCTCTAAAAATTTTTTTTTTTAAATTAGCCAGGCATGATGATTCATGCCTGTAGTCCTAGCTACTCAGGAGACTGAGGCAGGAGGACCACTTGAGCCCAGGAGGTTGAGGCTGATTGCACCATTGCACTCCA
This sequence comes from Pongo pygmaeus, assembly GCF_028885625.2. Lineage (NCBI taxonomy): Eukaryota > Metazoa > Chordata > Mammalia > Primates > Hominidae > Pongo > Pongo pygmaeus. Next base: position 45,788,362 of record NC_072383.2, read on the forward strand.
GCCTGGGTGACAAAGAGAGGCCCTGTCTCTAAAAAAATTAAATTTAATTTAAAAATAAAAATAAAAAATCAACTTTGAATTACTGGGATAAACTTTACTTTGGTCCTGATATAAGGTATTATCTTTTAAATATATTGTAATGTACAATTTGCTAAAATTTTGCTTAGGTTTTGCAACTATGTCCAAGAGTGAAATTATCTTTTTTGCTGGGGGCAAATTTTAGTATCAAAGTTATATTTACATCACTAAAAAGGTTGAGGTACTTCCTTTTGTTCTAGTATAGTCAAAGTTAGCATTTTTTTCCTTAATTGTTTGATAGTATCTGCCTTAAAATCATATGTCTGGCTTTTTATTTATAGAAATATTTTTAAACTATTCATTTAATCTCATGCTTATATGTGTGTTTATGTTTTTCTATTTCTTCTTCAACTTGGAAAATTATATTTTTCTAATAACTTCTCATTTATCTACATGATCAGATTTAATGGCATAAAACTTTCCATAGTATTTTCTTAAAAATATTTAAAACAGCCGGGCGCGGTGGCTCATGCCTGTAATCCCAGCACTTTGGGAGGCGGAGGCGGGCAGACCACGAGGTCAGGAGATCGAGACCATCCTGGCTAACACAGTAAAACCCCGTCTCTACTAAAAATACAAAAAATTAGCCGGATGTGGTGGCAGGCGCCTGTAGTCCCAGCTGCTCGGGAGGCTGTGGCAGGAGAATGGCGTGAACCAGGGAGGCGGAGGTTGCAGTGAGCCGAGATCGCGCCACTGCACTCTAGCCTGGGCGACAGGGCCAAACTCTGTCTCAAAAAAAAAAAAAAAAATTAAAACATATATTAGTTTTCTATTGCAGTGTAAAGTTAACACAAATTTAGTGGCTTATAGTAAAATTTATCATATGATTTTTTGCTTTATCTTATCTTACAATATCTTAAAATTTATGTTACAATTTTTCTTTACTATTACAAGTGAAAATTATCTCACCATTTCCATGGGTTGGGAGTCTGGGTATAAACTAGCTGAGTCTTCTGCTCAGTCTCACTAGGTGGAAATCAAGGAGTCATCTGGGGCTGCCATTCTCATCTGAGGCATTGGTCTTCTTCCAAGCTCACTGGTTGCTGGCAGAATCATTTTTTTGCAGTTGTATGACTTACTAGCTGTCATCTGGGGATTGGTCTCAGCTCCTAGAGTTCCTGGCCACACGGCCCCCACAGGCAGTTCACAGCATGGACGTTTGCTTTCTTCCAGGCCAGCAGGAGCATATCACTGTGACTTACAACCCTTCTCTAGTCTGCTACAATGGAGTCTTAAACAAGAAAATTTTATATTTTGACTTGCATCATTGAGAAAAACACTGCCAACCTGATTGTGGTTCCTTTGAAGGTAATCTGCCTTTTTTTTTTTTTTTTTTCAGGCTCCTCTTAAGCTTTTCTCTTTGCCTTTCATTTTCAGAAGCTCTAGTGATGTGTCAAGCTATGGCTTTCTTTTTATAAATAAAATATTTTGGAGATATTTAAGGCCTCTTTAATTCCAAGCTATTTTCTCTTCAAATATTGCTTTTGCTCTATCCATTCTTTCTTTATCTTCTTTATGACACACCTTCATCTTTACCAATTCTTTCTTTCTTTCTTTTTTTTTTTTTGAGACAGGGTCTTGCTTTTTTGCCCAGGGTGGAGTGCAGTGGCATGATCATGGCTTACTGTAGCCTTGACCTCCTGAGCTCAAGCTATCCTCCCACATCAGCCTCCTGAGTAGCTGGGACTACAGGCTTGCACCACCACGCCCCGATAATTTTTTGTATTTTTTGTAGAGACAAGGTTTTGCCATGTTGCCTAGGCTGGTCTTGAACTCCTGGACTCAAACAATCCTCCCATCTCGGCCTCCCAAAGTGTCTGGATTATAGGCATGAGTCACTCACTTTACCAGTTCTTTCATCAGCTACATCAGCTATTGCTTTGCTTTGCTTGCTTGCTTTCTTCTTTCTTTCTTCTTTCTTTCTTTTTCTTTCTTTCTCTCCCTCCCTCCCTTCCTCCCTCCTTTCTTTCGTTCTTTCGTTCTTTTTTTTTTTTTTTTGAGACAGAGTCTCACTCTGTCGCCCAGGCAGGAGTGCAATGGCATGATCTGGGCTCATTGCAACCTCTGCCTCCCGGGTTCAAGCGATTCTCCTGCCTCAGCCTCCCGAGTAGCTGGGTCTGCCACCACTCCTAGCTAATTTTTGTATTTTTAGTAGAGGCAGGTTTCACCATGTTGGCCAGTCTGGCCTCGAACTTCTGACCTGAGGTGATCCCCCAGCCTCGGCCACCCAAAGTGCTGGGATTACAGGTGTGAACCACCACGCCTGGCCACATCAGCTATTTCTAATGTGCCTAAATACATAGTGAATGCTCCTGGATCTTGGCTCTAAAATTCTTCACTGCAGTTTTAGTTCTTTAATGGCTTTATTGTAGATATTTAAAAATGTGTCGAGCTTTTGGTTGTTTTTGTTGAGATGGTTGATCCAAATTACCTTGTCTATAAATATCAGAAGCAGAAGCCCCCCTTATAATTCAGTCTGCAACATCTGTGCCCCTTTCATTTTTAATATTGTTTATTTAAGTCTGTTTTTTTAAACATAAATCATGCCAGAGAACTGTCAAAGTATTAATTTCTTCGACCTTTATTAGTTTAATCAATCTTTGAATTTCATTGAATCCATCTATTATGTGCATTTTTTCTTCCTTTCACTTTCCTTGCATTAATGTATTTTATTCTGTGATTAAGTTGTTTGCTAATTTTTAAAATTTTAACTTCTTTTAAGAGAAATTTCTGCCCTAATTACTGCCCTAGTTATATTCCACAAAATTATATGTAGTTTCATTGTTATTTTGGGGTTCACAAATTTTTCTAATTTTTATTATCGTTCTTTTGCTGAAAGCCAAACATGGATGTTTACAGGTTTTCCATTTAGAAGAGAGAATTTACTTTGTCTGTGTAACCTCAATGAATAAGACTGGAACCAAAGAGAAGAAACAGAGAAAAAAATTGACTGATTTTTCTAATTAAAATGCACCAATTATAGCTGACTCCAGATTAGGGAATATACTACAAGCCCAGTTGGGAGAAAGGAAAGAGGATAGAAATCCATTTTTATTTGAATGGATCACTGGGGCCAATTGCACTCCACCTACTTTACAGCCAAAAAGAGTTCATTCATTTAATAGATGAGTGCCTGTTATGTTGTCAGTATTATGCTATGTGGCAGGGATACAAAACGACACATGGAAACTCTCTCCCTTCCCTCATTGATATTCTCCTACATCCCAAGTCATCCTTATATCAGGAAGATAAGTAAGAATATAGAGAATCCATGATATATAGGCATTACTACAGAAAAGGATATGTTTATCAGTAGAAATATTTTAAAATCTATCATCTCCAAATAGGGAATATACCTTCTTGTGAAGGGTCATGGAACATTTACAAAATACTACTGTTGACATATTAGACTATAAGGAAAACTGAAATGAATTCCAAAGAGCCAAAACAGTTCAGACCATATTCACTACACTAAAACTAGACATTAAAATTCTGTTTATTTCTTAAATTTTCTTAAACATTTCTTAAACTTCTGTTTATTTTTTCCCCTTGAGATATAAGGAAAGGAGAGCAGGTATCAGCTTGTGCATGGGATTTTCCTTAAGAATATTCTTTCATGTTTTTCTTTTCACTGAAAGAAAAGAAATAAATTTCTATGGAATATTTTAAATTTAGAATGTGTTGTTTTGATTAAGTAAATTGTAGATAACATTCTTCTGGTCAGCCAGCTGTGTCATGCAGTCTGTGCGCTGCATAGAGGCTCCTGAAGGGAAGAATAGATGCTGAAATCTGGCCTGCACTCAGCTGACCAAGCTATGTATCCTGGTGAGGGGCTGTGTGAGTTCAGAAAAAGTGGTGCCTTTGTGTATGCTCATTGCAGCACTATTCACAATAGCAAAGACATGTAATCAACCTAAATGCCCATCAGTGATAAACTGGATAAAGAAAATGTGGTGCATATACACCATGGAATACTATGCAGCCATAAAAAGGAGCAAGATCACGTCCTTTGTAGGGACAAGGATGGAGTTAGAAGCCATTATCCTCAGCAAACTAATGCTGGAACAGAAAACCAAACACTGCCTGTTCTCACTTATAATTGGGAGCTGAATGATGAGAACACATGGACACATAGAGGGGAACAACACACACTGGGGCCCGTTGGGGGCTGGGGGGAGGGAGAGCATCAGGAAGAATAGCTAATGGATGCTTGGCTTAAATACCTAGGTGATGGGATGAGCTGTGCAGAAAACTACCATGGCACATCTTTACCTATGTAACAAGCCTGCACATCCTGCACATGTACCCCTCAACTTAAAATAAAAGTTGAAGGAAAAAAAAGCTGTGCCATTTTTGTAATTCTTCCCTGAGAGAGAGTGGCTTTTTATAATTAGCCTAAAGTTTCCATATGTGTTAGAGAAGCCTTGCTGGCTAGGAAGTTCTGGACATGAGACTATTTAAATTTCAGCATTTAGAAGATTTGTCTCATAAGATTGATGAAGTCTTTGAATAATAATAAAAAAGGCTATGTTACTCTAAGTGGGTTCTAGGAACAAAAAGGCAATAAGGCATTTCCTTGAATGCAACGATACTCAAAGTGTGGCCTACAGACCACCAGGAGCAGCATCATCTGGGAGCGTGATAGAGATGCAAACTGTTGAGGTTCACCCCAAATCTAGGGAATCATGAACTCCAAGGGTGGGGCTGAGAAATCAGTGTTTTAACAAACCCTCCATGGTATTCTGATGCATATTAAATGTTGAAAAACAGTGGTTTAACGCAGAGGTGGACAAACCATGGCCCTCAGGCCAAATATAGCCCACTGCCAATTTTTATAAAGTTTAACTGGAATGCAGCCACACCCACTGATTCATGTATTGTCTATGGTTGTTTCCCACTACAACAGCAGGGCTAAGTAGTTGCCACAGAGACCATATGGCTTATAAGTAGGGTGACCAGATTTATCAGATAAAAATATGTCACCCAGTTGAATTTTTTGAGATAAAAAATAAACAATTTTTTATTATGAGTATGTCCCATATGCATGCAATATCAGTAACCCAGCACACAAAATCTATAATACTTACTATCTGGCCTTTTATAGAACAAATTTGCTGACCCTTGCCTACCATAATGACCTTACAGTGAACTTGCTTCTGACAGAGCATGGAAGGAAGCAATGAAAAAAGCCTCACTCCTGGTTGCACACCTGGGATTCTGTACCTGATGGACACCATCCATCCTTTTAGATGATGCATTGAGTCCTAGCTATTCCCTTCCCAAGAAAGTTCAAGCCAGGAGATCAATCTGCTTGGGATGGAAGGGTATCTGGTGCCAGTTCTTCTGTTTATAAAACTGAATAGATCAGTTACTTTTCCTATTGTAAGTGTCTAGTGTTAAACATATTCAATTAAGTTTTACCAAGGAGATGTTTTTGAAGGATTGTTCAACCAATTCAGAAGTGATTCCATGACAATAATAAAACTGACATTACCTACTTGAAAATTGAAAAACTAAGAAGCCATCCAAAAACAACTCTTATATTAGCAGGAACTCAAAACAATTGTAAGTGATCTTAAAAAATTCAGATAAAAGTATTATATATTAATGAATACTGTACACAGATGTTTATTGGAGGAAAACTTAATGGCCTGAAATACTTCTATTACTTAATGAAAAGAATAAGGATAAATGAACTTAAATGAAACAAAACAAAATGAAATTGCTGAAAAGATTAGAAGCATATAAACAAAATTAACAAAGGGAAGACCAGAAGCAGAAAATTTGTAAAGCTCAAAGCAGAAATTGTTGAGTAAGAAAACAGAAAAAGGGTTGTATATTTTCAGTAATTTATCTATCTCCTCTAGGTTTTCTAGTTTATGCATGTAAAGGTGTTCATAGAAGCCTTGAACAATCTTTTTTATTTTTGTGGTGTCGGTTGTAATTTTCCCATTTTGTTTCTAATTGAGCTTATTTGGATCTTCTCTCTTTTCTTGGTTAATTTTGCTAATGGTCCATCAATTTTATTTATATTGTCAAAGAAACAGCTATTTGTTTCATTTATCTTCTGTGTTTTTTTGTTTCAATTTCACTTTGTTCTGCTCTGATCTTTGTTATTTCTTTTCTTCTGCTGGGTTTGGGTTTGATTTGTTCTTGTTTCTGTAGTTCCTTGAGGTATGACCTTAGATTGTCTATTTGTACTTTTTCAGGCTTTTTGATGTAGGCATTTAAGGCTATGAACTTTCCTCTTAGCATAGCCTTTGCTGTATCCCAGAGGCTTTGATAGGTTGTGTCACTATTACCGTTGAGTTCAAAGAATTTTCAAATTTCCATTTGGATTTCATTGTTGACTCGATGATCATTCAGGAACAGGTTATTTAATTTCCATGTATTTGCATGATTTCAAAGGTTCCTTTGGAGTTGATTTCTAATTTTTTCCACTGTGTTCTGAGAGAGTACTTGATATAATTTCAGTTTTCTTAAATTTATTGGGACTTGTTTTTGTGACCTATCATATGGTCTGTATTGGAGAAAGTTCCATGTGCTCATGAACAAGATGTGTATTCTGTGACTGTTGGGTAGAATGTTCTGTAAATATCTGTTAAGTCCATTTGTTCTAGTGCATAGATTAAATCCACTGTTTCTTTGTTGACTTTCTAGCTTAAATCAAGAAGAATTAGAAACCCTGAACAGAACAATAACAAGCAGCAAGACTGGAATGGTAATACAAAAGTTACCAAGGAAAAAAAGTCCAGGACCAGATGTATTCATGGCTAAATTCTATCAGACATTCAAAGAATTGGTAACAATCCAATTGACACTATTCCACAAGATAGAGAAAGAGGGAATCCTTCCTAAATCATTCTATGAAGCCACTATCACCCTAATACCAAAACCAGGAAGGGACATGACAAAAAAGAAAACTACAGACCAATATCCCTGATGAACATAGATGCAAAAATTCTTAACAAAATACTAGCTAACTGAATCCAACAGCACATCAAAAAGGTAATCTGGCATGATCGAGTGGGTTTCATGCCAGAGATGCAGGGATGGTTTAACATACACAAGTCAATAAATGTGATATGCCACATAAACAGAATTAAAAACAAAAATCACATGATCATCTCAATAGATGCAGAAGACGCATTTGACAAAATCCAGCATCTCTTTATGATTAAAACCTTCAGCAAAACTGGCATACCAGGGACATACCTCAATGTAATAAAAGCCATCTGTGACAAACTCACAGCCAACATAATACTGAATGGGGAAAAGTGGAAAGCATTTCCTCTGAGAACTGGAACAAGACAAGGATGCCCACTCTCACCACTTCTATTCAACATAGTACTGGAAGTCCTAGCCAGAGCAATCAGACAAGAGAAGGAAATAAAGGGCATCCAAATTGGTAAAGAGTCAAACTGTTGCTGTTTGCTGATGATATGATCATATGCCTAGAAAACCCTAAAAACTCATCCAGGAAGCTCCTAGAACTTATAAATAAATTCAGCAAAGTTTTAGGATACAAAATTAATGTATACAAATCAGTAGCTCTGCTATACACCGGCAGCAACTAAACTGAGAATCAAATTAAGAACTCAACCCCTTTTACAATAGCCGCAAAACAAACAAACAAACTTAGGAATATACCTTACCAAGGAGGTGAAAGACCTCTACAAGGAAAACTACAAAACACTGCTGAAAGAAATCATAGACACCACAAACAAATGGAAACACATCTCGTGCTCATGGATGGGTAGAATCAATATTGTGAAAATGACCATTTTGCCAAAAGCAATCTACAAATTCAATGCAATTCCCATCAAAATACCATCCATCATTCTTCACAGAACTAGAAAAAAAAAAATCCTAAAATTCATATGGAACCAAATAAGAGCCCAAATAGCCAAAGCAAGCCTAAGCAAAAAGAACAAATCTGGAGGCATCACATTACTGATTTCAAACTGTACTATAAGGCTATAGTCACCAAAACAGTATGGTACTGGTATAAAAATAGGCACATCAACCAATAGAACAGAATAGAGAACCCAGAAATAAACCCAAATACATACAGCCAACTGATCATTGACAAAGCAAACAAAAACATAAAATGGGGAAAAGACATTCTTTTCAACAAATGGTGCTGGGATAATTGGCTAGCCACATGTATGAGAATGAAATTGGATCCCCATCTCTCACCTTATACAAAAATCAACTCAAGATGAATCAATGACTTAAATCTAAGACCTGAAACTATAAAAGTTCTAGAAGATAACATTGGACAAACACTCCTAGAGATTGGTTTAGGCATATATTTCACGACCAAGAACCCAAAAGCAAATGCAACAAAAACAAAGATGAATAGCTCAGACTTACTAAAGAGATTTTCACAGCAAAAGGAAGAATCAGCAAAGTAAACAGACAACCCACAGAGTGAGAGAAAATCTTCATAATATAGGCATCTGACAAAGGGCTAATATCCAGAATCTATAAAGAACTCAAGCAAATTAGCAGGAAAAAAAACAAACAGTCCCATAAAAAAGTTGGCTTAAAAGAAGATATACAAATGGCCAAAAAATATATGAAGAACTGCTCAACATCACTAATGATCAGAAAAATGCAAATCAAAACCACAATGTGATACCACCTTACTCCTGCAAGAATAGCCATAATCAAAAAATCAAAAAAGAATAGATGTTGGCATGGATGCTGTGAAAAGGGAACACTTCTACACTGCTGGTGGGAATGTAAACTAGTACAATCTATGGAAAACAGCATGGAGATTCCTTAAAGAACTAATAGTAGAACTACCATTTGATCCAGCAATCCCACTATTGGGTGTCTACCCAGAGGAAAAGAAGTCATTATACAAAAAAGATACTTGCACACACATGTTTATAGCAGCACAATTCTTAATTGCAAGAATATGGAACCAGCCCAAAGGTCCATCATTCAATGAGTGGATGAAGAAGTTGTGAGATATATATACATATAAATATATATCTCATATGTATATCTCACTTAATATATATGTATATAAAAAATGGAATAGTACTCAGTCATAAAAAGGATTGAATTAATGGCATTCATAGCAACCTGGATGGAACTGGAGACTATTATTCTAAGTAAAGTAACTCAGGAATGGAAAACCACACATTGTATGTCCTGAATCATAAATGGGAGCTAAGCTATAAGGATGCAAAGGCATAAGAATGATACAATAGACTTAGGGTACTCAGGGGAAAGAGTGGGCAGGGGTGAGGTATAAAAGACTACAAATAAGTGCAGTGTATCCTGCTCATGTGATGAGTGCATCAAAATCTCACAAATCACTACTAAAGAACTTACTCATGTAGCCAAGTACCGCCTGTTCCCCCAAAACCTGTGGAAATAAAAAAATTAAAAAAAAAACAGAAATAGAATAGAATCAATAAATGAATTCAAGAATTGGTCCTAGGAAAAAGCCAATAAACGTTGGGCACGGTGGCTCACACCTGTAATCCCAGCACTTTGGGAGGCCAAGGTGGGCGGATCACCTGAGGTTGGGAGTTTGAGACCAGCCTGACCACCATGGAGAAATCCCATCTCTCCTAAAAACACAAAATTCGCCGGGTGTGGTGGCACATACCTGTAATCCCAGCTACTCAGGAGGCTGAGGCAGGAGAATCGTTTGAACCCTGGAGGCGGAGGTTGCGATGAGCCGAGATCATGCCATTGCACTCCAGCCTGGGCAACAAGAGTGAAACTCCGTCTCAAAAAAAAAAAAAGCCAATAAAATAGACAAACTACTGTCTATCTAATAATTAAAAATGAAGTGGTAGAAAGAGAGCAAAAATACACAAATTTTAAAAGGTGAAATAATCACAGCCACAAAGAAAATAAAAATAATTATGCAACAGTACTTTGCAAGACTCTGGCAATCACTTTGAAAGCCAGAAGGAAATAGGTAATTTTCTGGGTTAATATGAATCAATAAAATTTATTGAATGAAAGATAGAAACAAAATTAAATATACTGAGTGAAATGAATGTAATGCAGTAGTTCTGAACCTTGGCTTCACATTGTGGTCACTTGGAGAGCTTTTAAATATCCCCATCCCTAGGATGCATACCAGACCAATTAAAATAACATATTGGAGCTGGGCATGGTGGCACATACCTGCAGACTCAGCTACTCAAGAGGCTGAAGGGAGAGGATCACTTGAGCCTGAGAGTTCAAGGCTGCAGTGAGTTATGATTGCACCAGTGCACTCCAGCCTGGGCAACAGAACAAGACCCCTTCTGTAAAAAAAAAAAAAAAAAAAAAAAACCAGGAAAGAAACACTCAGGTATTAATATTTGAAGAAAATCTAATTGATAAGTAATAATTATATATTTATAGAAAACAATGTGATGTTTTGATATGTTAGCAAAATGATTAAATCAAGCTAATTAATGTGTCTACCGCATCACATAGGCAAAAGTATTATTTATTTATTTATTTATTTTTACTTTTTAAAGTTTTATTTTAAGATCAGGGTACCTGTGCGGGTTTGTGACACTGGTAAACTTGTGTCATGCGGGTTTCTTGTACAGATTATTTCATCACCCAGGTATTAAGCCTAGGACACAAGATATTTTTCCTGATCCTCTCCTTCCTCCCACCCTCCACTCTCCACCCTCTAATAGGCCCCAGTATGTGTTGTTCCCCTCTATGTATCCATGAGTTCTCATATTTAGCTCCCACTTACAAGTGAACACATGTGATATTTGTTTTTATGTTCCTGTGTTAGTTTTCTAAGGATAGTGGCCCCTAGCTCCATCCATGTCCCTGCAAAGGACATGATCTCATTCTTTTTTATGGCTGCATAGTATTCCATGGTATATATGTACCATATTTTCTTTATCCAGTCTATCAATGATGGGCATTTATGTTGATTCCATGTCTTTGCTATTGCAAACAGTGTTGCAGTGAACATACATGTGCATGTGTCTTTATGATAGAATTATTTATATTCCTTTGGGTATATACCCAGTATCTGTCTTTAGGTCTTTGAGGAATCACCACACTGTCTTTCACAATAGCATCAGTATTTTTAAAAGCTCCCCAGGTGATTTCAATGTGCAACCAAGTTTGAGAGCCATTCAGATAGAGGAAGTTAACAAAAGGCTATGCCTCAAAATAGCTTCAGGCCCTGATAGCTCCATAGGTAAATTTTAAATCTTGTAGCAATCAGATATTTTCAAGGCTAATGAAACCATTTGCAAGGACAGAAAAAACAAGGACCAATGATTACTTTCACAAAGTCATCAAACCATTGAGATTAAAACTTGAAAAATTATACAAAAGAAAATTGTATCTAAGATAATTTACTAATAATGGTGAAATAGACTAAATTATTAGCAAATGGAATTCAGCAGTACATTCAAAGAATAGTACATCATGACCAAGTGAAATTCATTTGAGGGATTAAAGGTTATTCTAATAGGGGGAATCCCACTAATACAACTCACTATATTAATATATCAAAGATTAAAAACTTCAAATCAATTATATAGATGTTTAAAAGGCATTTGATAAAATTTGATGTTGATACCCAGTTCTTAAAATTTTTTTAGTAAAATAGGACTAGAAAGATGCTTCTATGTCATAATTAAAACTAAATTAACATAACTAATCTAAATCAAAGTAATTACATACTGTGTGTTAGGTATTGTTTGTTCTATATGTGTTAGTAGTAGTAATCCTTTTAAGCTTCACAGTAATCCTATGAGGTAGGAGTTCTTCTTTTATCCTCATTTTACAGATACAAAGAAAGGGTCAGTAACTTGTCCAAGGTATACAGTAAGTGGTAAAGCTCAAATTTAAACCTCAGGAGTCTGATTCCAGAAGCTGCATTGTCAACTAACTCTCCACACTGCTTTGAGCTTTTGGGTGCCCTGCAAGTACTAGCCAAAAGCATTTAGACAAATGAATTAAATGAGTGGTGTGCTGGTGAAGTGTTTAACAAATGGCTCTGGGTGGGGGGTACCTTATTTGTAGCATTTGCCAATTTTCATGGTATAAACACTTCCACAATGACTTATTTCAAGTTACCCATGAGACACTACTAATAATGGAGCTGGGAAGAGATATGATAGGTCACTATTATATGGCTTTCCTACCATACGGATACAATAGACATAAATAATCTTGAGAGTATAGATAATAGTAAAATATAGTGACAATTAGGAAGTGATGAATTTTAAGTGTTTATTACCTTCGTTTTAAAATATTAATAATGGCTATGTTTAACAATCAATTTTCGAAACTCATGAAATTTAACAATTGGCTCTTGAGAGCTGGTACCAGCTGGCTCCACTACATCACTTAGAATGAAAATGAACAGGCAAAATTATTATTTGAAGATGACATTTCTGGGAATAGGGTGCATTTCTGCCCCTGTCTTCATGTCTCTGCCTCAGCCTGTAGGGAGGCCAGAATTTCTACCTAAACTTTCCCCATTAGGAGGAAATAACAGGTAACAATTCTGACCCTACTGTTCATCTTTGCCCTAGAAATAGTCTTCACACCCCTCAGATTGAGCACTGGTTACATATATCGTGGCACGTACACAAAATGGGACAATTTTTTAGAAATCTTGTCTTACCTCCTTCTGTTGCTCTGACTGGGAATGATCTGTTTGTTGCAGAATCACTGCAGCAGGTATGAGAGAGGACTCATGGAGCTTGCAAATGAGCTTGCCCAGGCAGGACATCTGATGTTGGGACCCTCTTCGGAAGTGAAGCATATATAATCCCACATGAAATCTCTCAAGCCATTCCAGAAGCATGTCTACTCAGATAAAGGTTATTTACCTATTTATAACAATTTATAGTTTACAAAGCTTATTCATATATATGATCCCATCTAACTCATAAAATTATATGAAATGTATACTATCTCCATTTTACAGATGGGGAAACTGAGCCTCAAAGTGATAAAGTAACTTCTCCAAAGTCATGTGGCTAGTAAATGAAAGTGATGAGACTCACACTAGGTTCTTCTAAGTTTTTAGAGTACTTCATCCACTGTACCAAGTTGTCTAGGGCAGAGACACCACAACCTCCTAAGGTAGGTTATGCCATTAATGTTCCACTTGGGTGGGAATACACACATACACACACACACACTATAATTCACACTTCCTTATAGTTATATTCCTCATTCTTTGAACTTAATCCATGGTAAAGAATTATTTATTATGGTGGGGTAGAAGGAGCCCCTTTGAGATTTGAAGACATTGATTAACCATATTAGTGTTTTTCCTCAGGCAAAATATTCATGGGCTCTTTTACCATAACTTGCTGTCCTTATTTCCTCATTAAATTTCAAGTTTCCACAAAATAAGAAAAGAAACAACTAAAGAAGAAATTGTTGGAAGACATGGAGCAAAGTGTAAGAACAACTAAGTAAACATGTACATTTTGCATTTTTAAAAAATTCATAATACCACTGGCCAACAGGCTGATCAAATAATCCCTGAAACAAAGAGTTATATGTTATGGAGGGGATTGAATCAGAATACAGAAAAGAGAGATTTGAGAGGTTAAGACAAAACATCCTGGGAAATAACACCTATTAAAATATGGTAACTAGCTGTTCTCCATTTCTTTCAAGATAGAATGGGAAATGGAGGTAAATACAGCAAGGGTATTAATCAGTTAGACAACAGGAATATTTTGCTGACTTTTGCTGTTGTTGTTTTGTTTTTGTTTTTGTTTTTGAGACAGTGTCTTGCTGCGACACCCAAGCTGGAGTGCAATGGCATAATCTTGGCTCACTGCAACCTCCACTTCCCGGGTTCAAACAATTCTCCTGCCTCAGCCTCTCTAGTAGATGGGACTACAGGTGTGCACCACCACACCTGGCTTTTTTTTTTTTTTTTTTGTATTTTTAATAGAGATGGGATTTTACCATATCGGCCAGGCTGGTCTCGAACTCCTGACCTCAAATGATCTGCCTGCCTTGGCCTCCGAAAGTGCTGGGATTACAGGCGTGAGCCACCGCACCTGGCCTTTGCTGATTTTAATGAGGGATTTAAAAGCATCAAAATGACTGAACAAAGAAGCAGTGAAAAATCTTTCCTGGGGTCTTTGGAAAAAAACCAGATTCCAGTGTGTCAGATCTTTCAAGGCAAGATGGTCCAAGAGCAATGAATGGACAGTTGCCTTCCTGTCCTTTTGTGTTTTCATTCTTGTTTAACAGCATCAAGGTACATCCACTCATTTAAGTGGGAGCCTGAATATCCTCATCCACTTCTCCCTCACTCATCTCCATAGCCTTTCATGTTCTCATTTAAAACCTCCTTCACCCTTCCCATGTATCCTACAATCCAGTTACTATTTACCATACACAAACCCATCCATTTGTCTTTATTTTCTATAACCTCGTATTAGAAGTGATGATCTATTTGTTCATTCAGTTTTTATTTGGTGCTACGATGTGTTCTCCTCTCCCTGCCTCCATGTTTTTAACACTTGCTTTTTCTATGGAATGTTCTTTGACTCTATGGGCACCTGGTGAATTCTTTCTCATCTTTTGTGATGCAGATCATATGCTACCTTCTCAAGAAAGCCTTCCCCCCCAAACCTAGCATTTTCCCCTTTCTTTTACAGAAAACAGCTTTATTTTTTTTAGAGGCAATCTCTTTTATCTGCATCGTGGACAGTTTATACAAGGTCCAAAAAATAATCAGAAGAATTAAATTGGCTTTGTAACAGATGATGCTGGGCAAGAGACCAATACCGAGAGATTTAACAATTTTATCATGAATTAGCTAAGAAATAAATACTAACTATAACATAAATAATTTAAAGAACTAGAAATAATATAAAATAATGAACCCACCTTTGCAAAAATTACAACAGTGAGAAAATTATGACAGTGAAAGAGATCTGACCTAACCAACTCCATCTTGCTTCTAACCTCCAACGTGTCCTCGTTCATTCCTGGGCATAGGCCAAACTAACTTTGGGAGGAACTTAGTTTATAGTTTCAACTTTGAAACAAAGATGATAACAGCTCTTTCCTGAAACAAACCCTCTTCTTGCTTTGTAGGACTAACAAATTAGCCACAAGTTTAGAAATTATGGTTTAGGAGTTAGGCAGGTAGAGTCACAGATTCCAAACCTCCCCATTTACAATAGGGATAACATCACTATTGTAAAATCTAAGATTGGTGCTCAGAATATTTTTCAGACCCTGAACTTGATGGATCAGCTGCTACCACACAGATGGATAAAGTGGCTTATCTGGTATTGTGGCCCCCACCCAGGAACTGACTCAGCACAAAGAAGACAGCTTCAGCTCCCTATGATTTCATCTCCAATGGGACCAATCATCACTCCCCACTCCCTGGCCTCCTGTGCACCAAATTATCCTTAAAAAACCCCAGTCTCTTAATTGTCAGTCTCTCCAATCTCTGAATTTCCAGAAAGAGTTTAATTCATGCAGAGGCAGCTGAACTGATTTGAGTATGAATTAAACTCTTTCTCTATTGCAATTCCTCTGTCTTGATGAATCGGCTTTATCTGGGCAGTGGGCACAATGAATCCTTGCGCGGTTACAATAAAACTGAAAATAGATAAAAACTGTATGTGGCAAGATTTAGATCTACAAATTTTGACCTTGGAAAATAGAACTCCTTAAAAATAATGCCCCCAAAAGAAAACTCATAGTAGTAGAAGCTGTTATAGTAAAATTTGAATTGAACAAAAGACTGTTAAAACAGGACTGTGTTGATAAGTTAAACATAAATGAATTCATCCGGTCAAAATAATTTTAGTATTTTTACTCATGACATTGTATTCATGTTTATTTATGACAACATAAATAGTATTTTTATTCACATGACAAAATTGGAACTATTTTAAGTGTGCTATGTAGAAAACTAATCAAGGAATTAATTTGGGTTAATGAAATTAATTGTTAAAAGTAATTTCTTATCGACAACTTTTGGTGCGGGTATAATTGTTACATGCCAGGTTCTGGTCTGTTCTACCTTCAAGCAGTAAATCAATCACTATGATTCAGGTTTTGCAAAAGAGAAAAGATTTATTCAAAAGGGCACCCAGCAAGGAGGAGATGGGAGAACAGCTCTCAAATCTGCCTCCCCAAAGATAAAGCTTAAGAGTATTTATGGGTTAGGGAAGTAAGGTGGTCTAAGGCATGGGGAAAGGTGGTTGCTAGTGGGGAAAAATGAAGTAACAGGTTCATTCTGCAACAGCCTAGCTGGAGTTCATGGCATTCTACAGCACATATGTACAGAAAATGGCAGCATTAGCATGGACTGAGGATGGAGTCTTTGGCCTTCCAACATCAAAAGGCCGCCTCTCTAGCACTTGCGCAGACCCAGTTAAAAGGTCAGTGGTCTCAACCAGTTTGAACTGGATGGAAGCGGGTCCAGGTTTCTGAAAAACAACTGAAGCAACCGTTACCATGGTGACCTGTGAATGTTATCTATGAAGTAGCTGGTGAAGGTTACGTTTCAGCATTCAGTGGCATAACCTTCAGTGACTGCAGACTTCAACTTCATGGAGAGAGGAAAAAAATTAAAAAAAGTAAGCAACCAAAAGCAAGCAGGACAGGCAGACCTGACCAAACTAACCCCTCAGTTTTATAATTCTAATTTTAATGTTTGTATTCATTAACACAGAATCACAGCACTCCCAGGACCAAAGTGAGGGTAAAAAAACTACAAAATAGTAATAGCAGGACAAAAACATCTACTGTTGCTCCAGCACAGAGTAAGCTTTTGATTAATGATTTTTGAGAAAGTAAATGAATATTTAACAATGTGATGTTTGTTAATCACTTTCTAACTATAAGCCCACTAACTAAAATCTGCCTGAAATTCACATTTATCAAATTTGCAATATTTAATGCAAGATTAGATTGATTGTTTTAATCCTCTGAAAGTTTTGCATTACTTTGGATACTTTCCCCTTTCTATTAGTTTTCTTTTGAGCATTTCAAGGAGTTTTAAATTCCAATTTATCTATGGATCCTTCTCCCTTAATTTCAAGCAAACAAGCAAATTATATACTATAATTCAGGAAATGGGAGTGTTCAGTGTAAGTCAATCATACAGAGAAAAAAGACAACTCTTTCTTCAAGATTAGAGAAACCACTATCATAACATTTAATATTTCTCCATCATTTCATTGATCCTTCTGTTTTCCAAGAAGGAAAAAAGCTTGAGGGCAAAGGAAGAGAACTTTGAAACATAAATCCATCTCTTTCCTTTTCTTGGTTTTATGGAAGCAACTAGATGCTTGCTTCACACCACAATACTAAGTACAAGTAGTATAAAAATTTGAATACATAAAAAACTCACTAAGAAACCTGGAAGGAAATATAATTAAATACTGATTTAAAATTTTGAATGGAGAACTTCTGAGGCAAAAGTGATAAGTTATGAGCCCTCTGTCCCACCCCAATGTTTTATTAAGCCTGCAGTGTTTCCTTTGAAATATATTGTATGTAATAATCTGGATTCTGGAAAAATTCAGATCTTGCCACAGTGGGCCTATTCTTATCAACAATGAATTGGAATTTAGTGGTGTTCCTCCTGTTTGGACAAGCTGCAAGTTCTTGCCAGTTTCAAGACTCTCTATTGTCTTGTATCAGGCCCACATCAGCCCATTGTATTATCTTTCTGACCACTGTTGGAGTTTGAGCTTGTGGACTTTGTCTACATCATAGAAGAAGTCATGAAGAGAAAGATGACATATCTGACTAACATCAAGTGGAAAACTTTGGTATATAAAAATAAGCCACTTCACTTATTTTTAACAAGTAACCAATCAGGAAAATGAGCAAATACAAGAGTCAACTATATATTAAATTTATGATATCAAGAGTTCATCAAAAACACCAATATCTTAAGGGACAAAAGGATAAGAATTCAATTGATAGAAGAGGAAACACCATCCAAAAGCATTCAAACTCATTAGTAATTAAACAATAGTTTTAAAACAATTACATATGATTTCTGATCCATTAAATTAAAAAAATTAAATTATAACATCAATGCTAATACTCCATCATTGGCTGGAAAGTAGTTTGGCAATATGTACCAAAAGCTTTCAAAATGTTTATTCTCTTTAATGTGGAGTCCCTATACTAATACAGATCCCAGAGTCCAAGGGCCTGGATTCAAATCCAGACTCCTCCATTTATCAACTGTGTAAACAGGGGTAATGTAAACCAGCACATCTCAATTTCCTCATCTCTAAAATGAGAATAATCATAATAGTACTTACATTATTGGATTATTATGATGATTAAATGAATAATAGGACTTTTGGGAACAGTGCCTAGCAAAGAGTGGTACAATATGTTTGCTAAATAAATAGATGTATCTATTTTAAAAATTTACTTGAAGAAGCTACCAATTGAGAAAAGGATTTATGCACAAAATTGCATATTATAGTACTATTTATAATAGCAAAAAATTAAGAGCTATAATACAGAATGATTAGCTATTTCATAGAAAATGAAATTAATGAAATGTGATGCAGTCATTAAAATTATGTTTATGAACTTTGTGTAATAATGTTGAAATCATAATTTTAAGTGAAATAAAAAGCAAAATATATACCAGTATATTTGGTATATTCATGATTACAATAATTAAAAAGAAATTTTCTTTGCTTTGAAAGGAAGATTAGATAAAGGATTGGAAGGAAGTCAGCCAAAATGTTAAGAGTAGCTGCTTACAGATAGTGGAGCTATGAACGATTTATTTTTTAATGTTCTTCTCTATTTTCTGTTTGTTTTTAAACTCAGCATTCTTTCATTTTGCATATTTTTTAATTCACATTTTTAAGGTAGAAAGTGATATTTTGTGTAAGGATTTGGAAGGCTTAAACTCATGGTATAATTAACCAAAATACATCAAATTTAATAATTCTTAGATATACAAACTTCAGAAGTCATATTCTAAGATAATTTCTTTAAATATTAAAATTAAGAGAAATAAAGACAGGCTCTTAAGCAGATGCAAAAATACCTATGTTACAAACCTGCACGTTCTGCACATGTATCCCAGAACTTAAAGTAAAATAAAAATAATAATAATAACTAAGATCATGCCAGTGGTTTTTAAACATACTTTATGTATTTAATTGAAAATCACATCTCCTTTACCTTCTTTCAGCATATATTGTACTTAACGCTCTGAACATTAGCCCTCAGAATAAGGAAATGAATAATAAAAAAAGCAAAAATAGAAAACTCTAAAATAACTGAAATAATCTAATCACATATAAGATGTAATGAATTTAATAAATGTGAATTTATATTTATATACAATTTATATACATATTGAAAAATTAATCACTTAGGCTCACAAGAGGATTCATTTTAGGGTACTTTGTCTGCTCCCTTTAGGCCTTGATGGAATTAATATCTAAATAGCTTTTGAGATTGTTATGGAAATTAAAAGGATACTGGTATCAAATATCTGGCTATGTCTTACCTACATTTCTTCTGGTCTTATTTATGTTGTCCCAGCCTCACCAAAGATTGAGATTTATGTTTAACCTTTTGTTTACCATGTGACGGACAAATTTGGCAAGTTTGTCAATTTATAATAGTATTTTCTATTGTATCATCTAGACCTTTTTTGAGGTAAATATGATTTCTTTCCCTTTTCTACATCAATTCTAGATTTTGCTCTCTTGTAGTTCCTTCCACTGCAAATTCTCCGTATCTCTGCAATTGAGGAGCCCTGAACTACACTTCACATTTAATGATGATATGACTGACACTTTGAGGGCTTTTGCTTGGCATGCCACATTTTTACTGCTATAGAAAAGACAAAAGCACATGCTCTGTTCACAAGGAAACTTCTCTAGCATCCACATGAGTGGGAGATAGCAGATAAGCTTATGGATCTCATATCCACTTATTCTTTCCACCCAAATACTTGATAGTTGTTTATCATCTTCTCTCCAGAGTCCTAATCTAAATTACAAATAAATTAAATATCAAACAAATATTGGAATAGATTCCTTTTCCTGGCAATAGCCACCCCTAGAAGGTACTTTAAATAATTTGGAAAAACAAACAAAAAAATACCCATTCTGTCACAAAAAAAAAAAAAAAAAAAAACACCCTAAAAGATAGAGAGAAAACATAGTTGAAAGGTGACCAGTTACTCCACACATAGATTAGGACCTGCATATTAAGATTGTGGTTATTTGTACAAGATGAGTTTGTAGGAAATTGTACAGAAGGACTTTGTCACTGATGATGGCAAGACTGAGCATTAGATTGGATCTTTTCAATAGTCTTAGCAGGACTATGGTTAATGTGAACTACAGTGCTGTTTATGTTGTCTTGAAAAATCGTACTGATGGTAAAAATAAGAAACAAAATAAGGGGATGAGATACTGTAATCACATGGGAAATCTTGAATTAAAGAGTTATCTGATCAATGACATAAATAGTATTAGGAAGTGAAATTGATACAAACATACCTTGTTTTTTGTCCTTTGCTTTATTGCATGTCACAGATATTGTTTTTTACAAATTGAAGGTTTGTGGCAACCCTGCATTAAGCAAGTCTATTGGCACCATTTTTCCAACAGCATGTGATCACTTTGTGTCTCTGTGTCACATTTTGGTAGGTCTCACAATATTTCAAACTTTTATTACTATTATTATTATTATTGTTATCTGTTATAGTGATCTGCCTTTAGTATTTTTGATGTTACTGTTGTAATTGTTTTGGGGCATCACGGACCACAACCATCTAAGAAGACAAACTTAATAAATGTATTTGTTCTGACTGCTTCACTAACTGGCTGCTCACCCTCTCTACCTCTCCTTGGCTTCCTTAGTCCCTGTGATACGGCAATACTGAAGTTAGGCCAATTAATAACCCTACAATGGCCTGTAAGTGTTCCAATGAAAGGAAGAGTCACACATCTCTTATTTTAAGTCAGTAGTTAGAAATGATTAAGCTTAGCGAGGAAGGCATGTTGAAAGCTGAGAAAGTCTGAAAGCTAGGCTTCCTGCACCAAACAGTTAGCCAAGTGGTGAATGCAAAGAAAATGTTCTTGAAGGAAATTAAAAGTGCTACTCCAGTGGACACACGAATGATAAGAAAGTGAAACAGCCTTATTGCTAATAGGGAGAACATTTTAATGGCCTGGATAGAAGTACAAACATAAAAGTGTAGGGGAAAGCAGCAAGTGCTGTTGGAGAAGCTGCGAGTTATCCAGAAGATCTAGCTAAGATCAATGATGAAGGTGGCTATGCTAAACAAAAGATTTTCAATATAGACAAAACATCCTTATATAAGAAGAAGCCATCTAAGATCTCTTCATTTGGTGCTCACTGATATTATTTGTGAGCTTGATATCCTTGATAGTAAGCTGGTAAAGTAAATGCATACCTAACAGCATAGCAAGCCCCAGAAGGATGGCTTCTGAAGATAACGAAGAAGCCTGAAATTTGAAATCACTCCAAGGACTCTCAGCTTCTCTTTCTCTTGGGGTGTTTATCTGATGCTGCCACAACCAGTAGAAAGAGTGGAGGAAGAAGAGAATCACCACATACCATACTTAGAGTTCCTACAGAAAGGACACAGCGAATTTCATGTTTGAGACTCAGTTTCTTTGCCCAGTGGATGCATAGGCAAAGCATCACACATCTGCTCCATAGAAATGATCCTGGCTAACACGTCTGTACTAAAAATACAAAAAATTAGCCGGGCGTAGTGGCGGGCGCCTGTAGTCCCAGCTACTCGGGAGGCTGAGGCAGGAGAATGGTGTGAACCCGGGAGGTGGAGCTTGCAGTGAGCCGAGATTGCGCCACTGCACTCCAGCCTGGGCAACAGAGCCAGACTCCATCTCAAAAAAAAAAAAAAAAGAAAGAAATGATAACGAGCCCTGTCTTTTCAGATGCAATTCCAGGAATGACAGGAAGCAAACCAATTCCACCCCAAGATACAAACAAAGAACAGCACCCTCTCAAATGATGCTGCATGATAAGTGGCCACAGAGAGCATCACTGTAATCAGTCAGAAAGGCAGGTGAGTTATTAGCTTACCCAGGAATGTCCTACCTAATGTAGAATCAGTGGTGATGGTTAACAGACCCTGGTGACAAGCCTGGGACCTGATTGAGGAAATCCAAATGAAAAACAGCCAAGAGGAACAACAAGCTAGGAAAAGATGTTCCAGGCTGGGTGCGGTGGCTCACGCCTGTAATCCCAACATTTTGGGAGGCCAAGGCAGGCAGATTGCTTGAGCTCAGGAGTTCAAGACCAGCCTGGGCAACATGGTGAAACCCTGTCTCTACAAAAAAATACAAAAACTAGCCGGACATGGTGGCATCCTAGCTGCTTGGGAAGCTGAGGTGGAAGGATGGCTTGAGCCCAGGAGGTGGCGGTTACAGTATGCCGAGATTGCACCCCACTGCACTCCTGCTTGGGCAACAGAGTCAGACCCTATCTCCAAAAAAAAAGAAAGAACAAAAGAAAAGAAACATGTTCTAGTTAAGAAGAGGTGCACACATTTCACCTGAATATGTAGTTGGGATGGAATGGGAGCATTCATTTCTAAATATGTAAATTTTACCTCTTCCTCCATATAGATATTGTTAAGTTCAATTGTAGCCATCCACATTAGTTTTGTCAAATTTTCAGCAATTTCTTAAAAATAAGTTTTCAAAATGATAACAGATATTAAGGGAATTCAGGGCATTTGACTTATCTACCCAGTTTTACTAAAACATTCCAGTTAAATCATCTGTTCTTCAACTTCAGTCTCATAGCAATTAAAAAGTATCTTAAAAATTGCCCACTCCCCAAAAGAAATACATTTCATAAGGCTATAGTTGACATAGATAGCGATTCCTTGGATGGATATGGGCAAAGTAAATTGAAAGCCTTCTGGAAAGGATTTTCCATTCTAGATGCCATTAAGAACATTTGCAAATCACAGGAGGAGGACAAAATAACAACATTAATGGGAGTTTGGAAGAAATTGAGTCCAACCCTCATGGATAAATTTGAGTGGTTCAAGACTTCAGTGGAGGAAGTAACTGCAGATGTGGTACAAATAGCAAGAGAATCAGAATTAGAAGTGGAGCCCGAAGATGTGACTGAATTGCTGCAATCTTATGATCAAACTTGGATGGATGAGGAGTTGCTTCTTATGGATGAGCAAAGAGTTTTTTTTTTTTTTTTTGAGATAGAATCCACACCTGGTGAAGATGGTGTGAACATTGTTGAAATGACAACAAAGGATTTCAAATATTACATAAATTTAGTTGATAAAGTAGAGCAGGGTTTGAGAGGACTGACTTCAATTTTGAAGGAAGTTCAACTGTGGTAAAATGCTATCAAACAGCATCATATGCTACAGAGAAATCTTTTGTGAATCAAAGAGTCAATTGATGCAGAAAACTCTGTTGTCTTCTTTTTTTTCAGAGACAGGGGTCTTTCTATGTTGCCCAGGCCAGAGTGCAGTGGCTTTCATGTATGCTATCATAGTGCACTACAGCCTCCAACTCCTGGGCTTGTGTGATCCTCCTGCCTCGGCCTCCTGAGCAGATGGGACTCTACAGGCATGTGTCACCATGCCCAACTACATTGCTTTCTTATTTTAAGAAATTGCCATGGCCACACTAACCTTTGGGAACCACCACCCTGATTAGTCAGCAACCATCAACATTGAGTCAAGATTTTCCATAAGCAAAAAGATTACTACTTGCTGAAGGCTCAGATGATCTTTAGCATTTTTTGCAATAAAATATTTTAAAATTAAGGTATATGCATTAATTTTTAATAATAATACCATTGCACACTTAAAAGACTATAATATAATGTAAATATAACTTTTATATGTACTTGGAAACAAAAAATGTGTGTGACTCTCTCTTTATTGAGATATTGGCTTTATTGCAATAAGGTATGCCTATACTTTTTTGAGACTCAACATCTACATTTGAAACCCATATATATGTATGGCAGATATGTAGAAAGAGCTCAGGGTTTGGAATTAGATAAACCAGTACTATGTCTCGGCTTTACCAGTTACTACTAGCACTTTGGGATAACCTCTTTCATCTGCCAATTTGTGTAAAGATGAACTGATAATGGAAATAATACACTTAATGTGACTGGCAAGCATTAATTGCTTGGTTCATATTCATTACCTTCTCCTTTACCCCCTTTCTCCTTTCTTTTCTTCTTTGCACCACATATGTTGGAAAAGATCTTTTAAGGTCTTGATCGATATTCTACTTCATGAAAAATTACTGGGTAGAAACTATGGTTTTAAAGAGATCACTTTTCCAGATCAGGAAATTCTTTTATGTAGCAGATTAAGTTCTTGTCCCTTCTCCAACTCCTCATTCTACTTCCTTTTAATTCTATTTTTTCTTTAGACCTTACAGAAAACAGGAACAACTAGACCATGTTATTTATCTTATTTTGTCATATATCCGCAAACCTCTTTGAGACACCTCAACCATCTTTTGTCAAAGGAGCAGGAAAGAAAAATGCATAAACAAAAAAACTATTCATGCAGGCAAATGGATTGAGAGAAAGGTACAGATGGGAAAGGAGGAAAAGACAAATTAAAAATTTTTTAAATGAAAAAGAGAATTCTCAGGCAACTATAGTATCCTTATGGAGGGGCCTGGCTTTTCTTACTTCCTCTTCTGGAGTCAAATAAAAAATACAAATTGAAAAAAAAAGGAGAAAGAAGGAAAACAAATAAACCATGAGGCAGATAAAAAGAAAAAACAAAACAGATGAGCAGAAAACAGAAGTGTAAAAGAGAAACAAGGTGAGAAAGTTAGAAATAAGAGGAGATCAAGGCTAGGTTGTGAAAAACATAATAATTGTGACAATCTTTCCCATTTCTGTGACTCTCCAAGGTTTATGTCCTCCCATATGTGCCTCATGACAACCTGTGAGGGAGTTGGTGCTCTAAAAAGGTGCTAATAATTTGTCTTCATGATAGAGAAATGGCACCTCAGGCAACTTGTTAAGTAGCTAAAGGGGGACAGAGGCAAGACTCTAATTATGGCTTTTTAGTATCAAAACCTCTGTGGTTCAAGGCTACTTAAGAATAAATTATTGAAACTAAAAGAAATTACCTGGCTCCTAGAACAGTGCCCTTTTTACTATTCCTGTTGAAAGAAGATGAAATGGTGGCAGGGTGGGGTGTGTCTAGATAGACGAGAGACATGGGAAAAGCAGACAGAGAGCTTTAACAATAGACAGAAAAACAAAAACAAAAACAAAAACAAAAAAACCAGAAAGGCAAAAGCCAAATAGGAAACAGATTGAGAGGCCCACATGAGCATAATGGCACACGTCCTTGGATCATGAGGAATCAGCTTCCCAATCCAGGAGTTCGGAATCCTCTCACCTCAGCCAGGTGGCTCTGAGAACACTTAGTCTTTTCAGGCTCTTTCTACCCTGTACATAGGTCAAAACCAGGCTGGCCCTCTCAGTCACAACCAGGCCATCTGCCCTCAGCCAGAGCCAGGAAGGGAGGTGGTGAGACAGAGATCCTGATGGAAACTCAGAGGGGAAATAGAGAGGCAGAAGCAACTAACCAGAGAGAGTTGGGACAACAGAGAGGGAGAAACAGGGCAAGTGGGGAGGTCAACAGTGTTAAGATCTGTGACATCTCCCCCATGGTCAATGTGTTCAGAGTCCTGGTGTGATCTGAACACAGGTGCTGCTGAGGGAGCCAGGGAGTGTTCATCACATGGGTTACTCACAGATGCAGGGTGAGCTTTCACTGCAGCAGTGAGCACATTCACTGACCTTGTCCACGAGCTTTTGCACAGGCTGGTGAAGACATTGGTTGTGCTGACATCAGGCTCAGGGTGAAGGTGCAGTGAGTTCTGCTGCAAACCAGCTGCTCATTTATAGTGTTGTGAGTGCCTGCACACACACAACACACACACACACACACACACACACACACACACACACACACAGCATGACATCCAATGTGCTCTTACCATCAGGGAGGTAGAAGATGCCTTTCATTGAACACAGACAGGGAAGTGACTCGAACAGATGAACAACCCTTTCTGGATGTCCACCTTAGTATGACCAGATCTCAGGGGTGCAAGCAGGTTAGACCAACCCTAGGATCCTCAGGGAGACTTCTCCATTGGCAAAGGGACTTGGAATTTCTGAGATAGTTTCAGATTTCCCAGGCAGAATCTTTTCCCAACCCAAGACTGCTGTTTGAAAGAACCATGAGTCAGGTTATTTCCATGTTTCCTGCTCCCATATGCTAGACAAAAGACTCCCATCTGCAGAGTTAGAACCTACTTAGAACTGATCACCCTGATCCCCAACTCAAGGCATTTAGGGAGATTTAGTCCAACATGGGACTCCAGAAATTGCAAAGGATAGTAAGTTACTAATTCATTACCATGTAGTGCTTCTATCTCTCTGGATATGAAAAAGTAGCAGAGGAACTTGAGAGGCTGTGTTTTCTGAATAATCCATATCAACTCTTTCATCTTCCCATTAGGCTGCTCCAGACAAACTTTTCTAGATGTTTGGAACTACCAAAAGTCTTTGAAAAAAATATTGATTAAATCCTCTTTGTACCAGTTTCCTTACATATCTCTTTTAATCTTTATACCAAGATTCAAAAAGATCAAGTAACTTGCCTAGTATCATACAGCTGAGCAAGAGGAGACATAGCAAGGCTTTGCACCCAGGTTGGCCATGGGTCATAATCTTTCAACTACATCTGGCTAATTTTCCCTTTCTTTCTTGTTCAGAGGTTGCCAGGAAAGATGCATCCACAACTTCTTTCAGCATCTTCTATGTAGCATTATTTTTCTGTGTGCTACTTGGATTATCTGCATCAGGATCTAACAGTGACCCTTGTTGAAAAGGCAGATTCTCTGGTCCAACTTCAGAACTCATGAATCAGAAACTCAGAGGATGTACCAAACAGAATATATCAGCAAATTCCCAAAACAGAAACCAAGCGGGTCACATCTGCTGATCCCAATGCAATACATTAAAACACAAAAATAAAAGGATAATTAAAAATAAAAAACAGATGGATATGTTTATGGCATTAATTGTGGTAATGGTTTTGTGGGTGTATACTTATCTCCAAAATTCATCAACTTGTATATATTAAATGTGTACAGCTTTTTGTATGTCAGTCATAACTCAATAAAGTGGTTTAAAATAAACAATAACAAAAATGAAGTTAATTTTTGCCCAAAAAAGGTAATAAAAATAAAGTTTTCAAATTATTCAGGAATGAATGACCAGTGACAACATTGCATATCAAAACCTGTGGGATGCAGACCCAGTACTTATATGAAAGCTTAATAAAATCTAAACTAAATACAAATTTTTCTAAGAAAATGTAAATGATCTACATGAACTCAAGGATAATTTGAAAGTTTATATAGCCTGTTAATCACAGCAGAAATTGAAAAGGTAGTAAAATATTCCTAAAACAGATACCAGGCACAGATGGTTTTAGGAGAAAGTTCTAGAAAAGCTTTAAGAAATAGGAATTCACATATTAATACACTGTTCCAAGCACCATAATAAGATGAAAAGTTATCTTATATGAGGCTACTATCATACAGTACAAGAACTGCATGAGAAATCTATTTTAAAAAGCATATGAATGTAGATGCAAAAATACATCATGATTTAGTAGATTTAATTCCATGAATGTAAAGATAAACATTAGTAAATATTTCAATGTAATTAATGGCACACACACATATATACACATATGCCATTAGTATGTATATATACACATATATGTATACATATATATGCAGAATAACTAGCATAGCTGATAAATGCCAATACATTGTAAAATTCAAAGGCATGTGTGATAAAAGCTTTCAGCAGCCAGATAGGTGGGGCCAAGATGGCCGAATAGGAACAGCTCTGGTCTACAGCTCCCAGCGTGAGCGACACAGAAGAGGGGTGATTTCTGCATTTCCATCTGAGGTACCGGGTTCATCTCACTAGGGAGTGCCAGACAGTGGGTGCAGGTCAGTGGGTGGGCGCACCGTGTGCACGCCGAGGAAGGGCGAGGCATTGCCTCACTCGGGAAGTACAAGGGGTCAGGGAGTTCCCTTTCCTAGTCAAAGAAAAGGGTGACAGACGGCACCTGGAAAATCAGGTCACTCCCACCCAAATACTGCGCTTTTCCAAGAGGCTTAAAAAACGGCACACCAGGAGATTAATATCCCGCACCTGGCTCAGAGGGTCCTACGCCCATGGAGTCTCGCTGATTGCTAGCACAGCACTCTGAGATCAAACTGCAAGGCGGCAGCGAGGCTGGGGGAGGGGCGCCCGCCATTGCCCAGGCTCGCTTAGGTAAACAAAGCAGCCAGAAGCTTGAACTGGGTGGAGCCCACCACAGCTCGAGGAGGCCTGCCTGCCTCTGTAGACTCCACCTCTGGGGGCAGGGCACAGACAAACAAAAAGACAGCAGTAACCTCTGCAGACTTAAATGTCCCTGTCTGACAGCTTTGAGGAGAGCAGTGGTTCTCCCAGCACGCAGCTGGAGATCTGAGAACGGGCAGACTGCCTCCTCAAGTGGGTCCCTGACCCCTGACCCCCGAGCAGCCTAACCGGGAGGCACCCTCCAGCAGGGGCAGACTGACACCTCACACGGCCAGCCGGGTACTCCAACAGACCTGCAGCTGAGGGTCCTGTCTGTTAGAAGGAAAACTAACAGAAAGGACATCCACTCCAAAAACCCATCTGTACATCACCATCATCAAAGACCAAAAGTAGATAAAACCACAAAGATGGGGAAAAAACAGAGCAGAAAAACTGGAAACTCTAAAAAGCAGAGTGTCTCTGCTCCTCTAAAGGAATGCAATTCCTCACCAGCAACGGAACAAACCTGGACAGAGAATGACTTTGACGAGCTGAGAGAAGAAGGCTTCAGACGATCAAATTACTCTGAGCTACAGGAGGATATTCAAACCAAAGGCAAAGAAGTTGAAAACTTTGAAAAAATTTAGAAGAATGTATAACTAGAATAACCAATACAGAGAAGTGCTTAAAGGAGCTGATGGAGCTGAAAACCAAGGCTCAAGAACTACATGAAGAATGCAG
Source organism: Pongo pygmaeus (assembly GCF_028885625.2). NCBI lineage: Eukaryota > Metazoa > Chordata > Mammalia > Primates > Hominidae > Pongo > Pongo pygmaeus. Next base: position 45,817,570 of record NC_072383.2, read on the forward strand.
AAGCCTCAGGAGCTGATGCAATCAAATGGAAGAAAGGGTATCAGCGATGGAAGATGAAATGAATGAAATGAAGTGAGAAGGGAAGTTCAGAGAAAAAAGAATAAAAAGAAACGAGCAAAGCCTCCAAGAAATATGGGACTATGTGAAAAGACCAAATCTACGTCTGATTGGTGTACCTGAAAGTGATGGGGAGAATGGAACCAAGTTGGAAAACACTCTGCAGGATATTATCCAGGAGAACTTCCCCAATCTAGCAAGGCAGGCCAACATTAACATTCGGGAAATACAAAGAACGCCACAAAGATACTCCTCGAGAAGAGCAACTCCAAGACACATAATTGTGAGATTCACCAAAGTTGAAATGAAGGAAAAAATGTTAAGGGCAGCCAGAGAGAAAGGTCGGGTTACCCTCAAAGGGAAGCCCATCAGACTAACAGTGGATCTCTCCGCAGAAACTCTACAAGCCAGAAGAGAGTGGGGGCCAATATTCAACATTCTTAAAGAAAAGAATTTTCAACCCAGAATTTCATATCCAGCCAAACTAAGCTTCATAAGTGAAGGAGAAATAAAATACTTTACAGACAAGCAAATGCTGAGAGATTTTGTCACCACCAGGCCTGCCCTAAAACTGCTCCTGAAGGAAGTGCTAAACATGGAAAGGCACAATCGGTACCAGCCACTGCAAAATCATGCCAAAATGTAAAGACCATCGAGACTAGGAAGAGACTGCATCAACTAATGAGCAAAATAACCAGCTAACGTCATAATGACAGGATCAAATTCACACATAACAATATTAACTTTAAATGTAAATGGACTAAATGCTCCAATTAAAAGACACAGACTGGCAAATTGGATAAAGAGTCAAGACCCATCAGTGTGCTGTATTCAGGAAACCCATCTCATGTGCAGAGACACACACAGGCTCAAAATAAAAGGATGGAGGAAGATCTACCAAGCAAATGGAAAACAAAAAAAGGCAGGAGTTGCAATCCTAGTCTCTGATAAAACAGACTTTAAACCAACAAAGATCAAAAGAGACAAAGAAGGCCATTACATAATGGTAAAGGGATCAATTCAACAAGAAGAGCTAACTATCCTAAATATATATGCACCCAATACAAGAGCACACAGATTCATAAAGCAAGTCCTGAGTGACCTACAAAGAGACTTAGACTCCCACACATTAATAATGGGAGACTTTAACACCCCACTGTCAACATTAGACAGATCAACGAGACAGAAAGTCAACAAGGATACCCAGGAATTGAACTCAGCTCTGCACCAAGCGGACCTAATAGACATCTACAGAACTCTCCACCCCAAATCAACAGAATATACATTTTTTTCAGCACCACACCACACCTATTCCAAAATTGACCACATACTTGGAAGTAAAACTCTCCTCAGTAAATGTAAAAGAACAGAAATTATAACAAACTATCTCTCAGATCACAGTGCAATCAAGCTAGAACTCAGGATTCAGAATCTCACTCAAAACCGCTCAACTACATGGAAACTGAACAACCTGCTCCTGAATGACTACTGGGTACATAACGAAATGAAGGCAGAAATAAAGATGTTCTTTGAAACCAATGAGAACCAAGACACAACACACCAGAATCTCTGGGATGCATTCAAAGCAGTGTGTAGAGGGAAATTTATAGCACTAAATGCCCACAAGAGAAAGCAGGAAAGATCCAAAATGGACACCCTAACATCACAATTAAAAGAACTAGAAAAGCAAGAGCAAACACATTCAAAAGCTAGCAGAAGGCAAGAAATAACTAAAATCAGAGCAGAACTGAAGGAAATAGAGACACAAAAAACCCTTCAAAAAATTAGTGAATCCAGGAGCTGGTTTTTTGAAAGGATCAACAAAATTGATAGACTGCTAGCAAGATTAATAAAGAAGAAAAGAGAGAAGAATCAAATAGATGCAATAAAAAATGATAAAGGGGATATCACCACCGATCCCACAGAAATACAAACTACCATCACAGAATACTACAAACACCTCTACACAAATAAACTAGAAAATCTAGAAGAAATGGATAAATTCCTCAACACATACACTCTCCCAAGACTAAACCAGGAAGAAGTTGAATCTCTGAATAGACCAATAACAGGAGCTGAAATTGTGGCAATAATGAATAGCTTACCACCCAAAAAAAGTCCAGGACCAGATGGATTCACAGCCGAATTCTACCAGAGGTACAAGGAGGAACTGGTACCATTCCTTCTGAAACTATTCCAATCAATAGAAAAAGAGGGAATCCTCCCTAATTCATTTTATGAGGCCAGCATCATCCTGATACCAAAGTGGGGCAGAGACACAACCAAAAAAGAGAATTTTAGACCAATATCCTTGATGAACATTGATGCAAAAATCCTCAATAAAATACTGGCAAAGTGAATCCAGCAGCACATCAAAAAGCTTATCCACCATGATCAAGTGGGCTTCATCCCTGGGATGCAAGGCTGGTTCAATATACACAAATCAATAAATGTAATCCAGCATATAAACAGAGCCAAAGACAAAAACCACATGATTATCTCAATAGATGCAGAAAAGGCCTTTGACAAAATTCAACAACTCCTTCATGCTAAAAACTCTCAATCAATTAGGTATTGATGGGACGTATCTCAAAATAATCAGAGCTATCTATGACAAGCCCACAGCCAATATCATACTGAATGGGCAAAAACTGGAAGCATTCCCTTTGAAAACTGGCACAAGACAGGGATGCCCTCTCTCACCACTCCTATTCAACATAGTGTTGGAAGTTCTGGCCAGGGCAATTAGGCTGGAGAAGGAAATAAAGGGTATTCAATTAGGAAAAGAGGAAGTCAAATTGTCCCTGTTTGCAGATGACATGATAGTATATCTAGAAAACCCCATTGTCTCAGCCCAAAATCTCCTTAAGCTGATAAGCAACTTCAGCAAAGTCTCAGGATACAAAATCAATGTACAAAAATCACAAGCATTCTTATACACCAAAAACAGACAAACAGAGAGCCAAATCATGAGTGAACTCCCATTCACAATTGCTTCAAAGAGAATAAAATACCAGGAATCCAACTTACAAGGGATGTGAAGGACCTCTTCAAGGAGAACTACAAACCACTGCTCAAGGAAATAAAAGAGGATACAAACAAATGGAAGAACATTCCATGCTCATGGGTAGGAAGAATCAATATCGTGAAAATGGTCATACAGCCCAAGGTAATTTACAGATTCAATGCCATCCCCATCAAGCTACCAATGACTTTCTTCACAGAATTGGAAAAAACTACTTCAAAGTTCATATGGAACCAAAAAAGAGCCCGCATCACGAAGTCAATCCTAAGCCAAAAGAACAAAGCTGGAGGCATCACACTACCTGACTTCAAACTATACTACAAGGCTATAGTAACCAAAACAGCATGGTATTGGTACCAAAACAGAGATATAGACCAATGGAACAGAACAGAGCCCTCAGAAATAATGCCGCATATCTACAACTATCTGATCTTTGACAAACCTGAGAAAAATAAGCAATGGGGAAAGGATTCCCTATTTAATAAATGGTGCTGGGAAAACTGGCTAGCCATATGGAGAAAGCTGAAACAGGATCCCTTCCTTACACCTTATACAAAAATCAATTCAAGATGGATTAAAGACTTAAACGTTACACCTAAAACCATAAAAACCCTAGAAGAAAACCTAGGCATTACCATTCAGGACATAGGCATGGGCAAGGGCTTCATGTCTAAAACACCAAAAGCAATGGCAACAAAAGCCAAAATTGACAAATGGTATCTAATTAAACTAAAGAGCTTCTGCACAGCAAAGAAACTACCATCAGAGTGAACAGGCAACCTATAGAATGGGAGAAAATTTTCACAACTTACTCATCTGACAAAGGGCTAATATCCAGAATCTACAATGAACTCCAACAAATTTACAAGAAAAAAACAAACAACCCCACCAAAAAGTGGGTGAAGGACATGAACAGACACTTCTCAAAAGAAGACATTTATGCAGCCAAAAAACACATGAAAAAATGCTCACCGTCATTGGTCATCAGAGAAATGCAAATCAAACCACAATGAAATACCATCTCACACCAGTTAGAATGGTGATCATTAAAAAGTCAGGAAACAACAGGTGCTGGAGAGGATGTGGAGAAGTAGGAACACTTTTACACTGTTGGTGGGACTGGAAACTAGTTCAACCATTGTGGAAGTCAGTGTGGCGATTCCTCAGGGATCTAGAACTAGAAATTCCATTTGACCCAGCCATCCCATTACTGGGTATATACCCAAAGGGCTATAAATCATGCTGCTATAAAGACACATGCACCCGTATGTTTATTGCAGCATTATTCACAATAGCAAAGACTTGGAACCAACCCAAATGTCCAACAATGATAGACTGGATTAAGAAAATGTGGCACGTATACACCATGGAATATTATGCAGCCATAAAAAATGATGAGTTCATGTCCTTTGTAGGGACATGGATGAAATTGGAAATCATCATTCTCAGTAAACTATTGCAAGAACAAAAAACCAAACACTGCATGTTCTCACTCATAGGTGGGAATTGAACAATGAGAACACATGGACACAGGAAGGGGATCATCACACTCTGGGGACTGTTGTGGGGTTGGGGGAGGGAGGAGGGATGGCATTGGGAGATATACCTAATACTAGATGACGAGGTAGTGGGTGCAGTGCACCAGCATGGCACATGTATACATATGTAACTAACCTGCACACTGCGCACATGTACCCTAAAACCTAAAGTATAATAATAATAAATAAAAATTAAAAAAAAGCTTTCAGCAGATCAGAAATAGAAAAAACAGTCCTCAACTTGATAAAGAATATCTACTAGAAAAAATAATAATAAAACCATACTCTGGAAAGAGAACAAATTTCATTAAATTTAGAAGTAAGACAAGCAAACAAGCATGTCCATTGTAACTGTTAATATTCAATATTGTATTTGAGATCCTAAGCAACACAATAAGACAAGAAGAAAGAAATATGAGATAAATGAATTAGAAAGAGTGAAAATTATTTGCCCTGCTAAAACCTAGAAAATCAATTAAAAATGCCAAAAACAGGAGAATTCAGTAGGATAGTCAGATAAAAGATTTATATAACAATATCAAGAACTTTAATATGCAATAGAAATAAGCCAATTAGAATATAATAAATAGGATCCCATTACAAAGGAGGAACATTAATTATAAAATATCTAAGAATAATCTTAATGTAAAATATGTAAGGCTCATAGGAAATAACCTATATATTTCACAGAAGGTCATAGAGGACATGCATAAATAGAGCACTATACCATGTCCTTTTCAAATTATAATAATAAATGCAATAAACACAATTAAAATATCACCAGATTTTTTCTAGAACTTGGTAATCCAATTTCAAAAAGGATTGGGAAAAGTATACATGCAAAGATAACCAAGGCATTTTTTTTTTTAAAAGATCAGTTAGAGACCATTTGCCCACCCAGGTACTAAAACACATCATAAAGCTGTAATAATAAAAACAGTGTAGCACTGGCAAAAAGGTAGAGCAATGAAGTGGAATAGAGTGTACAGAAACAGATCTATATATATATAGGAATTTGTCATATGAGAATGCAGTATTTCAAATCAATGGAGAAATAAATGATTAATTCAACAAATGATATCAAGGCAATAGACAATTCAATTAGGAACAATTTCTACCATTTGCATTGTAGGTAGCATTTCTACCATTTGCAAGGCAAACTCCAAGTGGATTAAAGAACCAAATGTAAAATGGACTTTTAAAGTATTAGAGAAAATATATTTAACCTTGATGTCAGAAAAGCCTTCTTAATTAAGGTACAAAATGCAAAAACCATAAGGTTTAAGATAATATATTAAGTCAAATGAAATGTCTTTTGTACCACAAAAGACATCGTAATCAAAATACTAAACAAGATGCAGACCTGGGAAAACATTTGCAATATATGTAACCCATGTAAGATTGATACAATGAATATCAGTCAGTAAGAAGAAAAGAAACAACTTAATAAAAATTGAGCAACAGAAATTATATAGAAAATTCAATAAAAATGAAATATGTATAGAAAGCAAACATATCAAAAGATCCCCAACCCACAAGTAATCAGGGAAATGCAAACTAAAACAAGAAACTATTTTCATCCATCAGAAGTGAAAATATTATCAAGATTGATAATAAGGCCAGGTGCAGTGGCTCGCACCTGTAATCCCAGCACTTTGCGAGGCCGAGGCAGGAGGATTGCTTGAGGTCAGGAGTTTCAGATCAGCCTGGCCAACATGATGAAACCCCATTTCTACTAAAAATACAAAACATTAGCCAGGCATGGTGGCAGACACCTGTAGTCCCAGCTACTTGGGAGGCTGAGGCAGGAGAAATGCTTGAACTGGGGAGGCGGAGGTTGTAGTGAGCCAAGATTGTGCCACTGTACTCCAGTCTGGGTGACAGAGGGAGCCTCTGTCTCAAAAAAAGAAAAAAGATTGATAATAGCAACTGTAGGCAAAAGTCTACGTTGTTGGTAGGAGAGTAAATTAAAACAGCCTTTTTGGAGGGCAATTTGTCAGTATCTACTAAAATTAAAGAAAGAACATGCCCTTCAACCCAGAATTTTACTTTGAGTATTTGCCCTAAAGAAATACCTACACAAATGTGTAAGAAGGTGTTCACAAACATTTTTACTCAGCACCATTTCTGAAGGCAAAACATTGGAAACCACTGAAATAGCCATTAATTGTTGAATGAATTACCCATTTATACCAAAGAATGTTCTATTAATTGTGTGAAAAAGAATGACAGAGAAGATTCTCTTAGACTGCTAAGTGAAAAAGCATGTTGCAGAACAATACATATCAAATCATATCACGTGTATAAAACAGAGCCCGTGAACAATATAAAGCCATCTCTGTCTATCTCGTATGTGTATTTAAATACATGCAAAAGACCTGGAAGAACACACATCAGTGTTTTGTTAACAGTGGCTGGGTCTGGGAAAAGACTGAGATTGAGCAGATGTTCAAGAGAAATGCTTCACCTGAGTTGAATTCTTCACAATAATGAATCCCTTGTATCATCTTTTGAAAACTGGAAAAGGTCAATGAGAGAACAACCTCACTGCTCAACACACTCTATAGCCCACCCCAAGTCTTTTCTCTTCAGTGCCTTTTTCCATGCATCCTGTCTCCCTGATCACTTGTCATTTAGTTGTTCTTTAATTGTCCTCTCCACACATTTTCCTCATCCCTAGGAAATTTTGGAATGATGACAGACCCCAAGATTATGGCTAGAGCACGGCTAGGGATAAAAGTAACTGAAATAAAATAAAAAAGTCTAATACTCATTTTGTAAAATAAGAATTAAAAAGGAAAAATCTGTTGTCATATTTTGATAAAATATTAAATATTTCTTCCAACCATTCCTTCTGTAGTCCCTCCTTCCATCTTCTTTACTAAAATGGAGATTTCTTTCACAGGAGTGTTACCCGTGATGCCAGGTGCAGGTGAAAGAAGTTGGCATTGAAGAGGAGCAAAAAATGTACCGCTTTTTAGTGCATAAGATCATGAAAACATTGCGCTGTCAGGGGAAAAGTTTGGTTTTCAGAGTTGGACTGTGTTGTCACCAAGAGAAGCACCAAGAAAGGGTGTGGATAACTTAGTCTGCTCATTATAGTCATCTTAGCAAAGTATATTTTTCAAATAATTTTGCATAATCTTTCAACAGGCTTATTCTTGTCATATTTTGTCATTTCTCTCACCCACATCATCTTAATGTTGTAACCCTTATATTCCTCCAAATAACCTATATGTTATCTTTGAACTGAAATGAACTATTAGGGGGCTGCATATTAACAGCTCTATTCCAGCTCCATCTCTTTTTTTTCTACAATAAGCATTTATTTATTCTTTAAATTTTTTTTGAATTTTATCCATCTCCTCTAGGATTTCTAGTTTATCGTCTTTACCAATAGGTTTATGGGGAACCAGGTGGTATTTGATTACATGAGTAAGTTCCTTAGTGGTGATTTGTGAGTTTTTGGTGCACCCATCACCTGAGTGAGCAGTATACACTGAACTCAATGTGTAGTCTTTTATCCCTCACCACCTTCCCACCCTTTCCCCCTGCGTCTCCAAAGTACATTGCATCATTCTTATGCCTTTGCATCCTCATAGCTTAGCTCCCACTTATGAGTGAGAATATATGATGTTTGGTTTCTGTTACTGAGTACTTCACTTAGAATAATAGTCTCCAGTTCCATCCAGGTCGCTGCAAATGCCATTAATCCATTCCTTTTTATGGCTGAGTAGTATTCCCATATATATATGGGAATTATACATATGTATATACACACACACACCGCATATCACATATATATACCACATATATATATACCACATATATATCTTGAGGAAAAATAACAAAACTGGAGAAATCACATTACCTGACTTCAAATTACACTACAGTTTCTATAATGACCAAAACAGCACAAAAACAAACACATAGACTGAAGGAACAGAATAGAGAACCCAGAAAAAAAATCTACAGTGAACTCATTTTCAACAAAGATGCCTAGAGCACACACTGGGGAAAAGACAGTCTCTTCAATAAATGGTGCTGGGAAAACTGACTATTCATATGCAGAAGAATGAAACTAGACTCCTATCTCTCACTATACAAAAAAATGAAATAAAAATGGATTAAAGACTTAAGTCTAAGACCTCAAACTGTGAAACTACTAAAGAAAACACTGGGGAAACTTTCCAGGACATTGGCCTGGGCAAAAATTTCTTGAGTAATACCCCATAAGCACAGGAAACCAAAACAAAAATCAAGTTAAAAAGCTTCTGCACAGCAAAGGAAACAATTTAAAAAGTGTAGAGATAACCCACAGAATGGGAGAAGATATTCACAAAGTACTCATCTGATGAGGGATTAATAACCTGAATATATAAGGAATTCAAACAATTCTATAGAAAAAAATCTACTAATTGGATTTTAAAATGGGCAAAAGATCTGAATTTCTTAATAGATACTGCTCAATAGAAGACACACAAATGGCAAACAGGCATGTGAAAAGATGCTCAACATCATTGATTATCAGACAAACAGACATTAAAACTACAATGAGATATCATCTCACTCCAATTAAAATTGCATTTATCCAAAAGATAGGTAATAACAAATGCTGGAGAGGATATGGAGAAAAGATGTATGCTGTTGGTTGGAATGTAAGTTAGTACAACCACTATGGAAAAAAGTTTGGAGTTTCCTCAAAAAAACTAAAAATGGAGCTACCATATGATCCAGCAATCCCACTGCTGGGTATATACCCCAAATAAAGGAAATCAGTATATTGAAGAGGTATCTGCACTCCCATGTTTGTGGCAGCTCTATTTACAACAGCCAAGATGTGGAAGCAACCTAAGTGTCCATCAACAGATGAATGAATAAAGAACAAGTGGTACTTATACACAATGGAGTACTATTCAGCCAATGAAAAGAATGAGATCCTGTCATTTGCAATAACATGGATGGAAGTGAAGGTTATTGTATTAAGTGAAATAAGCCAGGCACAGAAAGACAAACATCACATGTTCTTCCTTATTTGTGGGATCTAAAAATTAAAACAATTGAACTCATGGAGATAGAGAGTAGAAAGATGGTTACCAGAGGCTAGGAAGGGTAGTGGGGGGTACATGAGGGAAGTCAAGGTGGCTAATGCTTACCAAAAAAAAAAAAAAAAAAAGAAAGAATAAATAAGACCTAGTATTTGATAGCATAACAGAGTGACTATAGTCAAAATAATTTAGTTCTACATTTAAAAATAGCCAAAAGAGTATAACTGGATTGTTTGTAACACAAAGGATAAATGCTTGAGGAGATGGATACCCCATTTTCCATGATGTGATTATTACAAATTGCAAGCCTGGATCAAAATATCTCCTTTATCCCATAAATATATATACCTACTATATACCCACAAAAATTAAAAATTAAAAAATTGATAAAGCAAATTAACTGTAATTTGGAATATTTCCAAAAATGCAAGGTGAAATATTACAGACTACTGATATGGAAATATATGAAGGATTTCTTATTCTGTTAACTTAAAAATTTTAAATTAAAGAACCAAGGGGAAATTCAGTAAAAAACATTAACAGACTGTGAAACACAAGAGAGAACGATGAAAGATGAAATCAATAGAAATTATCTTGACATCAAGATGCCAACTGTAACAAAAATTCTGATCATACCATAGCATGAATTGATTAACAGAAGGAGACAAATTTCAAATAGAAGAAATGGTTAGGCTTTTAGATTATTTGATAACACAATAACAAATCATATGAGCAAACTGGAAATAATTAAAATATATTGCTAATTTGACAAGAAATGTTGACATCCATGGAGATAAGATTAAACTTACATGTCATACTTGATATGACAGCATTTCAATTAGAATATTAATGACAATGTCATTAAAAGTATTAGCAATATTTTAACACATTAAAAAAGTATTTTAATGTTCTTAGTATATTAAAAGAGTATTTAAAAAATTGACATCAATGGAGATAATTTTAAACTCATTATACCACTGCAATAAGAACGCTAATGACAATGTTAGGAAAAGAGTGTTAAAGATTAGTCACTGCACAAGAAAACTTGCGAAGCCTTTACATTTCATAGTGCAACACATCATAAAAATTGAGAGATTTTTTTCAAATTTGACATCCATTTTAAAATTTTACATGACATTACTGGATATAATAACTGGAACCATGAAGCTGAGAAATCTTTTTTAAACTTTTGATAACAAAAAATGGATTTCAACTAACTACGGTAAAGACCAAATTATCTATTTTTTCTTTTTTGTGGAAAATAACATAACAAAATTTATACTTATACATGTCAGTAACATTTTTCTTTTACATTAAGTAGTATTTAATTTTTATGTTAATGTATTTCCTAATTGAGCCAAATAGAATTAGGACATTCTCTGGTTGTAAAGCTTTTTGTTTTTCCTGGAGTAAATCCCTTTTTCTTTTCTTGTTTAGTGAGGGGTCTTGCTGTTTCACCCAGGCTGGAGGGCAGTGGCATGATCTTAGCTCACTGCAGCCTCGAACTCCTGAACCCAAGTGATCCTCCCACCCAAGCCTCCTAAGTAGCTGGGAATACAGATGCCTGCCACTGCACCTGGTTAATTTTTTTTTCTGGAGACGTATTTCACCTTGTTGTCCAGGGTGGTATACTTTTTACTTTTTCTCATTTGGTTAGTTTTCTACACATCTATTTTTAATTTATTCCCAATCTCTCCAAGAAAACTTTTTCATCTTGATGTTTTAATTTTATTTTAAATAATGCTCTTAATGGAAATGTTCAAATATTCAAAAAATAAAATAGAATAAATTTTTATGTTCCCATCATTCAGCTTCAACAGTGACCAACACATCTTCAATCTATTTTCATCTATACCCTCACCTCACTCCCTAATCTCCACTAAATTATTTTGAAACAAATGCCAAACATCATACAATTTCATTCATAAATACTTCAGTATGTATTTCTAAGATAAGAAATCTTAAAATTAGCATCACAATCACACCGTTATCCTACCTAAAAATACTTTAAAATTTCTTAGTAACTTCAAGTCCAGTCAATGTCCATATTTCCTAATTATCTTATATATTGTGATTGGTTGATGTATCTGTAAGTCTCTTAATCTATACTGTTCTTCTGCTGTGTTTTTTTCCTATTATTCTAACTTTTGTTGAATAAATCAGATTATTTGTTCTGAATGATGTTACATACTTGGGATTTTGCTGATTGCCTTTCTGTGGTGGTGTTTAACATTATTCTGTCCCATGTATTTTCTGTAAGTTGGCAATTAGATCTAGAAGCTTATCAAGTTCATGTTTGATTTTTTTCATCTAAGACTGCTTTATAATTGGTGTTGGATACTTCCACCAGGAAGCATATAATATCTGATTTTCTCTCTTTTTGTGATATCAGCTATTAATAATTCTTGTTAGGTCCAGGAATTCATTATGGGCTGTAAAATGTTGATATTCTAATTCTATTATTTCATCTTTGACTTTAGAGAGAAACTTCCTCTCATCAATTATTTGATTACCTACCAGTCCTTACATTAATATCTCTCCAATCACTTTGATTGTCTGAAGCTTATTCTGTCAGATTCCTCAGCAAAAAATTCTCTTGGGTTCTTGCATACATAACAGCTTGAGTGTGATCTTTATAGTTAAAGGTCAGTTTGGTTAGATAAAAAATTCATGGCTCACATTTTCAATCTTGATGGCCTAAAATACGTTAATCTGTTGTTTTCTGCTGTACAGCATTATTACTGACAATGTGATGACAATCTGGTTTTTTCCCTTATCAGTGACTTTGTCTATTTCTATGGATGCCCAGAGGGTTTTTTTTTTTTCATGCCTATTGAAGATTTTTTTTTTATGAAGTATTTATTGATCATTCTTGGGTGTTTCTCGGAGAGGGGGATATGGCAGGGTCATAGGATAATAGTGGAGAGAAAGTCAGGAGATAAACACATGAACGGGTCTCTGGTTTTCCGAGGCAGAGGTCCCTGTGGCCTTCTGCAGTGTTTGCATCCCTGGGTACTTGAGATTAGGGAGTGGTGATGACTCTTTTTTTTTTTTTTTCTTTTATTATTATTATTATTATTATTATTATACTTTAGGTTTTATGGTACATGTGCGCAATGTGCAGGTAAGTTACATATGTATACATGTGCCATGCTGGTGCGCTGCACCCACCAACTCGTCATCTAGCATTAGGTATATCTCCCAATGCTATCCCTCCCCCCTCCCCCCACCCCACAACAGTCCCCAGAGTGTGATGTTCCCCTTCCTGTGTCCATGTGTTCTCATTGTTCAATTCCCACCTATGAGTGAGAATATGCGGTGTTTGGTTTTTTGTTCTTGCGATAGCATGCTGCCTTCAAGCATCTGTTTAACAAGGCACATCTTGCACCGCCCTTAATCCATTTAACCCTGAGTTGACACAGCACATGTTTCAGAGAGCATGGGGCTGGGGGAAAGGTCATAGATCAACAGCATCCCAAGGCAGAAGAATTTCTCCTAGTCAGAACAAAATGGAGTCTCCTATGCCCACCTCTTTCTACACAGACACAGCAACAATCTGATCTCTCCTTCCTTTCCCCACACTTCCCCCCCTTCTTTTCAACAAAACTGCCATCGTCCTCATGGCCCGCTCCCGATGGTCGCTGTCTCTTTGGAGCTGTTGGGTACACCTCCCAGACAGGGCAGCCGGACAGAGATGCTCCTCACCTCCCAGAGGGGGCGGCCGGGCAGAGGTGCTCCTCACATCCCAGACGGGGCAGCTGGGCAGAGGCGCTCCCCACATCCCAGACGGGGCGGCCGGGCAGAGGTGCTCCTCACTTCCTCCCAGACGATGGGAGGCCGGGTAGAGGCACTCCTCACCTCCCAGACGGGGCGGCCGGGCAGAGGTGCTCCTCACTTCCTCCCAGACGATGGGAGGCCGGGTAGAGGCGCTCCTCACCTCCCAGATGGGGCGGCCGGGCACAGGCGCTCCTCACCTCCCAGACGGGGCAGCCAGGCACAGGAACTCCTCACTTCCCAGATGGGGCGGCCAGGCAGAGGCGCTCCTCACCTCCCAGAGGGGGTGGCTGGGCAGAGGCGCTCCTCACTTCCTCCCAGACGGGGTGGCAGCCGGGCAGAGGTGCTCCTCACCTCCCAGACAGGGTGGCCGGGCAGAGGCGTTCCTCACCTCCCAGACGGGGCAGCCGGGCAGAGGCGCTCCTCACCTCCCAGACGGGGCGGCCAGGCAGAGGCGCTCCTCACTTCCCAGACGGGGTGGCGGCCGGGCAGAGGCGCTCCTCACCTCCCAGACGGGGCAGCCAGGCAGAGGAGCTCCTCACTTCCCAGATGGGGAGGCCGGGCAGAAGTGCTCCTCACTTCCTCCCAGATGGGGTGGCAGCCAGGCAGAGGCGCTCCTCACTTCCCAGACGGGGTGGCCGGGCAGAGGTGCTCCTTATCTCCCAGATGGGGCGGCCGGGTAGAGGTGCTCCTCACTTCCTCCCAGACGGGCTGGCGGGTGGGCAGAGGCACTCCTCACCTCCCAGACGGCGCAGCTGGGCAGAGGCGCTCCTCATCTCCCAGATGGGGCGGCCAGGCAGAGGCGCTCCTCACTTCCCAGACGGGGTGAGGGCCAGGCAGAGGCGCTCCTCACCTCCCAGACGGGGCGGCTGGGCAGAGGCGCTCCTCACTTCCCAGATGGGGAGGCTGGGCAGAGGCGCTCCTCACTTCCTCCCAGACGGGGTGGCGGCCAGGCAGAGGCGCTCCTCACTTCCCAGATGGGGCAGCCGGGCAAAGGCGCTCCTCACTTCCTCCCAGATGGGGTGGCAGCCGGGCAGAGGCGCTCCTCACCTCCCAGACGGGGTGGCTGGGCAGAGGCGCTCCTCATTTCCCAGATGAGGAGGCTGGGCAGAGGCGCTCCTCACTTCCTCCCAGACGGGGTGGCGGCCAGGCAGAGGTGCTCCTCACTTCCTCCCAGACGGGGTGGCGGCCGGGCAGAGGTGCGCCACACTTCCCAGACTGGGCGGCCGGGCAGAGGCGCTCCTCACATCCCAGACGATGGGCGGCCGGGCACAGACGCTCCTCACTTCCTCCCAGACGGGGTGGCGGCTGGGCAGAGATGCTCCTCACTTCCTCCCAGATGAGGTGGTGGCCGGGCAGAGGCGCTCCTCACTTCCCAGACGGGGTGGCCAGGCAGAGGTGTTCCTCACTTCCCAGACGGGGCTGCCGGGCGGAGGAGCTCCTCACATCCCAGACGATGGGCGGCCAGGCAGAGAGGCTCCTCACTTCCTAGACGGGGTGGCGGCGGGGCAGAGGCTGTAATCTTCACACTTTAGGAGGCCAAGGCAGGCGGTTGCGAGGTGGAGGTTTTAGCGAGCCGAGATCACGCCACTGCACTCCAGCCTGAGCACCACTGAGCATTGAGTGAGCCAGACTCTGTCTGCAATCCCAGCACCTCGGGAGGCCGAGGCTGGCAGATCACTTGAGGCCAGGAGCTGGAGACCAGCCCGGTCAACACGGCGAAACCCCATCTCCACCAAAAATACAAAAACCAGTCAGGCGTGGCGGTGCGCGCCTGCAATCCCAGGCACTCCACAGGCCGAGGCAGGAGAATCACAGGAGCCTGAGGCAGAGAGGTTGCAGGGAGCTGAGATCATGGCAGTACACTCCAGCTTCAGCAACAGAGGGAGACCGAAAAAAGGAGAGGGAGACCAAAGAAAGGGGAGAGGAAAAAAGAAGGAGAGGGAGAGGGAGAGGGAGAGCTGCTTTTTTTTTTTTTTGAGACGGAGTCTCGCTCTGTCCGCCCAGAGGGTTTTTTAAAAATTTTGTTTAAAATCTTACTATTTTACAGACTATGTCTTGATAGTGACCATTCCGAATCCATTTTCTCAGGTACACAGTATTTTCTTCTTACATGGAAATTCAAGTTTTTTTTTATTTTAGGAAAGTTTTTTTTAGTTTATTTTATTATTATTATACTTTAAGTTTTAGGGTACATGTGCACAATGTGCAGGTTAGTTACATATGTATACATGTGCCATGCTGGTGTGCTGCACCCATTAACTTGTCATTTAGCATTAGGTATATCTCCTAATGCTATCCCTCCCCTCTTCCCCCACCCCACAACAGTCCCCAGAGTGTGATGTTCCCTTTCCTGTGTCCATGTGTTCTCATTGTTCAATTCCCATCTATGAGTGAGAACATGCGGTGTTTGGTTTTTTTGTCCTTGCGATAGTTTACTGAGAATGATGATTTCCAATTTCATCCATGTCCCTACAAAGGACATGAACTCATCATTTTTTATGGCTGCATAGTATTCCATGGTGTATATGTGCCACATTTTCTTAATCCAGTCTATCATTGTTGGACATTTGGGTTGGTTCCAAGTCTTTGCTATTGTGAATAGTGCTGCAATAAACATACGTGTGCATGTGTCTTTATAGCAGCATGATTTATAGTTCTTTGGGTATATACCCAGTAATGGGATGGCTGGGTCAAATGGTATTTCTAGTTCTAGATCCCTGAGGAATCACCACACTGACTTCCACAATGGTTGAACTAGTTTCCAGTCCCACCAACAGTGTAAAAGTGTTCCTATTTCTCCACATCCTCTCCAGCATCTGTTGTTTCCTGACTTTTTAATGATCACCATTCTAACTGGTGTGAGATGGTATCTCATTGTGGTTTTGATTTGCATTTCTCTGATGGCCAGTGATGGTGAGCATTTTTTCATGTGTTTTTTGGCTGCATAAATGTCTTCTTTTGAGAAGTGTCTGTTCATGTCCTTCACCCACTTTTTGATGGGGTTGTTTGTTTTTTTTCTTGTAAATTTATTTGAGTTCATTGTAGATTCTGGATATTAGCCCTTTGTCAGATGAGTAAGTTGTGAAAATTTTCTCCCATTCTGTAGGTTGCCTGTTCACTCTGATGGTAGTTTCTTTTGCTGTGCAGAAGCTCTTTAGTTTAATTAGATCCCATTTGTCAATTTTGGCTTTTGTTGCCATTGCTTTTGGTGTTTTAGACATGAAGTCCTTGCCCATGCCTATGTCCTGAATGGTAATGCCTAGGTTTTCTTCTAGGGTTTTTATGGTTTTAGGTCTCATGTTTAAGTCTTTAATCCATCTTGAATTAATTTTTGTATAAGATGTAAGGAAGGGATCCAGTTTCAGCTTTCTACATATGGCTAGCCAGTTTTCCCAGCACCATTTATTAAATAGGGAATCCTTTCCCCATTTCTTGTTTTTGTCAGGTTTGTCAAAGATCAGATAGTTGTAGATATGCGGCGTTATTTCTGAGGGCTCTGTTCTGTTCCATTGATCTATATCTCTGTTTTGGTACCAGTACCATGCTGTTTTGGTTACTGTAGCCTTGTAGTATAGTTTGAAGACATGTTAGGAAAGTTTTTTATTGTTGTTATAGCTTTTAGGATTTCTTATGTTCCATTGCTATAATTTTCTACTTTGGGGATTCCTGTTATGGCAGGGAGTGTTGAACCTCCATTGAAGATTGTAATCCCTTTCTCAGAATGATGTTTTCAGGGCCAGGTTGTGGTGAGTCTCTCCTGTAATCTCAGCACTTTTGGAGGCTGAGGTGGGAGGATAGCTTGAGGCCAAGAGTTTGAGACCAGCATGGGCAACATACCCATCTCTACAGAAAAAAAAAAAAAAAAAAAATGTCGGTCATGGTGGTGGGAGGATTGCTTGAGCCCAGGAGTTTGAGACTGTGTGGAATATGTTTATGCCATATGATCATGCCACTGCACTCCAGCTGGGTGAGAGCCTGTGTCTAAGAAAACAGCAATAATAAAAAAATAGCGTTTTAAAATTCGTAAAACACAGGCCAGGCCGGTGGCTCACTCCCGTAATCCCAGCACTTTGGGAGGCCGAGGTGGGTGGATCACCTGAGGTCAGGAGTTCGAGACCAGC
This sequence comes from Pongo pygmaeus, assembly GCF_028885625.2. NCBI lineage: Eukaryota > Metazoa > Chordata > Mammalia > Primates > Hominidae > Pongo > Pongo pygmaeus. The sequence continues at coordinate 45,835,136 of NC_072383.2, forward strand.
CTGGCCAACCTGGTGGAACCCCATCTCTACTAAAAATACAAAAATTAGCTGGGCGTGGTGGCACATGCCTGTAATCCCAGCTACTCGGGAGGCTGAGGCAGGAGAATCACTTGAACCCAGGAGGCAGAGGTTGCAGTGAGCCTAGATCGTGCCATTGCACTCCAGCCTGGGTGACAGAGTAAGACTCCATCTCAAATAATAATAATAATAATAAGACACAATACATAGGTTTAGAAAGGAAAGCAATTATATGCTGCAATGTAGTTTTGTTAAAACTACATTTGGAAAACACAAGTTGAAAAGATATTTGCACACCCATGTTCAACAGCAGCCTTATTCACAATAGCCAAAAGGTGGAAGTAACCCAAGTGGCCATCAATAGATAAATGGACAAACAAAATGTGGTATAAGCATACAATGGAATATTATTCAGCCTTAAAAAGAAAGGAAATTCTGCTACAACATGGATGAAACTTGAAGACATTGTGCTTAGTGAAAGAAGCCAATCACAAAAGGATGAATATTGTATGATTCCACTTATAAGTGGTATAAAAGCCAAATAGTCAATAGTAGTCAAATTCATAGAGATAGAAAGCAGAGTGATGGTTGCCAGGGGCTGGCAGGAGGAGGAATGGAGCGTTATTGTTCAATGGGTACAGAGTTTCAGTTGGGAAAGATAAGAAAGTTCTGGAGCTGGATAGATGTTTGCACACAGGTTGTACTTAGTGCCACAGACACTTAAAATGATTAAAATGGTAAATTTTATGCTATGTGTATTTTACCACAATTTTAAAAAAACAGAAAATGCATTTGTATATGTAACATGTATGCTTCTTTATATGTACTAGGTAAAAAGATTTTATATGTATTAGTAACAAGATTACACATAGGTATCTACGGTAACATGTGATCTAGTGGCAAGTCTCATAATTACCAGAATTTTGAAGTAGTGATAAGTCTAAACAATATTTTAAAATATCTGCAGCATTGGCAATGTGATGTAAAAATATCTGGTGACAAAGTCAGAGGTTCTGCTAATATTACTGTGGCTTCTTAGCTAAGGTCGCAATTAAATAAAATGATAAATTTCAGTTAGATTAAGTGAAAATGAAGATGTAATGTTCATCCAAGTTCACAGACCCCCTTTTTTCTAAGTAGATATCCCTTCAGAATTTGTGGCCTCTCAGGTAAGAATCCTTATATTTGTGTTAGATCTTCTTTTTTGATATTTGAAATTCATTATTTTTCCTTTATCTTTTTAAAAACCTTTTTAAGATTTCTCTTTTTAAATTGAGATAAAATATACGTGCATAAAGGTGGCCAAATCAGTGAATTTTTGACAAAATATATATAGTTGTATAACCAAGTATCCCAATGAAGATGTAGAACATTTCCATCATCCTAGAAATTTTCTTTGTGTCGTATTCTAGTTCATTTCTCTAAAGCTCAGAGGCAACCACTTTTCTTGAATTTCATGTAAATATAATTACATAGTTAAGTACTCTCTGGTGTCTGGTTTCCTTCACTGAACATGCCATTATTGAGATTCATTCATACTGTTACGTGTATACTCTTTTATTTATTTATTTATTTTTGAGATGGAGTCTTGCTCAGTTGCCCAGGCTGGAGTTCAGTGATGCAATCTTGACTCACTGCAGCCTCTGTCTCCTGGGTTCAAGTGATTCTCCTGCCTCAGCCTCCCAAGTAGCTGGGATTACAGGCATGTGCCGCCATGCCTGGCTAATTTTGTTATGTGTATAATTTTTAATTTTATTGTTGAATAGTATTCCGTGAAATGAATATATCACAACTGTTCATTTATTCTGCTGTTGATAGACATTTGGGTAGTTTCCAGCTTTTCACTATAATGAATAAAAGTTCTGTAAACACCTGTAGATGTATGTTTTTATTTCTCTTAGGTAAATACCAAAAAGTAGAATTGCTGGATCATACAGTGGGTGTATGTTTAACTTTACAGAAAACTGCCAGTTTTCCAAAGTGAGTGTACCATTTCATACTCCCAATAGTAACATATCAGATTGGGTGAGAAGTGGTGTTTCATTATGATTTTAATTTGCATTTTGCCTGCAACTAATATTGAGAATCCTTTTATATGTTTTTTTAGCCACCTCTACATTTTTTTTTTTTTTTTTTTTTGAGACGAGTCTAGCTCTGTCACCCAGCCTAGAGTGCAGTGGCGTGATCTCGGCTCACTGCAAGCTCCACCTCCCAGGTTCACGCCATTCTCCTGCCTCAGCCTCCTGAGTAGCTGGGACTACGGGCGCCCGCCACCACGCCTGGCTTTTTTTTGTATTTTTAGTAGAGACGGGGTTTCACCGTGTTAGCCAGGATGGTCTCAATCTCCTGACCTCGTGATCTGCCCGCCACGGCCTCCCAAAGTGCTGGGATTACAGGTGTGAGCCACTGTGCTCAGCCCTGCATCTTTTGTGAAGTGTCTGATCAAGTCCTCTGCCCATGTTTTGAAACTGTTGTCATTGTAGGACTTCTATGAATATTCTGGATACAATTCTTTTATTTGACAAACAGATTGCAAATATTTTCAACTGGTCTGTGATTTGCCTTTTCATTTTTTAGAAGGTGTCTTTTGGCCGGGTGCTGTGGCTCATGCCTGTAATCCCAGCACTTTGGGAGGCCGAGGCGGGTGGAATACCCTGAGGTCAGGAATTTGAGACCAGCCTGGCCATCATGGTGAAATTCCATCTCTACTAAAAATACAAAAATTAGCTGGGCGTGGTGGCACGCAGCTGTAATCCCAGCTACTCGGGAGACTGAGGCAGGAGAATAGCTTGAATCTGGGAGGCAGAAGTTACAGTGAGCCAAGATCGCGCCACTACACTGCAGCCTGGGTGACAGAGCGAGGCTCCAGGCTCCCTCTCAAAAAAAGAAAGTACCTTTCAAGCAGCAAAAAATGTTAATTTTGATGATATCTAATGTATCCATTTTTAATTTCTAGTTATTATTCTGGTGTCTATTATAAGAAATCTTTGCCTCCTCAAGGTTGCAAGACATTCTTCTATGTATACACCTAAAAATTTTAATATTTCAGATTTACATTTATTTCTGATTCATCTTGAATTAATTTTTATTTTCAGAAAGATGTCAATATTGAGCCAAGATTGACTTGTTTTCCTATACATTTGTCAACTTGTTCTACTACAATTTATTGAAAAGCTTTCCTTTCCTCAATGAATTGTCTTGGAACCTTTGCTGAAAATAAATTGACCACATATATGTAGGTTTACTTCCAAATTCTTTGTTCTGTTCCATTGATACTGTAGTGTATGTAACTCCTCCAACTTTGTTCTTTTCCCAGATAGCTGTAAACATTCTAGGTTATTGGCTTCCTACAAAAATTTTAAAATGACTTTGTCCATTTCAACAAAAGATCTTGCTGAGATTTTGAATGGAATTGCATGAATTCTATAGGGCAATTTTAGAAAAATTGATGTCTTAATAATATTGAGTCTTCAAATCCTTAAACAATGTATTTCTCTTAATTTATTTAGGTCTTTTAAATTCGTATCAGCAGTGTTTCACAGGTCAATATCAAGATCTTATATATCTTTTGTTAAATTTATATATAAATATATCATGTTATTGGATAGCACTGTAATTTTTTTAACTTTCATTTTAGGTTTGGTGGTACATGTGCAGATTTGTTATATAGGTTAACTCATGTAATGGGGGCTTGTTGTATAGACTATTTTGTCACCTAGGTACTAAGCAAGTACCCAGTAGTTATTCTTTCTGTTCCTCACTCTCCTCCCACCCTTCACCCTCCTCCCACCCTTCACCCTTCATGCCCTGGTGTTTGTTGTTCCCTTCTTTGTGTTCATGAGTTCTCATAATTTACCTCCCACTTATAAGTGAGAATAGGTGGTTTTGGTCTTCTGTTCCTGCGTTAGTTTGCTAAGGATGACGGCCTCCAGCTCCATCCATGTTTCTGCAAAAGACATAGGGCTGTACAGTATTCCATGGTGTATATGTGCCACGTTTTCTTTATCCAATTTTTCCCAATTGTTTGTGGCTATAATATAGAAATACCATAGAAATTTATATATAAATAATGCATCATGTGACTTTGCTATATTCACTTATTACTGCTAATAGCTTTATGTAGATTGCTTAGGACTTTATATGAATGCAATCACGTTGTCTATAGTTAAAGGCAATTTCTATTCTTCCTTTACACTCTTCATAACTGCAGCTTCTTTTTTCTTACTTTATTGCACTGGCCAGAAATCCAGTGTTACATTGAATAAAAAATGCAAGAGTGGAAATACTTTTTAAAAATTCCACATTTGAGGGAAAAAGTTTTCAACATTTTATCTTAAGTATGGTATGAACTATAGGTTTTTTTGTTTTGTTTATTCATTTTTTGGTAGATTTATTTTGTTAGATTGAAGACGTCTACCTTTAGTATTTCAAATTTATTTTCTTGAGGTCTGCAATGTACCTCCAAAGATTTTTTAAATTTCCTGTGTTTTAACAGTTATAATTTCTTTTGATATGTTTATTCTTTCTCTTTTTATCTTAGTTGGGTTAGGTAATAGTTTATTTTGTTTCAAACAATCAGGATTTTCATTTATTAAGTAAATATATCTTTTTCTGTTCATTAATTTTTTATTTTATCTGTATTTGTTATGCTTTTTCTTTTACTTTATTATTCTAGCTTTATAAATTATAAATTTAATTGATTTGTTTTCATTATTTCATCTTTATTAATGTATATGTTTAAAGCCTTAAAATTTTATCTGATCGCTGCTTTAAATGTACTTTATAAATTCTTAAATGTCATGTTTTTTATTATAATTACTTTTTGGAAACTCTTGTTATTTTGGTTGTATGTCACCCTGGAATTGTTGGATAAAATGTTTTAAGGCTGGGCGCAGTGGCTTACGCCTGTAATCTCAGCACTTTAGGAGGCTGAGGTGGGCGGGTCACCCGAGGTAAGGAATTCGAGATCAGCCTGTCCAACATGGTGAAATACTGTCTCTACTAAAAATACAAAAATCAGCTGGGCGCGTTGGCAGGCACCTATAATCCCAGCTACTCAGGAGGCTGAGGCAGGAGAAACACTTGAACCCAGGAAACGGAGGTTGCGGTGAGCCAAGATAATGCCACTGCACTCCAGCTTGGGTGACAGAGCAAGACTCCATCTCAAAAAGTAAAAAATAAAAAATAAAAATAAAATAAAATAAAATGTTTAAAAATATTCTAGTGGAACTTTTTAAAATTTTAATTGTTGCTTATTTATGGTTTTATTATGTTGAGATCAGAGTAATTTTTGTAATATTTTTACTTTATTTAACATAAATAATACTTTCTTTATGACCTAATATATAATCAACTTCTGTGAATTTCCCTCTTTACTAGAGAAAAGGTGTAGTATCTATTATTAGGATATACTCCAATATGTCTCCATATGATCTACTTACTTGTTAAGTTGTGTAGGTGTATTAGTCTGTTCTCACATTGCTATAAAAAAACTACCCAAGACTGCATAATTTGTAAAGAAAAGAGGTTTAATTGGCTCATGGTTCTGCAGGCTGTACAGGAAGCATGACTTGGGAGCCCTCAGGAAACTTATAAGAATGGCAGAAGGTGAAGGGGAAGCAGGCATGTCTTTCTTACATGCTGGAGCAGGAGGAAGAGAGAGAAAGGTGAAGGCTACATACTTTTAAACAACCAGATCTCATGAGATCTCAGTCACTATCACAAGAACAGCAAGGGGGAACTCACACCAGGGCCTCCCTCCAACACTGGGGATTATAATTTGACATAAGATTTGGGTGGGGACACAAATTCAAAACATATCAGTAAGTCTTATACGTATTCTTACTTATTTTTTGTCCACTTGAGAAGAGTTTGTTAAAATCTATTATGTGTTTCAAGCTATGTTTCCTATAGATTTTGCTTTATAAATGTAATAAAAGTTCTGTAAACTTTTGTGGATGTTTTCTGACTTGAATTCTATGTTGTTACAAGAAACACAGCCCTGCTTTCTTGTTTTTGTTTTTTGTTTTTTTTTTTTTTGATTTGCTTGCTATATATTTTCCCAGACTTTTTTTTTTTAGCCCTTCTGAATCATGTTGTTTTAGGTGTGTGCCTTACATATACCATAGAGTTAGGTCTTGCTTTGTGAGCCAATTTTAAAATATTTTTCTTTTAATAGGTAATTTAAGTTCATTCACATTTATTATTAAGGCTGATAAGCAATTATTTTATATGTCTTTCATGAGTATTATGTTTTTTCTTTATGTAAATGTTTTCTTTGTCCTTTTATTTAGAGGTTATTTAACCTTTTATTATATTTTTTCAGTCTTTAATGATAGTCTGATTCTCACCTATTGCCTATGCAACTATTAATGAGTCTATTCTACTCTGTTTTCCTTCTCCTTTCTCTTCTCCTTTTTTTGCATTATTCTTACATCTTTCTCTTTTCTTTTGTTTTATCCATAGTTTTACAATTAAATATGTAAAATACTACCCATCAGGTTTTTTGATGATGTTTTATCATTTATCCTTGATTGAATAAAACTCCCCCCCAAGTAGGTTTGTCAGAAAGCACTCAAATATACTGTACCCCCTGAGATTTTGCATGTTCAATATGCTTTTTTATAACATTGATACTTGAAGTACAACTTGGTTAGATATCAATCTTGGCTCACAGTCTCTTTTCTTAAGTTTTTTGAAAATGTCACTCCATTTTTGCCTTGTTTTGTAAGTTGCTCTTGAGAAGTTTAATGCCTAATTCTCTTGTCTTTTCAGGTTATTTGGTCTTTCCTTCTGCTGGAGGCCCTGAGTGTTCCTTCTTGATCTTTAAAGTTTACGCTTTTTTTACTAGCTGACCATTGGTACTCTAAGGTTCTTTCAATATGTAAATTCAGATTTTTCAAAATTTCTATAAGGTTTTCTTTTATTGTGATTTTAAATAAGTGTTCTATTTCATTGACTTATTTTTCTTTCTTTCAGAGACTACAATTATATGCCTGTTGAATCTTCTTTACCTTCCTTCCATCTCAATACTTTTCTAACTCTTCATATTTATTTTATCTTTATTTTCTTGGCTGTTTTCTTGCCTTACCTTTTATTACATTTTTATTTGAATCTATTATACCAAAGGCAACTTGTAACTTTATCCTTGTATTTGAAGCGATTTTGCCTTTATCTTACATTCCTCTTCTGAGTATAATCAGTTCTAGTTTTATTTAGCCCTATTTTTTGTCCATTTATTATGTTTTACAACTTCTGATTTAAGCTGGTTTTTCATATTAAAAAATGATCGTTTGAGGTTATTTAATTCAGTTTAAAATGTTGTGCTACAGTTTTCTTCTGCTTTTTTGCTTGTTTGAAGGGAATGACTTTTTATAAGCTGAAATGTTTTGATTCTTATTTTCTGTGTTTTTCCTGTAGTAATCATGTCTGTATTTAGGCTGTTTCACCTATTCATTTTGTGGATTTCTGGTGATTTACAAGATTACTGGCTGAAAAGCATCTTCTCCTATCAGTGGAGTAAAGCGTAAGTTTTATTTTTGTTTTGAAATGGATGGATTTTTATCTTTGGTGGTCATGGCAGGAGGAAATGAAGAGTTTGAGTCCTCTGATTATTCTGGCTTTTCTTTTCTTTTTTTTTTTGGTCTTTTAAGACTCTAAATTTCTTCCTTTTATCTGTTTTTCCTTTTACTCATATTTACAAAAGTTCTTTTCTCCCACATAAGCAATGCCTTTCAAAGACTGTCACTCTCAATTACATGCATTTTTGAGTTGCTTCCTTGTAATCATTGCTCTGATCCACCAGAGCACACATCCCCTCTCGGTTTCTTTCTCTCTCTCTCAACAACATAATGAGTTTATATTCAATATGGCATTTCTCACCATGGAGATGCTATTTAGTTAATCAATATAAAGGTTTTAGTTTTGGTCTTTTGTTTTACGTTAAATATCTTCTCCATTTCAATGTTAATATAAAGGGCTTTTTACATTAAATATTTTCTCTATTTCATTAATAGATAGATTGAATACATTTTCTAAATATTTTGTCTCTAAGGAAATGAAACTTTCCATTTTTGACTGGATCTATTTGATATTCAAGTACAATATTAACTTGGGAGATAACAAAACAAGTATCTAATTAAAATATAGAGAAAAGACTTCTCAACAATTTAGTAGGCAGTGATTATAACTGAACGGTGGTGATTTTCCAATATTTTGGGAAAAGATCTTTTTTCTTGCTATTTCATGTGCTTCAGAACTTCCTATTTCATGTGCTTTCAAAACTATGAAATATTACTTATGCAAAGTCCAGTCATCTTACTTTTTGATCTCTTTTCTAACTGTCAAATATAAATTATAGGTTGCATTTTTCAGCACATTATTTGTTGTGAATAAAACTTTTTTCCCCATTTAGCATATATCAATTGGTTCCCATTTATAGAGAAGCATCTTAGAATGTGAAATTAGCTCCATTTGTTGTTTCTTGGGAACTTTCAGACACTGAAGCTCAGTTTTAACCTTAACAGTACAAAGGCTTTTAGGGTGAGATTTTTACATCTCATCTGTCTATTTTTCTTTCACGCATAAACTCAAATAAGCACAATTGCCTGTAATGCTGAGAATCATACCAAACAAGAGTGATTTCCTCTGGCTTCCCCTACTTCAACAACAATCAGCACCGAAAAACATGAAATGAGAATGTACAGTAATTATGCTAAAATAGGTCATAACGTTGGGATATTAAGGTGGCTGCATCTTGAGGACTTCAGGTTCCAAAAAAATGGTATAATTCTATCTGACGTGAAATACTCCCTTCCTGGAACTCTGGATATGAGGTTAAGAGGTTCTACTTGACACCTGCTTCCTAGAAGCAGCCATTATAGGAATGAGAAAAGAACAGTCTCCAAACTGCATTTCCCACAATCCCATAAATCCTTTCCAGTCTTTTCAAACCTAGGGTGGCCCTTCTTCTGTGGAAGTGATTTTAGATAAATCTTAGGCACCCCACTAATTTCCCTCTTCTTTTTTCCATGCAGTTCTTCTAAATGGCCTTTACGCACCATAAAAGTTTGTCAAAGGAGCACGAGTGATAGATATGTTTGGATTTGATATTTATTTTTCTACTTAGAGCTATTTTGAAATTTATGTCTTTTTTTCTATTCAATGGTCCCCTTCTTTCCTTCCTTCCTTCCTTCCTTCCCTCCTTCCTTCCTTCCAAGCCTATATTGCTTTTGGAGTACATTTGGAGAGATTCAGTTTTAGGTAGCCATCATTATCCCTGGCTAGCCAGAATTCAGCCATTTTGGTTCCCATTTTTGCTACTGAAAAGTTTCTTTTGGTCTGATTATGTTTTCTCTTTGTATTTGGTATTTTGAAATTTTACCATATTGTTTCTTTATTTTTATTTATCATGTTTAAGATTTGTGGTTCCTCTTAAATTTAGGGACAAATGTTTTTCATTAACTTGAAAAAAATTACTCAGCCATTATCTTTTTTAATAGTTTCTTTTTCATTCTTTTGATCATTACCACATGTTAATTTTTTCTTTTTCTATCTTCTACATCTCTTAACTCTGTTTTATTTTCGTTTGTATCACTGTTTTTTTGAGGTGCATCTGGGTAATTTTTTAATACCATCTTAGAAATTTTCTAGTTGTTTCTTGTTCTGTGTGTAACGTACTGTTGAAATGTCTGTTAAGTTTTTTATTTCAAAAGTTGTATTTTAGTTCTATAAGTCCTATTTGTTTCTTCTCAATATACCTAACTTCATTGGTAGTATCACGTTCCCTTCTCATGCTTTCAACTTCAGTCTTGCTTTCTTGAAACATCTTAAGTTTACTTATATTGTAAAATAAAGACAAAAAATTTCACTATCTGAGGTGTTTAATTTGGTGTTTCTTGTTTATTTTAACTATTGATCAAAGTGGTTGCTTTGTAATTCTGGATTCTTAGTTCGTGGTTGGCTGGACTTTAGATATAGAAGTCCTGTGCAATCTGTTTTGTGAGAGGCCTTATGTTTGCTTCTGCCAACTACCCTAGAAAGATACTAACTCAGAACTACCTTATAATAATTATTTGGCTTAACATTTCTGGGACCATACATGAAGTGTAAATTCATGAGAGAAGATTTCTGGTTATACATTTTCAAGGGAGAATTTTTTCCCCCAGAACACTGGCCAACAGGGACAAGTCTCCCATTGTTTTCCTCTGTCAATGGCAAGATGAGAAGTCTTCTGCCTCTTTTTCTTTTTTTGGAGATAGGATCTTGCCCTGTTGCCCAGGCTGAAGTGCAGTGGCACAAATGTACTTCACTGTAATCTTGACCTCCTGGGCTCAAGTGATCCTCCCATCTCAGCCTCCTGAGTAGCTAGGACTGCAGGCATGCTGTCACAACTGGCTAATCAAAAAAAAATTTGTGGACATGGGATCTCTACAAATGTTATGTTGCTCAGGCTTGTCTCCAACTCCTGGCCTCAAGTGATCCTCCTGCCTTGGCCTCCCAAAGTCCTGGCTTTATAGGTATGAACCACAATGCCCAGCAAATTTTTGCCATTCTTTAATTGGGTATACAAGCCTTTGAGGGTACAAGCTTCAGTGATTATCTCATTTTCAACTCCCTACATTATGTAGATCTATGCCTTTGCCTCATCTTCTAGCATAATCATTTGTAACCGCTTATTTGTTAAAATCTGCAAACAGATTTTAACAAATCTGTTAAACATCCTGACAAAATGGCGTTGGCACCTAACTGTCATTCTGACTTTTAGCTTTTACTCTTTTTGCCCACTGAGGACTTTTCTTATTTTCTTGAAAGCTCAGCAAGCATTTGATAGGATTTAATAAATATTTTATATAGCATTGCCAGGGTTTTATAGTTATGTAGGAGGGAGAATGGAAAGGTGGTTTAGTAATGGAAACCTTTCCCCAAATCCTTTTCTTTACTGAGAAATAATAATTGATGAATCAGTACCAATAAATTTATTATTTGCTAAAGTCCATTGTTTACCATTAGGATTCACTCTCTGTGTTGTATTTTCTGTGTTTTGACAAATATATAATGGCATGGATACACTATTATAGTATCATACAGAATAATACCTATTCATCCTCCACCTATTCATCCTCTTTTCTTCCTGCTAAATACCTAGCAACCACTGATTTTTTTAACCATTTCCATGTTTTGTCTTTTCCTGTATACTATATAGTTGGAATCATACAGGATGTAGTCTTTTTAGATAGGCTTCTTTCACATAGCAATATATATTTAAGGATCATCCATATATTTTTTGTGGCTTCATAGCTAATTTCTTTTTATTGTTGAATAATATTCCACTGTAAAGATGTACCACAGTCTGTTCATCCATTCACCTACTGAGTGACATCTTGGTTGCTTCCAAGTTTGGATAGTTGTGAAAAAAGCTGCTATAAACATTTGTGTGCAGTTTTCATCTCATTAGTAGATACCAAGGAGTGTGACTGCTGGATCATATGGTAAGAGCATGTTTAGTTTTGTAAGAAATTGCCAAACTGGATTCCAAAATGGTTGTACAATTTTGCATTCCCACCAGCCATAAATGAGACTTCTCATTGCTCCACATCCTTGCTAGCATTCGTGTTGCCAATATTTGAAATTTTAGCCATCCTAATAGGTATGCAGTTGTATCACACTGATGTTTTAATTTGCAATTCCCTAATGATAGATGATTGAACATCTTTTCATATACACATTTTCCATTTGCATATCTTCTTTGGTAAGGAGTCTGCTCAGATTTTTGTCCACTGTTTGATTAGGTTGTTGTTTTCTTATTGTTGAGTTATAAACGTTTTTGTATATTTTGGACACCAGTCCTATATCAGATACATGTTTTGCAAATATTTTCTTGCAGTCTATGGCTGGTTTTAGTCTCTGAGGCATTGTCTTTCACAAAAGCACAAGTTTTTAATTTTAGTGAAGTACATCTTAGCTTTTTCTTTTATGCATCATGCTGTTGGTGGTGTATCTAAAAAGTCATTGTCAAAGCTAAGGTCACCTGGATTTTCTTCTATATTATTTCTAGTAGTTTTATAGTTTTGTATTTTATATTTAGGTCTATAATTTATTTGAGTTAATTGTTGTGAAAGGTGTAAAATCTATGTGTAGATTCATTTTTTTGCATGTGGATGTCTAATTTTTTTCAGCACTATTTGTTGAAAAGAATATCCTCTCTTTGTTTAATTGCCTTTGCTCCTTTGTCAAAGACCAATTGACTATATTTGTATGGGTCTATGTCTAGGCTTACTATTCCATTCCATTAGCCTATTTCTTTCTTTCTTTCTTTTTTTCTTTTTTTTTTTTTTGCCAATACCACACTTCTAATTACTATAGTTTTATATTGTCTTTTTTTTTTTTTTTTTAAGTTCCAGGGTACATGTGCAGGATGTGCAGGTTTGTTACATAGGTAAATAAACATGTGCCATGGTGATCTGCTGCACCTATCAACCCATCACATAGGTATTAAGTCCCACATGCTTTAGCTTTTTTCCCTAATGTTCTCCCCCTATATTGAGCTTTGAAGCTGAGGAGTGTCAGTTCTCCGATTTTGTTCTCCTTCAATATTGTGTTGGCTATTTTGGGTCTTTTGCCTTTCTGTATAAACTGAAGAATCCGTTTTTTATACTTGCAAAATAACCTGCTGTGTTCTTTTTTTCAAAATTGTTTTGGATAGTTTAGTTCATTTGCATTGCCAAATACATTTTAGAATTCATTTTCTGTTTCTACAAAAATTTGTCTAGTATCTTTTTGGAGATTGTGTTGAATCTATATATCAGTTAGGGAGAAAGGATATTTTAACAATATTTTGTTTTCCAATTCATGAACACAATATATCTTTTCACTTATTTATGTCTCCTTTGATTTCTTTTTTTTCTTTGTAGTTCTTATCATAAAGGTATTGTAGATGTCTTGTCAGACACAATTAATTTTGGACATTGACGTTGCTGAACTGACTTATTTTGCAAATTCTCTGTCAACAACCACATCATCTGTGAATAGAGACAGCTTTCATTATCTCTTGCTCTCTCTTTTTTTTTTTTCTGAGACGGAATCTCGCACTGTGGCCTGGGCTGGAGCGCAGTGGCACTATCTCGGCTCACTGCAATCTCCGCCTCCAGGCTCAAGCGATTCTCCTGCCTCAGCCTCCCGAGTACCTGGGATTACAGGTGCCTGCCACAACGCCTAGCAAATTTTTTGTATTTTTAGTAGAGAGCGGTTTCACTATGTTGGCCAGGCTGGTCTCAAACTCCTGACCTCGTGATCCACGTGCCTCGGCCTCCCAAAGTGCTGGGATTATAGGCGTGAGCCACCACGCGCGGACTCATTTATATCTTTCTAATCTGTATCCCTTTTCTTCCTCCCTCTCCCCACCTTCTCTCTTCGTCACTCATTTCTTCCTTTTCTTTTTATTCCTTTTCTTCGTTTGGCATTATTTTACAGGCTAGACCTTCTGTATAATGTTGAATAAGAGTGGTGATAACAGATATTTTTGCCTTTTCTCAGTCTTAGGATGAAAAGATTCGGTCCATCATTATTAAATACATTATTTTAAGGTACTCTCAGAATATCTACTACTGCAGATTTTTTAAGGTATTCTTTTTGAGTTCAGAAAGGTTCCCTTCTACACATAGTTTCCAAGAGGTTTTGTAATAAATGGGTGTGGAATTTTTCTGGCCACTTTTGTGTATAACTTTTTTTTTTTTTTTTTTTGAGTCGGAGTCTCGCTCTGTTGCTCAGGCTGGAGTGCAGTGGCGCAATCTCGGCTCACTGCAAGCTCTGCCTTTTGGGTTCTCGCCATTCTCCTGCCTCAGCCTTCCGAGTAGCTGGGACTACTGGCGCCTGCCACCACGCCTGACTAATTTTTTGTATTTTTAATAGAGACAGGGTTTCACCATGTTAGCCAGGATGGTCTCAATCTCCTGACCTCCTGATCCGCCTGCCTCGGCCTCCCAAAGTGGTGAGATTATAGGCGTGAGCCACCACGACCGGCCGTATTAAACTTTTTTAAATGATTTCATTTTATCTTCACTATTGGCTTATCATTTATACATCTTCACAGTTTTTAAGTGGCTGCCCTATAATTTTTTTTATTATTATCATACTTTAAGTTCTAGGGTACATATGCAGAACGTGCAGTTTTGTTACATGGGTATACACGTTCCATGGTGGTTTGCAGCACCCATCAACCCCACCTACATTAGGTATTTCTCCTAATGCTATCCCTCCCCTATCCCCAACCCCCTGAGAGGCCCTGGTGTGTGATGTTCCCCTCCCTGTGTCCATGTGTTCTTATTGTTCAACTCCCACTTAATGAGTGAGAACATGTGGTGTTTGGTTTTCTGTTCTTGTGGTAGTTTGCTGAGAATAATGGTTTCCAGCTTCATCCATGTCCCTGCAACGGACATGAACTCATCCTTTTCTATGGCTGCATAGTATTCCACAGTGTATATGTGCCACATTTTCTTTATCCAGTCTATCATTGATGGACATTTGGGTTGGTTCCAAGTCTTTGTTATTGTGAATAGTGCTGCAACAAACGTACGTGTGCATGTGTCTTTTTAGTAGAATGATTATAATCCTTTGGGTATATATCCAGTAATGGGATGGCTGGGTCAAATGGTATTTCTAGTTCTAGATCCTTGAGGAATCGCCACACTGTCTTCCACAATGGTTGAACTAATTTATACTCCCACCAACAGTGTAAAAGTGATCCTATTTCTCCACACCCTCTCCAGCATCTGTTGTTTCCTGACTTTTTGATGATCGCCATTCTAACTGCCATGAGATGGTATCTCATTGTGGTTTTTATTTGCATTTCTCTAATGACCAGTGATGATGAGCATTTTTTCATATGTTTGTTGGCTGCATAAATGTCTTCTTTTAAGAAGTGTCTGTTCATATCCTTTGCCCAATTTTTGATGGGGTTGTTTGTTTTTTCTTGTAAATTTGTTTAAGTTATTTGTAGATTCTGGATATTAGCCCTTTGTCAAATGGATAGATGGCAAAAATTTTCTCCCATTCTGTAGGTTGCCTCTTCACTCTGATGATCGTTTATTTTGCTGTGCAGAAGCGCTTTAGTTTAATTACATCCTATTTGTCAGTTTTGGCTTTTGTTGCCATTGTCTTTGGTGTTTTAGACATGACATCTTTGCCCATGCCTATGTCCTAAATGGTATTGCCCAGGTTTTCTTCTAGGATTTTTATGGTTTTAAGTCTTATGGTTAAGTCTTTAATCCATCTTGAGTTGATTTTTGTATAAGATGTCAAGAAGGGGTCCAGTTTCAGTTTTCTGCATATGGCTAGCCGGTTTTCCCAACACCATTTATTAAATAGGGAATCTTTTCCCCATTGCTTGTTTGTGTCAGATTTGTCAACGGTCAGATGGTTTTAGATGTGTGCTGTTATTTCTGAGGGCTCTGTTCTGTTCCATTGGTCTATATATCAGTTTTGGTACCAGTACCATGCTGTTTTGGTTACTGTAGCCTTGTACTGTAGTTTGAAGTCAGGTAGCATGATGCCTCCAGCTTTGTTCTTTTTGCTTAGGACTGTCTTGGCTATGCAGGCTCTTTTTCGGTTCCATATGAAGTTTAAAGTAGTTTTTTCCAATTCTGTGAAGAAACTCAGTGGTAGCTTGATGGAGATAGCATTGAAACTATAAATTACTTTGGGCAGTATGGCCTTTTTCAAGATATTGATTCTTCCTATCCATGAGCATGGAATGTTTTTCCATTTGTTTGTGTCTTCTCTGATTTCCTTGAGCAGTGGTTTGTAGTTCTCCTTGAAGAAGTCCTTCACATCCCTTGTAAGTTGTATTCCTAGGTATTTTATTCTCTTGGTAGCAATTGTGAATGGGAGTTCACTCATGATTTGGCTCTCTGATTATCTATTATTGGTGTATAGGAATGCTTGTGATTTTTGCACATTGATTTTGTATCCTGAGACTTTGCTGAAGTTGCTTATCAGCTTAAGGAGATTTGGGGCTGAGATGATGGGGTTTTCTAAATATACAATCATGTCATCTGCAAACAGAGGCAATTTGACTTCCTCTCTTCCTATGTGAATACCCTTTATTTCTTTCTCTTGCCTGATTGCTGCAGCCAGAACTTCCAATGCTATGTTGAACACAAGTGGTGAGAGAGGGCATCCTTGTCTTGTGCCAGTTTTCAAAGGGAATGCTTCCAGTTTTTGCCCATTCAGTATGATATTGGCTGTGGGTTTGTCATAAATAGCTCTTATTATTTTGAAATATGTTCCATCAATACCTAGTTTATTGAGTTTTTAGCATGAAGAGGTGTTGAATTTTTTTGAAGGCCTTTTCTGCATCTATTGAGATAATCATGTGGTTTTTGTCATTGGTTCTGTTTATGTGATGGATTACATTTATTGATTTGCATATGTTGAACCAGCCTTGCATCCTAGGAATGAAGGTGACTTGATCATGGTGGATAAGCTTTTTGATGTGCTGCTGGATTTGGTTTGCCAGTATTTTATTGAGGATTTTCACATTGATGTTCATCAGGGATATTGGCCTGAAATTTTCTTTTTTTGTTGTGTCTCTGCCAGGTTTTGGTATCAGAATGATGCTGGCCTCATAAAATGAGTTAGGGAGGATTCCCTCTTTTTCTATTGTTTGGAATAGTTTCAGAAGGAATAGCACCAGCTCCTCTTTGTACCTCTGGTAGAATTCGGCTATGAGTCCGTCTGGTTCTGGACTTTCTTTGGTTGGTAGGCTATTAATTACTGCCTCAATTTCAGAACTTATTATTGATCTATTCAGGGATTCAGCTTCTTCCTGATTTAGACTTGGGAGGGTGTATGTGTCCAGGAATTTATCCATTTCTTCTAGATTTTCTAGTTTATTTGCATAGATGTGTTTATAGTTTTCTCTGATGGTAGTTTGTATTTCTGTGGGATCTGTGGTGATATCCCCCATATCATTTTTTATTGTGTCTATTTGATTCTTCTCTCTTTTCTTCTTTATTAGTCTGGCTAGTAGTCTATCTATTTTGTTGATCTTTTCAAAACACCAGCTCCTGGATGCATTGATTTTTTGAAGGGTTTTTCATATCTCTATCTCCTTTAGTTCTGCTCTGATCTTAGTTACTTCTTGTCTTCTGCTAGCTTTTGAATTTGTTTGCTCTTGCTTCTCTGGTTCTTTTAATTGTGATGTTAGAGTGTCCATTTTAGATCTTTCTGGCATTTAGTGCTATAAATTTCCCTCTACACACTGCTTTAAATATGTCCCAGGGATTCTGGTATGTTGTGTCTTTGTTCTCATTGGTTTCAATAAACATCTTTATTTCTGCCTTCATTTTGTTATTTACCCAGTAGTCATTCAGGAGCAAGTTGTTCAGTTTCCATGTAGTTTTGTAGTTTCGAGTGGGTTTCTTAATCCTGGGTTCTAATTTTATTGCACTGTGGTCTGAGAGGCTGTTTGTTATGATTTCTTTTCTTTTGCATTTGCTGAGGAGTGTTTTACTTCCAATTGTGTGGTCAATTTTTAAGTGTGATGAGGTGCTGAGAAGAGTGTATATTCTGTTGATTTGCAGTGGAGAGTTTTGTAGATGTCCATTAGGTCTGCTTGGTCCAGAGCTGAGTTGAAGTCCTGAATATCCTTGTTAATTTCCTGTCTCATTGCTATGTCTAATATTGACAGTGGGGTATTAAAATCTCCCACTACTATTGTGTGGGAGTCTAAGTCTCTTTGTCAGTCTCTAAGAATTTGCTTTATGAATCTGGGTGCTCCTGTATTGGGTGCATATATATTTAGGATAGTTAGCTCTTCTCATTGAATTGATCCCTTTACCATTATGTAATGCCTTTCTTTGTCTCTTTTGATCTTTGTGGTTTAAAGTCTGTTTTACCAGAGATTAGGATTGCGACTCCTGCTTTTTTTTTTTGCTTTCCATTTGCTTGCTAAATTTTCCTCCATCTCTTTATTTTGAGTCGTGTGTTTCTTTGCACGTGAGATGAGTCTCCTGAATACAGCACACTGATGGGTCTTGACTCTATCCAATTTGCCAGTCTGTGTCTTTTAATGGAGGCATTTTGCCCATTTACATTTAAGGTTAATGTTGTTATTTGTGAATTTGATCCTGTCATTATGATGCTAGCTGGTTGTTTTGCCCCTTATCTGATGCAGTTTCTTCATAGTGTTGATGTTCTTTACAATTTGGCATGTTTTTGCAGTGGCTAGTACTGGTTGTTCCTTTCCATGTTTAGTGCTTCCTTCAGGAGCTCTTGAAAGGCAGGCCTGGTGGTGACAAAATCTGTCAGCATTTGCTTGTCTGTAAAGGATCTTATTTCTCCTTTGCTTATGAAGCTTACTTTGGCTGGATATGAAATTCCGAGTTGAAAATTCTTTTCCTTAAAAATGTTGGATATTGGCCAGGCACAGTGGCTCACACCTGTAATCCCAGCACTTTGGGAGGCCGAGGCATGCAGATCAGGAGGTCAGGAGATTGAGACCATCCTGGCTAACATGGTGAAACCCCATCTCTACTAAAAAAAATACAAAAAATATTAGCCGGACATGGTGGTGGGTGCCTGTAGTCCCATGTACTCGGGAGGCTGAGGCAGGAGAATGGCATGAACCCAGGAGGCGGCTCTTGCAGTGAGCAGAGATTGCACCAGTGTACTCCAGCCTGGGTGATAGAGCAAGACTCCATCTCAAAAAAAAAAAGTTCAATATTTCCCCCTACTCTCTTCTGGCTTGTATGGTTTCTGCAAAGAGATCCACTGTTAGCCTGATGGGCATCCCTTTGTGGGTAACCTGACCTTTCTCTCTGGCTGCTTTTTCCTTCATTTCAACCTTGGTGAATCTGATGATTATGTGTCTTGGAGTTGTTCTTCTCAAGGAGTATCTTTGTGGTATTCTCTGTATTTCCTGAATTTGAATGCTGGCCTGTCTTGCTTGGTTGGGGAAGTTCTCCTGGATTATATCCTGAAGAGTGTTTTCTAACTTGGTTCCATTTTCCCTGTCACTTTCAGATACTTCAATCAAACATAGATTTGGTCTTTTCACATAGTCCCATATTTCTTGGAGGCTTTGTTCATTCCTTTTTATTCTTTTTTCTCTAATCTTGTCTTCTTGCTTTATTTCATTAAGTTGATCTTCAATCCCTGATATCCTTTCTTCCATTTGATCAGTTCGGCTATTGATACTTGTGTATGCTTCACAAAGTTCTCGTGCTGTGTTTTTCAGCTCCATCAGGTCATTTATGTTCTTCTCTATACTGATTATTCTAGTTAGCAATTAGTCTAACCTTTTTTCAAGGTTCTTAGCTTCCTTTAATTGGGTTAGAACACGCTCCTTTAGCTCGGAGGAGTTTGTTATTACCCACCTTCTGAAGCCTACTTCTGTCAATTCATCAAACTCATTCTCCATCCAGATTTGTTCCCTTGCTGGCAAGGAGTTGTGATCCTTTGGAGGAGAAGAGGTGTTCTGGTTTTTGGAATTTTCAGCCTTTTTGTGCTGGTTTCTCCCCATCTTTTTGGATTTATCTACCTTTGGTCTTTGATGTTGGTGACTTTCGGATGGAGTCTTTGAGTTGACATGCTATTCCTTTCTGTTTGTTAGTTTTCCTTCTAACAGTCAGGCCCGTCCACTGCAGGTCTGCTGGAATTTGCTGGAGGTCCACTCCCGACACTCTTCGCCTGGGTATCACCAGTGGAGGCTCAGTTGGAAATGCAGAAACCACCCACCTTCTGTGTTGATCTCACTGGGAGCTGCAGACTGGACCTGTTCCTATTTGGCCATCTTGCCAGCAATCTGCCCTAGGGGTTTTCATAAACACATTTATTTAATCACAATCTACCTTCAAATAGTATTATGCCACTTATGTGTAGTGTAATAACTTTCCTAATTTCTCTCTCTCATTCTTTAGGCAATTGTTATATGTTTTACTTTTACATGTGCTCCAAACTCAGAGTAGGTTGCCTTTGTTTTTGCTTTAGACAGTAAGTTATCTTCTAAAGTTATTAACAAGAAAAAATATTTTATATTTACTTTGACTTTAACAATTCCAAAAGATCTTTGCATAGATTCAAGTATCTGTCTGGTATTACATTCCTTCCTCTTAAAGAACTTTCCTTTTTTTTTTTCTTTTTTTTTGAGATGGAGTCTCACTCTGTCACCCAGGCTGGAGTGCAGTGGCATGATCTTGGCTCACTGCAAGCTCTGCATCCTGGGTTCATGCCATTCTCCTGCCTCAGCATCCCAAGTAGCTGAGACTACAGACACCAACCACCATGCCCAGCTAATCTTTTTTGTATTTTTAGTAGAGATGGGGTTTTACAGTGTTAGCCAGGATGGTCTCAATCTCCTGACCTCGTGATCCACCCACCTCAGCCTCTCAAAGTGCTGGGATTACAGGTGTGAGCCACCACCCCCGGCCAAGAACTTTCTTTAACATTTCTTGTGGCATAGGTCTGCTTAATTTCTCTTTCATTTTGAAGAGTATTTTCACTTGGTATAGAATTCCATGTTACTTTTTTTTCTTTTAACATTTTAAAGCTGTCACTCTATGTCTTAGGTTCTTGTGATGACTATGATGTAAATTTAATTTTTTTCCTTTAGGTAATGTGTCTTTTTTGTCTGACTGTCTTCGAGATTTTCTCTTTATCTTTGATTTTCAAATGTTTAAATACGACACATCGTGTGTGTGTGTGTGTGTGTGTGTGCGTTGGTATTTATATCACTATGATTCTCTGAGCTTCTTGGATCTGTGGTTTAATGTCTTTCATTATTATTTGAAAATTCTCAGCTATCATCTCTTCATTTATTTTTCTACTCTGCTCTCTTTCTCTTCTGGAATTCTAATTACATGTATGTTAGGCTATTTAATATTGTCACATAACTCATATGTCCTGTCCTTTTTTCTATTCTTTTTAATTTTTGTCTTTCAGTTTTGGTAATATCTGTTGACATATCTTCCAGTTTACTAATTGTTTTCCCTTTGGCTATGTTCAGTCTGCTTATGAACCCATTGAAGGCCTTCTTCACCACTATTACCATACATTTAAATATTTTCTAACATTTCTTTGGCCTTTTCTTAGTTTCTAACTCCATACTGAAATTACCCACCTTTTGGTGAATATTGCCTATTGTTTTCATTTCAGACTTTTCTACTTTGGGTCTTTTCTACTAGGATCCAGCTGCTCTTTTGCAACTAGTAGATGACCTTGAGGATTCTAGTTTATTATCACCTCTGCCTACATTCCAGTCATCAAAGCAAGCCACATGGTCATTCAATGGGCTGTATAGATCCCTAACATAGATAGGGATTATTATTCTGTTACAAAGAGAAAGAAAAAAGTCTATTAAATTAACCTATGGAGTCACCCATTTTAGAAACCTAGGAGTTATCTTTGATTCCTCCATTTTCCTCAGTCCCCACATTTAATCAGAAAGTCCTAGTGAATCTTTTGTCAAAGTACATATAGAATCTGTACATTTTCTCTGTGCCATGCTAATCCAAGATACCATCATCTCTTCCCTGGGCTCCTAATTGGACCTTCTCACTTTTACTCTTGCCTTCCTCCTATCAATTTTCCCAACCAAAGCAAGAATTATCTTAAAATGTGAATCATTTCACGTTGTTCATTCACTTAAAAAACAATATTCTGTTGCATTTGAAATGTTAACAAAAGAGCAATGAGATCTCTTGTGGAGGCAAAAGGAGAACTTTATTTTCTAAAAGCAACCTGCAGATTGAGGAGACAGCCTTCAGTGCAAAACAAAAGTGCACTCTAAGGAGGGGATTGGAGAGTTACAGATTATAAAGATGAAGATTGCAGGCCAGAAGAGGAGTCAGGGGAGTGAGGAACAGAGTCTTGATTGGAAAACCTTTGACCTCCCAAATAACCAGTCTCTCTTAGTTGGCTGATTCCAGGTAATTGGCTGGCACCAGGTGACCTATTGGTGGTCAGTTGGGGAATTTCCAGCTGTAGTTGTTTTTGACATTGTTTTCAGGAACTGTTCTTTGACTTGATTGCAGAAAAACTGGTTTTGCAATACTTTTGACAGATACAGAGTGCATGATCACTCCCTCACTCTGCTATGGCCTCTTGGTTCTGCTTTTAGCTTTTGAGCCACAGGGAGTCTGCCTTGTCTGTCAATTGGGGGCATAATTTGATACATTTAAAATAAAATTTAAACTTCTAATAAGAGCAAGGCCGTCCTCCCGCTGCCTCTCTTTCCAACCTCATCTCATTCTAGTTTCTTCTTTATTCACATTTCAGAAACTTGATCTCTATAAGCTCTTCCCTATTTCATAGCTTTTGAATATGCTGTTCCATCTCTCTAGAATGCTGTTTCTCTAACTTTTGCCAAGACTTGCTCATTCTCATGCCTTAAGTCTTAGCATATGTGTCACTTTCTCAAATAGGCCTTCCCTGACCTTCCTCTCTAAAGCTGATTCCCTGCTGTTCTCTAACTAGCTCTTTGTTTAGTTCTGTCATCATTCTAATTTGTCTGTTTACTTATCTCCCCAACTAGACTGTAAGGACCAGGAAGGAAAGGGCCATTTCTGTGTATTTTGCTATTGTATCCCCACAGCTGGCCTTGACCTTGGTAATTTGTAAGTTTTTTTAAAAAAGTGTTGAATGAGTGAGTAAATAGGTAGATGAGATAATGAGGTATAATCCAGGGCAGCAGCCACAGGCAAAGAAAAGAGAGAACATTGGAAACTTTTAAGACTCAGATTAAATGCTTAATCTTCTCTGAGGTCTCTCCTTATCTTTTCAGCCAGAAATTGAGTATAGTGTCCCACTTCTGAACCTCTGATTTTGTTTATGCCTCATTTGTTGTGTTTAACATTCTCTACCTCTTGTAATGATTGTTTTAAATGACATCTCTTTCCTGCCAGGATTTTACCCATCTTAAAGGAAAGATCATATTTTAGTCACCTGTCTCCTATAATAGTCAACACCCTGCTTGGCACATAATAAGCTGAATATATGTTTTGAATGAAAAAAATGAGGGAATGACTTGAACACTTTTATGTTCTAGGGTGAGGAGAAAGGGTCTGCATAGATTGGGTTCTTGGATAACTTCCCTGTGATTCAGCCTGTCAGGGAGGGGCCCAAGCTTCTTGAAATAAGTTTTCCAATCTTATTATAAAGGTTATTTTTCCATGGTATGAGCTTGCTGTACTTCACTTTCTGAAGGAGACCAAAGAAAGATATAATGTATAGACCTTTTCTGGATTTGATAATCTCAATTTATAGTGCAGAGCATTGCCTGGTACATGCCCGTTAGGCCAATAAAAACGACTTTGAACTTCCAAACTTTTCTCCCTGGAGAAGCAGAGTAATAGTCTTGATCACACTCTAAGGAGGCACTTGGGTCCCAGCCAATCTCTGCCCAGTTGGTCCCCTCATCCTTCCTCCTTCTCTGGTATCTGGGGGAACAGGCCTGAAGGGAGGGGAAGATAGTGTTGAGCCGGGACCCTCAGGGTCTCATTAGCATTTGCTACTTAGATAATCCCAGCGGTTCCATGTGTGGAAATCTCCACAGGCAGCTTTACATCAGATCAATTAAGGCCAGCTTGAGTTTTGCTTTTACTCTAAATGAGTCTCAAGAGTTTAGTTAGGAAGATACCTACAGGGACTGCTCAGTGACAATCCAAGGAGGATCACAGGAGCAGCTGGGACTTATTAAAAGAGTGAGCAAAGGGCCCATGTCCAGGAGGTGTCCCTGCAGATCTTGTTCCAAGTATCAGGAGTAAAATGGCAACTCCAGCACCAGCTCTCCCTGCTGTGTAACTTAAGTACTGTCCCTACAAAGTCCTCTCTATTCTCACCCTAAATCTTACCTTTGCAGTTATTTCTGGATTAGTCAGAGAGTCCCTGACTTTGGGACATATCTATTAACATACACTTCTCATTTAATCTACCCCAATCACTGATTGGGATAAAAATTAAATCCCCTTCTGGAAAAAAAAGACATTAATCTCATTGCACCCTGCATCACAATGTTTCTAACAATAAAAAATGGACAACAATTATTCTACAAGAGATAAACTGTTAAATTAAATATAGAACACCTACATAATGGCATTTTATACAGTCATTAATATATCTATGATGAGTTCTTTATACCACGGATACATACTTACCTATAATTTTAAGGAAAATTCAGGATGAAAATTCTACATATCACGTGAAAAAGGTATGCCAAATCACATTTAGGCAATGGAAATATACCAAAATGATAACTATAGAAGTCACGAATTTTTTGAATTATTATTCTTCTTTATAGTTTTTTTGTAGTTTCAATGTATTACTATCATAATCAGGAGAAAACACATTAAAATTGTAATGGGTCCACTCAACACAGATATTTCTAACATAACACCAAAGAAAAGTGGCCAATGAATCTATTCATCTCCTAGGGCTGCCATAACAAATGATGACAAATTGAGTGGCTTAAAGCGGGGGGAATGTATTCTCTCACAGTTTCGGAGACTAGAAGTCCAAAATCAAGGTGTTGGCAGAATTGGTTCCTTCTGGAGATTCTGAGGGAGAATCTGTTCCATGCTTCTCTCCCGGTAACTGCCAGAAACCCCTGGCATCCTTTGCCTTATCATTATCTCAATCTCTGCCTCTATCATCACATGACATTCTCTCTGTGCAACTCTGTGTGTGTTCAAACTTCCCCCTTCTTCTAAGAATTAGTCATTGGATTAGGGACTGCCTTTATTTAGTTTGGCCTCATCTCAACTTGATAATATCTACAAAACACTATTTCCAAATAAAGTCATATTTACAGAGAGGTTTGCTGGCAGAATAATTCCTAGATCTCACTCCAGTGTCCCCCTTGGTAGAACCCAAATGGAAGCCAGAGGACAAAGGAGCTCACCGATGTAGAACATACAGATTAGCTACTACAGGGGTTCCCAGCCCCCAGGTCACAGACTGGTACTGGTCAGTGGCCTGTTAGGAACTGGGCCACACAGCAGAAGGTGAGTGGTGAGCAAGCAAGTAAAACTTCATCTGTATTTACAGCTTCTCCCCATCACTCACATTACCACCTGAGCTGTGACCCCTGTCAGATCAACAGTGGCATTCGATTCTCACAGGAGCATGAACCCTGTTGTGAACTGCACGTGTGTGGGATCTAGGTTGCACGCTCCTTATGAGAATCTAATGCCTGATGATCTGTCGCTATCTCCCATCACCCCCCAGATGGGACCATCTACTTGCAGGAAAACAAGCTCAGGGTTCCCACTGATTCTACATTATGGCGAGCTGTATAATTATTTCATTATATATTAAAGTGTAATATTAATAGGATATTAACAGAATAATAATAGAAATAAAGTGCATAATAAATGCTTGAATCATCCTGAAACCATCCCCAACCCAGTCCATGGAAAAATTGTCTTCCACGAAACTGGCCCCTAATGCCAAAGAGGTTGGGACCACTGAGCTACTAGGAGCATGGAACAGGATGGAAAAGAGTGGGAAATGGATTTGTGAGGGCAAAAGGAAGTTATCCAGCACATTGTGTTATTATTTAGTGTCATGTATGTTCATATGTTTGGACTGAGGCCTCAGTGCTTCCCTAGTGGTTGGCTAGAGGCTGCCCTCAGTTCCTGGACGTGTGAGACTCTCCCTTTGGCCTCATCCAGTATGAGCACACAAGAGCCAGACAGAGAAAATGTCACTGATGTGAAAGTCAGAGTCTCTTATGGCCTAATCGTGAAAGTGACATTTCATCATTTTCTGTATCCTATTTATTAGAAGCAAATCATTAGGTCCAGTCCACAATCAAAGCAAAGAAATTAAACAAGAATGTGAACAACACTTCCTTCCTTCATTCTCTCTAATAGGTTTCTAATTTTGCTTCCCCTTCTCCTGATGACCAAATGCTTACAAGGTATCTGGGCCCCTTTCTAGCACCGGAAGTTCAATCTTAGTTAGCCTAAACCAAACATGGTGATCCTATTTCCCTTGTGAAGGGTTACTGTAAGTACAATCATGTGTCTCTCAGTAAGGATGCTTTTTTTTTGAGACAGAGTCTCGCTGTTGCCCAGGCTGGAGTGCAGTGGCGCTATCTCGGCTCACTGCAAGCTCTGCCTCCTGGATTCAAGCGATTCTCCTGCCTCAGCCTCCCAAATAGCTGGGACTACAGGTATGTGCCACCACACCCGGCTACTTTTTTGTATTTTTAGTGGAGACGGGGTTTCACCGCATTAGCCAGGATGGAGAATACATTCTTAAAAATGCCTCTTTAGGTTATTTTGTCCTTGTGCAAACACAGAGTGTACTTCCACAAACCTAGATGGCATATCCTACCACACACCTAGGCAATATGATATCCCTATTGCTTGTAGGCTACAAACCTGTACATGTTACTGTACTGAATACTGTGGGCAATTGTAGCACTATGGTATTTGTGTATCTAAGCATATCTAAACATAGAAAAGGCACAGTGAAAGTATGGTATTATAATCTTATAGGACCATCATATCTGCAGTTTATTGTTGACCAAAATATCACCATGTGGTGTATGACTTATAAGATTATGATGAAATTCTAGTAAAGAGTATGTGAGACTAATCTGGAAGACTTCTGGGAAAATTTATTCTCACTCTTAAAAGGGACACAAACACAGGGATGATTCCTGGTTCTCTGAATATAGCGTTTTGCATTTGATGTCCACAACCATGTCACTCAACTTGGAAACATAAGGGCATCCAGTCTAAGAAGGCAAATCAACACCCTATAAAGAGGGCAGAGCAGAAAGATTTAGAAAATACCTGGATTTTGATGAGGTTATTGAGTTGCTGACTTAACCAACCCTGGATCATCCCCATCTCTGTAGTCCTTGTAATGTGACTTAACAATGTACTCATTGTTTTGTCACTTTTGGTTGGATTCATACTACATGCAACTGAAAGGATCCCAACAGATGTTTGCCTTGTTTCTTAAATAGCAGCTATTATACCCAGAGTATCTAACTATTATTGGAAGTTGTAACTATGGGAAAGTTATTTAAGCTCTTTTTAACTCTGTTTTCTCATCTGCAAAATGGGAGTAATAATAGTATCTATACCAAATATTTTTGGGGAAGAGTAAATTCATCAATGTATGTATGCAAACTGAACAATGCCTGGCACATTACAAGGGTGCGATAAATGTAAGGTATTCTTATTACTTACGTCAGACATTAAGTGAGGCCACTTATACAGTATTTTTTCTGCAGGTAGACATCATTACTTTTATTTTACTGTTGAAAAAAACTGGGGGTCAGTCAAAAAAAGAAAAAATTACTCTTGCATTAGCAGGTCAAAAAAAAAGAAGGGGTCAAGTAGATAAAACAGTTTACTCAAGGTCACACAATAACCATATTATGTAGGAACCAGTATACCTCCAGTTTATAGATATAGAAATTGACATATAGTCACATAACTGGTTAATTGCAGAGCCAGAATTTCAACCAGATGTTCTAGTTCCAGATCTCATGCTTTTAACCACTATTCCATGTACTGCCTCTGTAGGTGCATTATAATTTATTAAACTATTCTCTTACTGATGAACAATTAGGTTTTGAAACTTTCACTGTTATAAGTAAATGAACATCTTGTACACATATGCTTGGGACAGATGAACAACTATTTCTGTATGATAAATTCCTAAAGGTGGAAGAGGGTCTGCTTTTTATTACTCAAGAATGCCTTGCATAATCAGTGGAGCAAAAATAAAAAATTAATAAAAGTTTTTAACATGACCTAGAGTAAACCATTTGAGCTGTACAGGAGACAGATTTTTGTGTATGTTCTAAATTAGACTTGGACATACAAATTAGGAGCAGATCTGTTCTTCCAGCACCCCCCTCCCATTTTTTTTTTTTTTTTTTTTTTGGAGATGGAGTCTCACTCTGTCACCCAGGCTGGAGTACAGTGGCGTGATCTTGGCTCACTGCAACTTCCGACTCCCGGGTTCAAGTGATTCTCCTGCCTCAGCCTCCCGAGTAGCTGGGATTACAGGCGCATGCCACCACACCACCCAGCTAACTTTTTTTTGTATTTTAGTACAGATGAGGTTTCATTGTGTTGCCCAGGCTGGTGGTGAACTCTTGAGCTCAGGCAATCCGCCCGCCTCAACCTCCCAAATTGCTGGGATTACAGGTGTGAGCCACGAT